>NC_079195.1:230720459-231320459 GCF_029499605.1 Hyla sarda
CTGCGTACATTCTATCCAGAGCCGGGGGCTGAAGTATTTATCTGCACATACTAATGGAAGCTGTGACTCCTGACGTTCTCCCCTCCGGGCACCAAGCGCCAACGCGTTTGTTTAGGCCACAAAATTGCAGTGACAAATCACGTAAATTAGTTCAGGGCCGATTCATGTGGGGCCCGGGGCGGTGTCAGGCTCCGAGCTATGCGGCAGTAGCCATGACGGTGATACATTGTAGCAGAGACGTAATGAAGCTTCTAGGATGCGGTGACTAATTATAGCCATTGATACTATTGGTGACTTCTTACATGGCAGAATGGTATTGGGCCCCCTTAGGTGCCAGGACCCAACTGCTACGCCTACAGAAGTGTTCACACAACAGTGTGTCTCCAGCTGTTGCAAGACTACAACTCCTAGCATGTCCGGACAGCCTTTGGACAGTGTTTCCCAACCAGGGTGCCTCCATCTGTTGCAAAAACACAACTCCCAACATGCCCGGACAGCCAAAGGCTGTCCGGGCATGCTGGGAGTTGTAGTTTTGCAACTACCTGTTTAGCGACTGCTGCCTCTGCACCACCTACAGCAGTGTTTTTCAACCAGTGTGCCTCCTGCTGTTGCAAAGCTACAATTCCCAGCATGTGCAGACAGCCGTAGGCCAGTGTTTAACAAACAGAGTTGTAAAAATACATGCTAGGAGTTGTTTTGCAACTACCTGTTTAGCGACTGCTACTCTGCTCCACCTACAGCAGTGTTTCCTAACAAATGTGCCTTCAGCTGTTAGAGAACTACAACTCCGAGCATGCCCGGCCAACCCTTTCAGAGTGTAAAGTGTTTACATTTGTGCATTACTGTGTAAGAGATGAATGATGCCTTGGTCACATGATCCTCCCAACTAATGGTTGTGGGAGTAGTCCAACTTCCCTTTCCCAGGAAAAGGGGTGGACCTGAAGAAGCTAGTGCCAAGTAGTAATTTTCATCTTCGTCAGAGAGGAAAAGGTTGAACAAGGGTCTCTCTGCAACAAACTAATCTCTTCAGTGGCTACAGTCTGGTATAGTTACTGTCAAGTCATCGTTCTGTTCTCACAAGGACAAAAGGCCATGATCAATGGGTGGTCCTAGTGGTCAGAACCCATCGACCAACCCATACTTATCATCTATCCTGTAGATAGGTGATACATAAACCCTTGAAATGCTGTTAACATTTGTGCATTACTATGTAACAAATCAATGATGCCTCGGTCACATGATCATCCAAACAATTGGTTGTGGGAGTAGTCTAACCTTCCTTGCCATGGAGAAGGCATGGACCCAAACAAGTTAATTCCAGTTAAAGGGCCTGGTTTTTGCCAGAGCAACATCCCCTAATCCTGCTATTGCTATGCATACCTGCAGCTAGACCCCGTGTGTCTTCTCTAAGTGAAATCCCATCTAGAGTCAAGTCACTGCTCATGTCCACGCTGTTGGGATAAAGTGATCAAGTTTGTCAATTCCAAGAAGGTTTTTCCTCATCGTCAGAGAGAAGAGGGCTGTACAAGGGTCTCTCTGCAATGCTTTACTATTAGGCATGTAGCCATTTCAGGACATGATCAAAATATCATTGTGATGCAAGGATAAAATGAGACTGTTCACTGACAACAAACAGTGATCTTAAAAGCAAGACTTTATATTATACTAAAATAAGGCTTATTTTAACATGACTACTTTGCCTTGTGGATCTTACGTGCAGTCGTGGATTGTACATTATAGTCCAATCCAGAACTATATACAAAGTTGCTTCCTTAGCCATGAGAATATTTTGTAGCCATAGGAATGGTGTTCACAGTTCGTGTCGTCTGTCTGTAGGGGGCAGTATTATAGTAATCAGTAGGATGATGGATGAAATGCAGATGTCGCTGATCTCCAATGTTACATTCTGTCTGGATACAAACAACATTTGTTACAATTAATGACAAGAATCCTGATGGGAAGAAACAAGTGGATACATTGTATAAGAAGAGATTGGTAGTGGGGCTTCAGGTTACAATCTGCCAGATATCTCAGCCCCTGATCCGGACATAGATCTGCGACTTCCCATGGAGCGGCGGATCTTCAGGTGTAAATACTGTCTGACACCTGAGAACATTCACGTCTCCTCCGCGCCTCAGGGATGGATGAACTCCAGGATCAAGTTCATCTCATCGGAAGAGACTTGTCAGCACTTTTCTGCTGCATCGGAAAAAAAAGTCTCTATTTTAATTTTTCCTTATGTTGATTTTTTCATTGACAAGAAAAATATTCAAGGGGAATCTGTCACCAAATCACTGGGGAGTATGTCATCGGCTTCACCGAATATTCATGTGACGGCATCACATCGTGATATTCCGTACAGGTTCAGCATTTAATAAAGCCTGTGTTATCAGCAGTTACAATATAATTACTATAATACTGCCCCCTATGTACAAGAATATAACTACTATAATACTGCTCCTATATACAAGAATATAACTACTATAATACTGCTCCTATATACAAGAATATAACTACTATAATACTGTCTCCTATATACAAGAATATAACTACTATAATACTGCTCCTATATACAAGAATATAACTACTATAATACTGCCCCTATATACAAGAATATAACTACTATAATACTGCTCCTATATACAAGAATATAACTACTATAATACTGCCTCCTATATACAAGAATATAACTACTATAATACTGCTCCTATATACAAGAATATAACTACTATAATACTACCTCCTATATACAAGAATAAAACTACTATAATACTGCTCGTATATAAAAGAATATAATTACTATAATACTGCTCCTATATACAAGACTATAACTACTATAATACTGTCTCCTATATACAAGAATATAACTACTATAATACTGCTCCTATATACAAGAATTTACTTACTATAATACTGCCCCTATATACAGGAATATAACTACTATAATACTGCCTCCTATATACAAGAATATAACTACTATAATACTGCCTCCTATATACAAGAATATAACTACTATAATACTGCTCCTATATACAAGAATATAACTACTATCATACTGCTCCTATATACAAGAATATAACTACTATAATAATGCTTCCTATATACAAGAATATAACTACTATAATAATGCTTCCTATATACAAGAATATAACTACTATAATAATGCTTCCTATATACAAGAATATAACTACTATAATACTGCTTCTATATACAAGAATATAACTACTATAATACTGCTCCTATATACAAGAATATAACTACTATAATACTGCCTCCTATATACAAGAATATAACTACTATAATACTGCCTCCTATATACAAGAATATAACTACTATAATACTGCATCCTATATACAAGAATATAACTACTATAATACTGCTCCTATATACAAGAATATAACTACTATACTACTGCTCCTATATACGAGAGTATAACTACTATAATACTGCTCCTCTATACAAGGATATAACTACTATAATACTGCTCCTATATACAAGAATATAACTACTATAATACTGCCTCCTATATACAAGAATATAACTACTATAATACTGCCTCCTATATACAAGAATATAACTACTATAACACTGCCTCATATATAAAAGAATATAACTACTATAATACTGCCTCCTACATACAAAGAATATAACTACTATAATACGGCTCCTATATACAAGAATATAACTAATATAATACTGCCCCTATATACAAGAATATAACTCCTATAATACTGCCCCTATATACAGGAATATAACTACTATAATACTGCTCCTATATACATGAATATATCTAATATAATACTGCTCCTATATACAATATAACTACTATAATACTGACTCCTATATACAAAACTATAACTACTATAATACTGCTCCTATATACAAGAATATAACTACTATAATACTGCTCCTATATACAAGAATATAACTACTATAATACTGCTCCTATATACAAGAATATAACTACTATAATACTGCTCCTATATACAAGAATATAACTACTATAATACTGCCCCTATATACAAGAATATATCTACTATAATACTGCTCCTATATACAAGAATATAACTACTATAATACTGCCTCCTATATACAAGAATATAACTACTATAATACTGCCCCTATATACAAGAACATAACTACTATAATACTGCTCCTATATACAAGAATATAACTACTATAATACTGCTCCTATATACAGGAATATAACTAATATAATACTGCCCCCTCTGTACTGACTTGTATACATTGGTGACATAATATCCTGTATATTTGTTATTTTTATTTTTGCCCATATTATGCAGTTTAGTCGTTTTCTATGACACGTTAGTCTGGTTTTTGCTGGATGAGTTGCAGTGAATTCCATTAGAGTCATCCATATGGCGGTAGACAGGGGGCAGCAGAAATAACAATGCTAATATATATTTCACATTTACTGGGTAAAATGAAGCAGCAGAATTTTATTGGATTCATTTGAAGGTGTCCTTAATGGGTTTCGGTTTGGAGTCGGAGACGGAACAGATAGAAATGATGTTAATAGTTTCTGGTTTTATCCTTTCGGGGAGGATCTGACATTTCTGCTATTTAGTCACTTGGAGGAAATTGCGGGTGATTTACTGATATTAAAGGGGTACTCTGCTGCTCAGCGTTCGGAACAAACTGGAGTCGGCGCCGGGAGCTCGTGATGTCATAGCCCCGCCCCCTCATGATGTCACACTTCGCCCCCTCCCATAGACTTGCATTGAGGGGGCGGAGTGTGACAACATAATGAGGCGGATAAGGTATAAGATGTCTAAGCGCCGGAGTACCCCTTTAAGTGTATTAGTAGCAATCTTATATTTCTCGCCGGTCTCCGGCCGCTGGTCTCGTGCTTCGATCGACCATGAATGAAGCTCTGTGGCTGTTCGTACGAGCGCTGCGATCCTGTAGGTATCGGTGAATGCAAACTCTGCGTGTGCTGCACGGGGTCAAAACTCCGGCAGGAGTCCCCGAATAGATGAAGCCCGCAGGTTAGCGAGTTGAATACTTGCAGTTCTGTGCTCTTAGAACACAAACAGAGGATTCCTCCTGGATCAAACAAGCTGCATTCCCGGTGATGAGATGGAGAACCAGGTGAGGTAGGCGGATCTGTTCAGTAAAAGCCGGCATTCCTGTAGATTGTCAGCAATTGGCAGTGCCTTTTCTTTGGTGCTAAATTCAGATTGTAAAAAACTCTAAACGCGTTTCAGGGTGCTCAGTCCGACCCCTTCTTCAGTAGATGATTTATAATCTCCAGCTCCACTATATCTTTCTTGTACACTGGTGCCCAGTACTGTACACAGTATTCTATGTGTGGTCTGACCAGTACTGTACACAGTATTCTATGTGTGGTCTGACCAGTACTGTACACAGTATTCTATGTGTGGTTTGACCAGTACTGTACACAGTATTCCATGTGTGGTCTGACCAGTACTGTACACAGTATTCTATGTGTGGTCTGACCAGTACTGTACACAGTATTCCATGTGTGGTCTGACCAGTACTGTACACAGTATTCTATGTGTGGTCTGACCAGTACTGTACACAGTATTCTATGTGTGGTCTGACCAGTACTGTACACAGTATTCCATGTGTGGTCTGACCAGTACTGTACACAGTATTCTATGTGTGGTCTGACCAGTACTGTACACAGTATTCTATGTGTGGTCTGACCAGTACTGTACACAGTATTCCATGTGTGGTCTGACCAGTACTGTACACAGTATTCCATGTGTGGTCTGACCAGTACTGTACACAGTATTCTATGTGTGATCTGACCAGCACTGTACACAGTATTCTATGTGTGGTCTGACCAGTACTGTACACAGTATTCTATGTGTGGTCTGACCAGTACTGTACACAGCATTGTATGTATGGTCTGACCAGTACTGTACACAGTATTCTATGTGTGGTCTGACCAGTACTGTACACAGTATTCCATGTGTGGTCTGACCAGTACTGTACACAGTATTCTATGTGTGGTCTGACCAGTACTGTACACCGTATTCTATGTGTGGTCTGACCAGTACTGTACACAGTATTCTATGTGTGGTCTGACCAGTACTGTACACAGTATTCCATGTGTGGTCTGACCAGTACTGTACACAGTATTCCATGTGTGGTCTGACCAGTACTGTACACAGTATTCCATGTGTGGTCTGACCAGCACTGTACACAGTATTCCATGTGTGGTCTGACCAGTACTGTACACAGTATTCTATGTGTGGTCTGACCAGCACTGTACACAGTATTCTATGTGTGGTCTGACCAGCACTGTACACAGTATTCTATGTGAGGTCTGACCAGTACTGTACACAGTATTCTATGTGTGGTCTGACCAGTACTGTACACAGTATTCTATGTGTGGTCTGACCAGTACTATACACAGCATTGTATGTATGGTCTGACCAGTACTGTACACAGTATTCTATGTGTGGTCTGACCAGTACTGTACACAGTATTCTATGTGTGGTCTGACCAGTACTGTACACAGTATTCCATGTGTGGTCTGACCAGTACTGTACGCAGTATTCCATGTGTGGTCTGACCAGTACTGTACACAGTATTCTATGTGTGATCTGACCAGCACTGTACACAGTATTCTATGTGTGGTCTGACCAGTACTGTACACAGTATTCTATGTGTGGTCTGACCAGTACTGTACACAGCATTGTATGTATGGTCTGACCAGTACTGTACACAGTATTCTATGTGTGGTCTGACCAGTACTGTACACAGTATTCCATGTGTGGTCTGACCAGTACTGTACACAGTATTCTATGTGTGGTCTGACCAGTACTGTACACCGTATTCTATGTGTGGTCTGACCAGTACTGTACACAGTATTCTATGTGTGGTCTGACCAGTACTGTACACAGTATTCCATGTGTGGTCTGACCAGTACTGTACACAGTATTCCATGTGTGGTCTGACCAGTACTGTACACAGTATTCCATGTGTGGTCTGACCAGCACTGTACACAGTATTCCATGTGTGGTCTGACCAGTACTGTACACAGTATTCTATGTGTGGTCTGACCAGCACTGTACACAGTATTCTATGTGTGGTCTGACCAGCACTGTACACAGTATTCTATGTGAGGTCTGACCAGTACTGTACACAGTATTCTATGTGTGGTCTGACCAGTACTGTACACAGTATTCTATGTGTGGTCTGACCAGTACTATACACAGCATTGTATGTATGGTCTGACCAGTACTGTACACAGTATTCTATGTGTGGTCTGACCAGTTCTGTACACAGAATTCTATGTGTGGTCTGACCAGTACTGTACACAGCATTGTATGTATTGTCTGACCAGTACTGTACACAGTATTCTATGTGTGGTCTGACCAGTACTGTACACAGTATTCCATGTGTGGTCTGACCAGTACTGTACACAGTATTCCATGTGTGGTCTGACCAGTACTGTACACAGTATTCTATGTGTGGTCTGACCAGTACTGTACACAGTATTCTATGTGTGGTTTGACCAGTACTGTACACAGTATTCTATGTGTGGTCTGACTAGTACTGTACACAGTATTCTATGTGTGGTCTGACCAGTACTCTACACAGTATTCTATGTGAGGTCTGACCAGTACTGTACACAGTATTCTATGTGTGGTCTGACCAGTACTGTACACAGTATTCTATGTGTGGTCTGACCAGTACTGTACACAGTATTCTATGTGTGGTCTGACTAGTACTGTACACAGTATTCTATGTGTGGTCTGACCAGTACTGTACACAGTATTCTATGTGAGGTCTGACCAGTACTGTACACAGTATTCTATGTGTGGTCTGACCAGTACTGTACACAGTATTATATGTGTGGTCTGACCAGTACTGCACACAGTATTCTATGTGTGGTCTGACCAGTACTGTACACAGTATTCCATGTGTGGTCTGACCAGTACTGTACACAGTATTCTATGTGTGGTCTGACCAGCACTGTACACAGTATTCTATCTGTGGTCTGACCAGTACTGTACACAGTATTCTATGTGTGGTCTGACCAGTACTGTACACAGTATTCTATGTGTGGTCTGACCAGTACTGTACACAGTATTCTATGTGTGGTCTCACCAGTACTGTACACAGTATTCTATGAGTGGTCTGACCAGTACTGTACACAGTATTCCATGTGTGGTCTGACCAGTACTGTGCACAGTATTACATGTGTGGTCTGACCAGTACTGTACACAGTATTCCATGTGTGGTCTGACCAGTACTGTACACAGTATTCTATGTATGGTCTGACCAGTACTGTACACAGTATTCCATGTGTGGTCTGACCAGTACTGTACACAGTATTCTATGTATGGTCTGACCAGTACTGTACACAGTATTCCATGTGTGGTCTGACCAGTACTGTGCACAGTATTACATGTGTGGTCTGACCAGTACTGTGCACAGTATTCTATGTGTGGTCTGATCAGTACTGTACACAGTATTCTATGTATGGTCTGACCAGTACTGTACACAGTATTCTATGTATGGTCTGACCAGTACTGTACACAGTATTACATGTGTGGTCTGACCAGTACTGTGCACAGTATTCTATGTGTGGTCTGATCAGTACTGTACACAGTATTCCATGTGTGGTCTGATCAGTACTGTGCACAGTATTCTGTGTGTGGTCTGACCAGTACTGTGCACAGTATTACATGTGTGGTCTGACCAGTACTGTACACAGTATTCCATGTGTGGTCTGATCAGTACTGTGCACAGTATTCCATGTGTGGTCTGACCAGTACTGTGCACAGTATTCTGTGTGTGGTCTGACTAGTGATTTGTTCTTATTACAACAATTTGGACAATGAATATGGCTTTACTTTATGGGCACTTTCTATGGCAATGACATTACTATATGGACACTATTAGGCAGTATTATGTGGACAAACTAGTATATGGGCACTACAGTGATGTTATTATACGGGCACAATAAGGCAGATAATGATACAAGGAAACCATATTGTCACTGTAAGGCAGTATTCTGGGGCAGAGTATGGTGTATGGGCACTTCAATGGCCTTACTATATAAGCACTACGAGACAGTATTATGTGGGTGACATATGGACACTATAATTACACTACTATATGGGTACTGTAATGCAGTATTATGTGGGCAAAGTATGGTATGTGGGTGCTACATTTACACTGCTATATTGGTATTATAAGGCATTATTATGTAGGCAGAGTATGGCATGCAGGTACTGCAATGATACATTTATATGGGCACTATAGGGCAGTATTATGTAGGCAGAGTATGGCATGCAGGCACTGCAATGATACATTTATATGGGCACTATAGGGCAGTATTATGTAGGCAGAGTATGGTATGCAGGCACTGCAATGATACATTTATATGGGCACTATAGGGCAGTATTATGTAGGCAGAGTATGGCATGCAGGCACTGCAATGATACTTTTATATGGGCACTATAGGGCAGTATTATGTAGGCAGAGTATGGTATGCAGGCACTGCAATTATACTTTTATATGGGCACTATAGGGCAGTATTATGTAGGCAGAGTATGGTATGCAGGCACTGCAATTATACTTTTATATGGGCACTATAGGGCAGTATTATGTAGGCAGAGTATGGTATGCAGGCACTGCAATGATACTTTTATATGGGCACTATAGGGCAGTATTATGTAGGCAGAGTATGGCATGCAGGCACTGCAATGATACTTTTATATGGGCACTATAAGGCATTATTATGTAGGCAGAGTATGGCATGCAGGTACTGCAATTATACTTTTTTATGGGCACTATAGGGCAGTATTATGTAGGCAGAGTATGGCATGCAGGTACTGCAATTATACTTTTATATGGGCACTATAGGGCAGTATTATGTAGGCAGAGTATGGCATGCAGGTACTGCAATTATACTTTTATATGGGCACTATAGGGCAGTATTATGTAGGCAGAATATGGCATGCAGGTACTGCAATTATACTTTTATATGGGCACTATAGGGCAGTATTATGTAGGCAGAGTATGGCATGCAGGTACTGCAATGATACTTTTATATGGGCACTATAGGGCAGTATTATGTAGGCAGAGTATGGCATGCAGGCACTGCAATGATACTTTTATATGGGCACTATAGGGTAGTATTATGTAGGCAGAGTATGGTATGCAGGCACTGCAATGATACTTTTATATGGGCACTATAGGGCAGTATTAGGTGGGCAGAGTATGTTATGTGAGCACTATACCAGCATTTCTTTATAGGCACTTTATGGTGGTATTATGTTGCCAAAGTATGGTATGTGGGCACTATATTAACACTTTTTTATGGGCACTATAAGCCAGTATTATGTGCACAGACTGACTGCAGTATAAACACACTACAATTACACTGATATATGGGTTCTATAAGGCAGTATTATGTAATCACAGTATAGTATACAGATACTACTATGATACTTCTACGTGGGCACTATAGGGCAGTATTATTTGGGCATGCTATGGTATATGGGCACTTCAATGACGCGTCTATATACGCGCTGTAAGGCAGATTTGTGTTGGCAGGGTATGGTATAGGGGCACTGTGAGGAAGTATTATTTGGACAGAGTATGGTATGTGGGCACTATAATAACACCACGTTATAAGCACTATGGGGCAGTATTATGTGGGCCGACTGTAGTATATAGACACTACATTAACACTTCTATATACCGTATTTTTCGCCGTATAAGACGCGCTTTTTCTTCCCCAAAACTGGGGGGAAAAGTTGGTGCATCTTATACGGCGAATACACCCCTATCGGGTCGGTCCCTGCGGCCATCAACGGTCGGCCGGGACCCACGGCTAATACAGAATATCACCGATCACGGTGATGCCCTGTATTAACCCTTCAGACGCGGCGATCAAAGCTGATCGCCGCATCTGAAGCGAAAGTCGGGCTGTTCGGGACCGCCGCGGTGAAATCGCGGCGTCCCGAACCGTTTACAGGACACCGGGAGGGACCTTACCTGCCTCCTCGGTGTCTGCTCCGTGCCGGGATCCCCTGCACTCTCCTTCGACATCATCACGTCGTCGCGCACGCCGTCCCGTTATCCAATAGGAGCGGCGTGCGTAGCAATGTGATGACGGCGACGTGATGACGGCAACGGAGAGCGTGGATCCCGGGGAAGAAGACGTCCGGAGGGTCGGGGACACCCCTGGGACGCGGCGACAGAGATGGAGCGACATCCAGGGCAGCGGTGACGAGCGGTGAGGGTCGGAGCGGCGGGGACACGAGTATTACCTCCTATCCAGTGGTCTTCAACCTGCGGACCTCCAGATGTTGCAAAACTACAACTCCCAGCAGGTCCGCAGGTTGAAGATCACTGTTGGGTGCAGAATCTTTTTTTTTCTAGATTTTGCACCTTTAAAATTGGGTGCGTCTTATATGCCGGTGCGTCCTATAGGGCGAAAAATACGGTAGGTACTATAAGGCAGTATTATGTAGGCAGACTATGGTATGTGCTGTGGTTGTTTGGGTATTATATTAAAGTATAAATAAAACATCATTTCTGGCACAGACCCCCATCAGCACATCTGCATTAGGGGGAACCCCTCCTTCTGAAACCACTTAGATGCCACAGTCACTTTGGACCTCGGCATCTAAGGGATTGGAGGAGATATGTGGTGAAAAAAAACATATTCCCTACCCACCGGATATGGGGATAGGTGTCTGATCTTGGGAATGGAGGGGGTGTGTTTCGACCAGCTGAACAGGTGGGTGCTACACGCGCAATAGAGAAGCAGAGCTGGGGTTAAGCTGTGGCCCCGTACAGGAGATCATGGGAGGTCCCAATGGTTGGGGGAAAACAAATGGGCCCCTCCTTCTAAGACCACTTAGATGCCGCAGTCACTATGGAACTCGGCATCTAAGGGATTAAAGGAGATTTGCGGCGGAAGGATAGGGGATAAGTGTTTGATCCCAGTAGGGGGGACTGACCTCTGGGATCCCCCGCGATCTTCCGTATGGGGCCCCGTTCTTTTCTGTTAGAGCTTGTTTTGTATCCAGCACATCAGCTAGTCGAAACTCACCCCTCCAATCATCTCCATTGGAGGGGGCGTGTTTTGACTAGCTTCCATGCCTGGGGCGACACGCACATTAGAGGAGCAGAGCCGGGGCCCCATACAGGAGATTGTGGGAGGTCCCAGCGGTTAGTGGAAACCAAGGGGGCCCCTCCTTCTAAAACCACTTGGAGTCACTATGGACCTCAGCATCTAAGGGATGAAAGGACATATGTGGTGGGAAAAAATTATTCCCTATTTGCAGAATTGCCATGTCTGATCGCCGTGGGTCCGACCACTGGGACCCCCCTGCAATCTTACTTACGGGGCCCGGGCTTGGCCGCAGCACTGCTCTGTTAAAGAGCGTTTTGTATCCAGCGCATCAGCTGGTCAAATCACGCCCCCTCCATTCATTTCTATGGGAGAGACTCTGCCTGGAGCTGACATGCTGGGTGAGGCCCGCGCATTAGAGGAGCAGAGCTGGGGTCCCGTACAGGAGTTTGCGGGGGGTCCCAGTCACCAGAAGGAGTATTGGCACTAAGGGGTTAAAAATAGAAAAAAAATTGGAATAAGCAGAAACCTAGAAGTTAAGAACCTCGCAAGGTAATTTGTAAGTATACAGATACCGTATATAGGAGACAACATCCCTAATGGGAGTAATAAGAACAGATGTTGTCGCTTACATCACTGAATGGTCACATGACCTCTCATTAAGACGGCAAAAATGTTTCGTTTTCCCTCTAATAAAAAGAATTTACGCAGCGTATGAAGTGGCCGTGACCGTCCATTACTGCCGAGTGTCTGGGACGGCGGAGGCATTCCAATTACCTTCTTACAAATTGCGCATACTCTGACTCCATACATAATCGCCACTTTACTGCCAGACACTTTCCTCAATTTCGCAGAAATTTACACTCAGACAAATATTTTTGGAAGGTGCTTTTAAAACGTGATTTTATACTTTATAATTTAATCCTAATCCGTTCATTTTGGGAGCGGCTGCCAAATCCCCGGCTTGTAAGAAGAGTGTAACCGGCATTGGGCGCCGCCGCGGCTCATACAGGATTTTCATTGCTGCATTACCACCTTTATATTTCCAGGTTCACGTTTTCTTAACTATTTAAAGTTTTTAATGACTGAAATTTCAGCGGACCAGGTCCCAGAGTAAAAGTAAAACTTTTTAATATACAGTTACAAAAGTAATTGAACCCTTCAGAATCACCTGGGTTTCTGCGTTTATTATTAATATAATAATCTTAATTATAGACAAATACAGCACATTGGGTAAATACCCACAATGCAGGGAGAAAAAAAAGTATGCAAAAGCTTTGGAATTACATGCAATGCCTATCCATCTAACTGAGCACAAAAGCTATAAAATAATAAGATATATATATATATATATATATATTTGATATACTGTATATATTTCAATACACACAATTGCACCATTCATGTCTTTAAGTGGGCATATTGGGTAAACATCCACAGTGCAGGGAGAAAAAAAAAAGGGGGGAACCCTTTGGATTTCACTATTCATTAATAGAACGTTGTCTGGTTATTCTCTCAGTCATAATTATAAACAAGCTTAAAGGGGTACTCCACTGCTCAGCATTCGGAGCAAAGTATTTTGAATGCTTAGAGCCAGCGCTGGGGATGTCTGACACCCCCTCCCATAGACTTGCATTGAGGGGACGGGCCATGACATCACGAGTCTCCGGTGCCGGCTCTGAGCGGGGGTCCCCCAGGGTCTCCCTGCTGCACCCTGCATTCGTTTCGAGCATCGAGTGCAGCGCCGGAGGCTTGTGATGTCACGGCCACGCTCATGACTTCACGGCCATGCTGCCTCAATGCAAGTCTATCGGAGGGGGCGTAACATCACGAGCCTCCGGCGCTGCACCCGACGCTCGAAACGAATGCCGAGTGCAGCAGAGAGAGTCTGGGGGTCCTCTGCAGGGGGATCCCCACGATCAGACATCTTGTCCCCTCATCTTATCCCCACATCTTATCCCCTTACTCAACTCTAATATATATATATATATATATATATATATATATATATATATATATATATATATATATAACCTCTCCAGAAGACCTCTACCTTATCCCGACCAGATTTCCTGTAACGGTTTTTCCATTTCACTTGTTATGGATTCTTTGAGAAGACCACCCTCATAGAAGACCACTTTTTGAGCAATTGTGGCTGCTTGTCTTAAAGAGGTTTCACTGTATATATTTTTCATTTAAGCCAATTTTGTTTCATTTTTGGGGGCGCAGATCAGGTTTTAGTGGGGTTATAAGAATGACCTGGTGTCTTTTTTTAAGTTTTATATAGAGGAAAATTGGAGAAAAAAAGTAAAAATTGCAGATTTCGTTTGCTTTTATGTTCCATTTGTTATTTAACATTATTGGCTTACCAAGAATAATGTCACCAAATAAATCTGGCCCACTACCATGTATAATGATGCAAAATACCTGCACTTTTTCTGCAAATACATCGTCAATATAGCGGATCCCATATCACTGCACGGATACAAGCCCTGCAGGCCATTAAGCTGGATATATATTTTTGATAACTATCAAAAGAACAGTTACCTCTCCTTAACTTCTCATACA
Organism: Hyla sarda; assembly: GCF_029499605.1. Taxonomy (NCBI): domain Eukaryota; kingdom Metazoa; phylum Chordata; class Amphibia; order Anura; family Hylidae; genus Hyla; species Hyla sarda. The sequence goes on from NC_079195.1 coordinate 230,735,119, forward strand.
CATGTACACTCAGCTTCACCTAGCGTGCATGCAATCAGATTGAGGAGTAGGGGAAAGCCAGTGCCAGACTTATCTCCCCGAGAAAAAAGGGATTAGACAATTGAAATCCAACACGTATAGTGGTCAACTAGGGGTTAACCCACAGGCCATAGAATTGAAGGAAGAGAAGAGTGACTTGTAAAGCTGGCCACGCCCATTAGGTTAAAGTTATCGGATCCCTCGGATTCCATCAGGATCATTGGACCCTCCTCTGACAGCAAATGTCAGGAAGAAAAAAATTGGGCAACTGGATATCAACATGTCTCCAGGAGATAAGCCACCATCAGAGGAGTCTGGCAGCAGCTTCTCCCTATTCCTAGTACTGAGCCAAGCCATGCTGAGCCAAGCATTCATGTGTGTGGGCATGGGAGAGAGAGCTGTTAACCATTCAGCCGACAGTTATCTGAGCTTAACACATGATAGCAGGGTCAGACTACACAGTGCTTATCTGTAGTCTGTTACCATGACAACACAAATCAGCACCGGTGCTGCATACACAACTACACATCACTGACCATAAATTAAGGAGCCACTTTGGAGGAATGAACTGGGTCAGTCATTAATCTTAATTTTGTAAAAAAAAAAACAGCTTTGAAGGGGTACTCCGGTTTTTTTTTATCAACTGGTGCCAGAAAGTTAAACAGATTTGTAAATTACTTCTATTAAAAAATATTAATCCTTCCAGTACTTATCAGCTGCGGAATACTTCAGAGGAAATTCTTTTCTTTTTGGAACACAGAGCTCTCTGCTGACATCATGACCACAGTGCTCTCTGCTGACACCTCTGTCCATTTTAGGAACTGTCCAGAGTAGCATATGTTTGCTATGGGGATTTTCTCCTACTCTGGACAGTTCTTTAAAATGGACAGAGATGTCAGCAGAGAGCACTGTGATCATGATGTCAGCAGAGAGCTCTGTGTTCCAAAAAGAAAAGAATTTCCTCTGTTGTATTCAGCAGCAAATAATTACTGGAAGGATTAAGATTTTTTAATAGAAGTAATTTACAAATCTGTTTAACTTTCTGGCACCAGTTGATTAAAAAAAAAAAAAAAAGTTTTCCACTGGAGTACCCCTTTAAGTTATTTCTCCTTGAAAATAGTGAACTCTGATATCTAGGAGAGCGGAACGAGGAGACGTCACAGATCCATCAACTTTATGACACTTTTGAACAGTAAAAAGAAAATGTTTCCCCTGGATTAGGGACAATGGCGGCTTCAATTAACTCTGCAACGTAAACTTTAATTGGCGACCCGTCCATCTTCAGCCTTCCCTGCCGAGCTTACAGCCCGGGCCGAGTCATTACCTCTGGCCAGTAATAAGCCGCAATGTCCGCGGTGCAAATGGGACCGGAGATGGAAGGTTATGAGGCGGCGATAAACCCTATAAACCTCAGAGACAGAACTGGAAGAGGAAGAAGAGATTCAATCATTTGATATACACTGCCCAAAAAACTAAAGGGAACATTAAGATAACACATCCTAGATCTGAATGAATGAACTGATCGTATGAAATACTTTCCTCTTCATATAGTTGAATGCGCTGACAACAAAATCACCAAAAAATATCAATGGAAATCAAATGTATCAACCCATGGAGGTCTGGATATGGAGTCACCCTCAAAATCACAGTGGAAAACCCCACTACAGGCCGATCCAACTTTATGTAATGTCCTTAATACAAGTCCCAATGAGGCTCAGTAGTGTGTGTGGCCTCCACATGCCCGTATGACCTCCCTACAACGCCTGGGCATGATCCTGATGAGGTGAAGGATGGTCTACTGAGGGATGTCCTCCCAGACCTGGACTAAAGCATCCGCCAACTCCTGGACAGTCTGTGGTGGATGGAGCGAGACGTCCCAGATGTGCTCAATCGGATTCAGGGGAACGGGCGGCCAGTCCATAGCATCAATGCCTTCCTCTTGTAGGAACTGCTGACACACTCCAGCCACATGAGGTCTAGCATTGTCTTGTATTAGGAGGAACCCAACCGCACCAGCATATGGTCTCACGAGGGGTCTGAGGATCTCATCTCGGTGCCTAATGGCAGTCAGGCTACCTCTGGCAAACACATGGAGGGCTGTGCGGCCCCCCCAAAGAAATGCCTCCCCACACCATTACTGACCCACCGCCAAACTGGGTTCATGCTGGAGGATGTTGCAGGCAGCAGAACCTTCTCCACAGCGTCTCTAGACTCTGTCACATCTGTCACATGTGCTCAGTGTGAACCTGCTTTCATCTGTGAAGAGCACAGGGTGCCAGTGGTGAATTTGACAATCTTGTTGTTCTCTGGCAAATGCCAAACGTCCTGCACGGTGTTCGGCTGTAAGTACAACCCCCACCTGTGGATGTCGGGCCCTCATACCACCCTCATGGAGTCTGTTTCTGACTGTTTGAGTGGACACATGCACATTTGTGTCCTGCTGGAGGTCATTTTGCAGGGCTCTGGCAGTGCTCCTCCTGCTCCTCCTTACACAAAGGCGGAGGTAGAGGTCCTGCTGCTGGGTTGTTGCCCTCCCACGGCCTCCTCCACGTCTCCTAATGTACTGGCCTGTCTCCTGGTAGCGCCTCCATGCTCTGGACACTACGCTGACAGACACAGCAAACCTTCTTGCCACAGCTCGCATTAATGTGCCATCCTGGATGAGCTGCACTACCTGAGCCACTTGTGTGGGTTGTAGACTCCGTCTCATGCTACCACTAGAGTGAAAGCACCGCCAGCATTCAAAAGTGACCAAAACATCAGCCAGGAAGCATAGGAACTGAGAAGTGGTCTGTGGTCACCACCTGCAGAACCACTCCTTTATTGGGGGTGTCTTGGTAATTGCCTATAATTTCCACCTGTTGTCTGTTCCATGTGAAATTGATTGTCAATCAGTGTTCTTCCTGAGTGGACAGTGGGATCTCACACAAGTGTCAGTGACTTGGAGTTACATTGTGTTGTTTATGTGTTCCCTTTATATTTTGGGCAGTGTATAATGGTCAGTGTTAAAGCCTCAAGATTCATCCGGAAAGAGAAATTTCTTCTGTGCGATGACCCTTGACCCTATATAATGTGACCCCTGATCCCCTATTCAATGATGACCCCTGGCCCCTATATAATGATGACCCCTGACCCAATATATTATGATGACCCCTGACCCAATATATTATGATGACCCCTGAACCCCTATATAATGATGACCCCTGATACCTATATAATAATGACTCCTGACCCCCTATATATTGATGACCCCTGATCCCTATATAATGATGACTCCTGACCCCCTTTATAATCATGACACCTGACCCCCTATGTTATGATGACCCCTGATCCCTATATAATGATGACCCCTGATCCCCTATATAATGATGACCCCTGATCCCCTATATAATGATGACCCCTGATCCCCTATATAATCATGACCCCTGACCCCTATATAATGATGACCCCCTGATCCCCTATAAAATGATGACCCCTGACCCCCTATATAATGATGACTTCTGACCCTTATATAATGATGACTCCTGATCCCCTATATAATGATGACCCCTGACCCCCTATATAATGATGACCCCTGATCCCTATATAATGATGACTCCGGACCCTTATATAATGATGACCCCTGATCCCTATATAATGATGACCCCTGACCCCTATATAATGATGACCCCTGATCCCTATATAATGATGGCCCCTGATTTCCACATAATGATGACCCCTGATCCCCTATATAATGATGACCTCTGATCCCTATATTGTCATGACTTCTGACCCCAGACCCTGCATATCATGATGACCCCTGACCCCCTGATCCCCTATATAATGATGACCCCTGACCCCCTATATAATGATGACTCCTGGCCATTATATAATGATGACTCCTGATCCCCTATATAATGATGACCCCTGAAGCCCTATATCATGATGACCTCTGATCCCTATATAATCATGACTCCTGACCCCTATATCAACATGACCCCTGACCCCTATATCATGATGACCCCTGACCCCCAATAAATGATGACCCCTGACCCCCTGTATAAGTCGGTCTGAAGCTAAAAACCAAAAACTAGATGACTGTTGGGTTTAATTCTCCTTGGAACCTCCAGATCTCTATGACACGATGAGGGCACTCAATGCCAAGCAGTGGCTCCTACAGTATCTGCCAGATAGGTGCAGGTCCCAGAAGTGAGATCCCCATCTATTAAACATGTGTTTTCTTGTTTTTGTTCAAGCTCCTATACCAGTGTTTTCTAAACCGGTTTGCCACCAGCTGTTGCCAAACTACGACTCCCAGCATGCCCGGACAGCCGAAGGCTGTCCGGGCATGCTGGGAGTTGTAGTTTGGCAACAGCTGGAGGCCCACTGGTTTGAAAACACTGGCCAAAGGCTGTCCGGGCATGCTGGGAGTTGTAGTTTGGCCACAGCTGGAGGCCCACTGGTTTGAAAACACTGGCCAAAGGCTGTCTGGGCATGCTGGGAGTTGGGGTTTTGAAACAGCTGGAGGCACACTGGTTGGGAAACACCCTGTCCTATATACTCGGTCCCTGGCTGGGCCGTGTAGTTATATTTTTAGCCGCCTTCAGTTCTGTAACAGTAAATTTTCCAGATTGTTAGATGAAGCTTCATTGTCCCAGGAAACAGATGGATAGAAAACTACAGACTCCGGAGTGAAGTAACGACATGAAATGATGGGTCTCCCGACAACAACCCTCCAAAAATCAATCATTAAATATCCTTTTTTTTTTTTTTTTTTCTCCATCTCCACTTGTTGCTGCGAAATGTTGCAAAATATTAGAATCTGTCGCCAATTTGTATCTGAATTCAGTCAAAACAAAAATAATGGGGGGAAGGGGGGGGGTGAAACACGTCGGGAAGATTCTGACAGACTGAAGAAACGGGAGCAGAAGAAGACGGTGCGGATAATTAGGAGAAGGGATTAGGGGACGGGTTGTACATCTGGTGCCGGACGCGCCGGGGGAGGGGTGAGTGATGGCGGCGCAGCGCTGAGTCTTAATCACTGCTGCGCAGACACGGGGTGATTAGCACATCTGCCGCGAGCAGGTTCCTATAAACTAAATATTGCCGCGCAGGTAATGCCGCACTCAATTATCTTTCCCAGCGATGACAGCTGCCGGTAAACACAATACGTCAATGACTGGGAAGGGTTAATTACTTCAAGTGGCTCCGGTGTGATGACGTGTTTAGATAACGTCACCACGCCAGAAATAAATATAAAAAAATCTCCGTCCCCTCATACAGTGTAAGGTTAAAAAATACAAATCGGAAAAAAAAAATTACCAAAATCTTCACATGATAAAAAAATAATAATAATAATAATTGTAATAAAAATATGCTGTATTTATTTATGTATATATTTATTTAATATGTATTTTGTAACTTTTCTTTATATATATTTATTTAAATTGAAATATAATTTTATATATATATATAGTTGTGTTTTGGCCCCTTTAAAGTGGAATTTTTTTTTCCCCCTTTTTCTAGAAATTTACATAGCTTTACTTTTTTACGTTAGTTTTTTAGTGTTTTTTTTATATGGTCTTATATGGTCTACGGCTGTTCTCAAACATTGTCAAATCATAAACTATTGCAAAACTACTGCCGTTTTTATTTATTTATTTTTTAACACTTTACATATATATATATGCAGTATTATAGTAGTTATATTCTTGTATATAGGGGCAGTATTATAGTAGTTATATTCTTGTATATAGGAGCAGTATTATAGTAGTCATATTCTTGTATATAGGAGGCAGTATTATAGTAGTTATATTCTTGTATATAGGAGCAGTATTATAGTAGTTATATTCTTGTATATAGGAGCAGTATTATAGTAGTTATATTCTTGTATATAGGAGCAGTATTATAGTAGTTATATTCTAGTATATAGGAGCAGTATTATAGTAGATATATTCTTGTATATAGGAGCAGTATTATAGTAGTTATATTCTTGTATATAGGAGCAGTATTATAGTAGTTATATTCTTGTATATAGGAGCAGTATTATAGTTGTTATATTCTTGTATATAGGAGCAGTATTATAGTAGTTATATTCTTGTATATAGGAGCAGTATTATAGTAGTTATATTCTTGTATATAGGAGCAGTATTATAGTAGTTATATTCTTGTATATAGGAGCAGTATTATAGTAGTTATATTCTTGTCTATAGGAACAGTATTATAGTAGTTATATTCTTGTATATAGGAGCAGTATTATAGTAGTTATATTCTTGTATATAGGAACAGTATTATAGTAATTATATTCTTGTATATAGGAACAGTATTATAGTAGTTATATTCTTGTATATAGGAGCAGTATTATAGTAGTTATATTCTTGTATATAGGAGCAGTATTATAGTAGTTATATTCTTGTCTATAGGAACAGTATTATAGTAGTTATATTCTTGTATATAGGAGGCAGTATTATAGTAGTTATATTCTTGTATATAGGAGCAGTATTATAGTAGTTATATTCTTGTCTATAGGAACAGTATTATAGTAGTTATATTCTTGTATATAGGAGCAGTATTATAGTAGTTATATTCTTGTATATAGGAGCAGTAATATAGTAGTTATATTCTTGTATATAGGAGCAGTATTATAGTAGTTACCGTATTTATCGGGGTATACCACGCACCGGCCTATAACACGCACCCTCATTTTACCAAGGATATTTGGGTAAAAAAAGTTTTTTACCCAAATATCCATGGTAAAATGAGGGTGCGTGTGTGCGCGTGTTATACCCCGATATACCCCCAGGAAAGGCAGGGGGAGAGAGGCCGTTGCTGCCCGCTTCTCTCCCCCTGCCTTTCCTGGGGTCTAGAGCGCTGCTGTCGGCCCTTTTCACCCCCTGGTTATCGGCGCAGGGGGGAGAGAAGGGGCAGCGGCACCCATTGCCGGTGCCGCTGCCCCGTTGCCTCCCCCCATCCCCGGTGGCATAATTACCTGAGTCGGGTCCGCGCTGCTCCAGGCCTCCGTCGTGCGTCCCCAGCGTCGTTGCTATGCGCTGAACGGCGCACCGGCACCGATAGTCAGGGGGACAGAACGGGCAGCGGCGCCGATAACCAGGGGGTGAGAAGGGCCGACAGCAGCGCTCTAGACCCCAGGAAAGGCAGGGGGAGAGAAGCGGGCAGCGACGGCCTCTCTCCCCCTGCCTTTCCTGGGGGTGTATCGGCGTATAACACGCACACAGACTTTAGGCTAAAAATTTTAGCCTAAAAAGTGCGTGTTATACGCCGATAAATACGGTATATATATATATATATATATATATATATATATATATATTTAAATATAAATATAATTATATTTTGCTTTTTTTTAAATTTTTTGCATTTTTTTTGCCCATTTAAATCAGAAAGTACTTTTAAAATTATTATTTTTGCAATAAACATGTTTTTTTTTAACCGCATGTGAACGTGGTCCAAGGCTCTTTTCAAATATTGTGAATTCTCCAGGAAAATACAGCAGTAAAATAGGTATTTAAAAAAAAAAACTGCTGTTTTAATTTATTTACTTTATTTACACCCCCCCCCCCTTTTAAAGGGGAAACTTTTTTTTTTTTTATGAACTGGTGCCAGAAAGTTGAACAGATTTATAAATTACTTCTATTAAAAAAACGTAATCTTTCCAGTACATTTTAGGGTCTGTATACTACAGAGGAAATGGTTTTCTTTTTGGAATACAGAGCTCTCTGCTGACATCACGACCACAGTGCTCTCTGCTGACATCTCTGTCCATTTTAGGAACTGTCCAGAGCAGCATATGTTTGCTTTGGGGATTTTCTCCTACTCTGGACAGTTCTTAAAATGGACAGAGATGTCAGCAGAGAGCACTGTGGTCGTGATGTCAGCAGAGAGCTCTGTGTTTCAAAAAGAAAATAATTTCCTCTGTAGTATTCAGCAGCTAATAAGTACTGGAAGGATTAAGATTTTTTTTAATAGAAGTAATTTACAAATCTGTTTAACTTTCTGGCACCAGTTGATTTAAAAAAACAAAAAAGTTTTCCACGGGAGTACCCCTTTAAAGAAAAAAGTATTTTGGTCCAAGATTGTAGTGAAGTTAATGCAAACTCTGGCTGAAATTGGGCATTGTGGGGGCGAAACTTAAAGGGGTTATCCAGAATTTTTATTTATATATATATATATATATATATATATATATATATATATCAACTGGCTCCAGAAAGTTAAACAGATTTGTAAATTACTTCTATAAAAGAAAATCTTAATCCTTTCAGTACTTATGAGCTGCTGAAGTTGAGTTGTTCTTTTCTGTCTAAGTGCTCTCTGATGACACCTGTCTTGGGAACCACCCAGTTTAGAAGCAAATCCCCATAGCAAACCTCTTCTACTCTGTGCAGTTCCCGAGACAAGCAGAGATGTCAGCAGAGAGCACGGTTGCCAGACAGAAAAGAACAACTCAACTTCAGCATCTGATAATTATTGAAAGGATTAAGATTTTTTTTAATAGAAGTAATTTACAAATCTGTTTAAGTTTCTGGAGCCAATTGATATATATATATATATATATATATATATATATATATATATATAAAAGTTTTTTTCCTGGAATACCCCTTTAAAGTGGTATTCCTCTGCTGTAACAAAAAATATTATAGATCCAGGACCCTGGTAAAATAGAAGAAAAAACTATACTTACCTACCCCAAGTCTCCCGCCGATCCCAATGCTGTTCTGGTTCTTCTTCTCCTGCTACTTGTCAACCTGCTTCTAAGACGAGTGCTCAGTGCAGGACCTTCCAGCTCAGCCAATCCCTGGCCACAGCGGTGTCTTATCTCAGACAGTGATTGGCCAAGCAGGAAGGTCCTTCTCTGAGCACTTGTGTAAGAAGAAGGTTGAAGAAATGTGTGAAGGGAAACGGAAGAAGATGAACTGGAGCTGCTGTGGGACCAGCGGGGGACTGGGGGTAGGTAAGTATAGTTTTTTCTTCTTTTTTTACTAGAGCCCCTGCCTGATTCCTTCGACATATCAAATGGTTTTTTTATATGACGGATTCACTGTAAATGCCCCGATTTGGCCTTTTCAAAGTTTGAGATAGACCGTTACTTATACCGGCCACTTGGAGATTCCTACCAACAAAATGGCAGCACTCTCTGTGTAGACAAATACTATGAAGCCTCAACCCCGCCCCTTCCTCCTAAATGTCCTGCTTCATGTGACCTTAAAGGGGTTCTCCAGGAAAAAACTTTTTTTTATATATCAACTTGCTCCAGAAAGTTAAACAGATTTGTAAATGACTTCTATTAAAAAAATCTTAATCCTTTCAGTATTTATGAGCTTCTGAAGTTGAGTTGTTCTTTTCTGTCTAAGTGCTCTCTGATGACACGTGTCTTGGGAACCGCCCAGTTTAGAAGCAAATCCCCATAGCAAACCTCTTCTAAACTGTCATCACGTGTCATCAGAGAGCACTTAGACAGAAAAGAACAACTCAACTTCAGAAGCTCATAAGTACTGAAAGGATTAAGATTTTTTTTTAATAAAAGTAATTTACAAATCTGTTTAACTTTCTGAAGCCAGTTGATATATATAAAACAAGTTTTTTCCTGGAATACCCCTTTAAATTGGAGGACAGGGGAGGAAACAAGGAGAACAATACATGGCTTTATTATCTGTAATTGGGATATAGAACAAAACATTATAAAGAACAATCCGGATGTTATATGAGGTTTCACATATGGTTCAATTTTTATGGTTTGGAGTTTAGGTTCGGCGTCCCTCTTTAAAGATTTATCCCCAATTTCCCTTCGTTGGGTCTCCCAGACGTGCGGAGAGGCCGTGGGTCCCGGGCTGCTGATTAGCAGTGACAGTGATGGAGCCAACGACTAAGCCATAAATCACTGACTGTTTTCTGGCAGGATCTGGATTTACGAGACGAGGCTTTGACTTTCCGGGCAGCGCTTAAAATCCATACATAGGATTTGTACGATGCAGCAGAGCCGGGCGCAAGGGAGGCGGTGAGGGCCGGAGCAGGAACAGATGAGGGGAAGAATTGAGGAGACTGATTTCAATGGGGGCTTTTGTGCTAAAATAATAATAATAATAATAATAATAATAAAATATGTATATTATCAGCTTAAAGAGGTATTCCGGAGGGGAAAAAAAACGTTTTCAAATCAACTGGTGCCAGAATGCAGCGGCGTAGCGTGGGTTGTCAGCACCCGGGGCAAGGCAAGTAATCTGCGCCCCCCTTACCCGTGGATTTTAGCACTCGAGTCTCTTCCACTAGATTAGTTAAAGAAACCCCTTACCCTCTAAGCACATGTATGTACATGTATTGCTCCCCCCCACAATATTAGGCAGCTCCCCCCACCCCACAGACATACAGACATTTAGAGTGTACGGCTGGAGGCTGTATGTCTGTACTGCTGCCCCCACAGTGTTCCGGTCACCGCTCCTCCTATGGACCATAGAAGTAGGTGCCAGGACCGGAGGAGCGGTGACCGGGACCGTGAAGAAGATGACGCGCCGCCGGTCACTCACCAGGCCCCGGCCAGCGCGCGTCCTCCTGCGATAATCCTGCGGTCCTCCTGCGTCTCTATGGTGGTACGCACGGGAAGTCCCGTGCCGTGCGTACAACTATAGAGGCGGAGAAGCGAAGGACCGAAGGAGGACGCGCGCTGGCCGGGGCCTGGTGAGTTACCGGCGGACATCCTTATGTCCCGAAAAGATTTTTCGGGACACAGGGATATCCGGGATAGGAATACTTCTTTTTATGTGCCCAGCCTTTGCCGGTCTGGGCATGCTGGGAGTTGTAGTTTCACAACAGCTGGAGGCCCCCTGGTTTTCAGTATACAGTATTAGGTTTTATATGCTCTGGCCGGCCCCCGCCTGCAGCCACACACGGGAGCCGGCCCGGGCACATAAAAGGAAGTATTCCTGTCCCGGAGAGTGCGCCCCCCCAGATGTTGCGCCCTGTGTGGCCGTCCCCCCAGCACCCACACGCTACGCCTCTGCCAGAATGTTATACAGATTTGTAAATTACTTCTACATACAAATCTTAACCCTTCCAGTACCATGTCAGGAACTGTCCAGAGTAGAAGCAAATCCCCATAACAAACCTCTCCTGCTCTGGGCAGTTCCTGACATGGACAGAGGTGTCAGCAGAGAGCACTGTGGTCAGACTGGAAAGAGCTACACAACTTCCTGTGGAGCAAACAGCAGCTGATAAGTACTGGAAGGATTAAGATTTTTTAATAGACATAATTCACAAATCTGTATAACTTTCTGACACTGGCCGATTTGGAGACTTTTATATTTCCTCTGGAGTACCCCTTTAAAAAAAAATTCTTCATATACAGCCACATGACTAAATGTAAATGTCATTGTAGCCTAGGACATGACCTATACACACCTATTCATACTATTGAGCATATATATATATATATATATATATATATACTATATACAGTGATGGCCGTAAAGACTTCCCCTGAGGAAGTCACAGTGTGACGGAACGCGTGGGGCTCTGGCATCCCGTCTGGTATCAGTATTATAATTCTCTGTCTGTTGTGGCTCGTACCTTGTTCAATATTGTTATTTTTTATATATATTACGTATTGTGATTAAGGAGGGTCACTTGTTACCTATCTTGTGATTGTTTTATGCTATTTCCACAGTCAGAATTGTTTATGCATAATCTGTACCCTATAGACGGGATAGTGGGGGGGGGGGGGGGGGGGGGATAGAGGAGGGGGGGGGGGGGGTCCTCTCCCATGCTGTGTGCTGTAGTTTTTAATAGATTTTAGCCTTTGCTCTTTTTCTATTGTTATATAATCTAATACATACATTTTTTCCTAATTGGTTTGCGCCTTTTGCAGTGGTTACTGTTGTTGGTTTGGACTGATTTGCAGCCCCCGTAGTGTTCTTGTAGTCAGGTTCCGCACTCCTCTATAAAATTGTCTCAAGGACCGGGGACTATTGATAGGATTCAGATGGGCCAAATGGTTCTTATCTGCCGATATGTTTCCATGTGACATCACGGCCACACACCCTTAATGCAAGTCTATGGGAGGGGGCGTGACTGAAGTCACGAGACTCCGCCCCACATCGCCAGTCATCCGTCACGGAGCGAAGTTTGCACTGGATGTCTGGGGTGCCGCAGCCGAGATTACGGGGGACCCCAGCAGTGGGACCCCCGCGATCAGACATCTTATCCTTAGGACAGGGGAGAAGATGTCTAGGGGCGGAGTACCCCTTTAATGTATAATTTAGTGACTGCTGTTGAGGCATGCTGGGAGTTGTAGTTTTCATTAAATAGAGAACCACAGATTGGGAGGGGAAAAGGAGACATCAGTGGGATGAACTACAGTCTCTAAGAGCATGCTGGGAGTTGTAGTTTTGTAATGGCTGGAGAACCACAGGTTGGGGAACTCTGCAGTAATCAGTCTTTATAATAACATTCAGTCACCAATACAAGGTCCAGGGGCCGATTTCGGGAAGTGCCTGCTAAAATAATTCGGCGAATGGCGTTCCTTGGGAGCCTCGTCCAAGGAGAGACGGGAATCGGGAAGAAATGAGTCCAAGAAGCTTCAGCCGCTCTGCGCGACGGCAAAACAAACACCATTAACCTGCCAGGCAGAGCAATTAACCTGCGGTCCCCGGCATGGAAGCCGGTCCATCTGCCCAGACTGAGACCACCGTCCCAGACGCGCTCTCTGCCGCTCGCAGCTTCCGCGCCACATTTACATATTCCAAACAGCTGAAATTAACGACATTTGCATAATGGGAATGGAAGGGACTTCATTAATTACAGTTTTTTTTTCTTGCTCTCGCGGGTATCGCGCATGTAGAACAGGCTAATGAAGTGGTGTGTGGCGCAGGCACGGTAATGGCCCCGGCCCCCGGGGACCCTCAGTTTTTTTTTGTTTCCTAGGGCAGTTCATAACCCCCCCCCAAACCGGCTGCTGATAATTATCCTGTAGCACAGAGAAGCCGCACGGGCGCATACGTAAACTCCCCAGTCAGGTAACCCACCACCGAGTGCCTAACGGAGCATTAAACAAAGCCGCCCCCGCCATTACTCTTCTGAAGATCCTCACAACAAGACACGCTGAGGCGGCCACGCCTGTGAAATCTTAATCATCTGGTCAACCAGCGCAGAGTTACCTTCGTTTTCTGCAAAGAAATTAGAACAAGGGATGATATCTACTAATGGCGGCCATAATGACGGAGCGCAGTGCGGTAAACCGACCTTTAATGGAACTGGGCTGCAATTCCACACACAACCTGGAGACAGATGAGGTCAGCTGACTTACAGGATGACATCATAACCTATTAAATCCCTCCTGCTAGGTCCCAGACCCCTCGCCCTTGAGCTCTATCTGTATACTGCTGCTATCTCTATGGGATCATTATATATATATATATATATAGTAGTTATACACCTCCCCTTCTACTCTATCTGTATACTACTGCTATCTCTGTGGGATCAGGATATATAGTAGTTATACACCTCCCCTCCAGCTCTATCTGTATACTACTGCTATCTCTGTGGGATCAGTATATATAGTAGTTATACACTTCCCATCCAGCTCTATCTGTATACTGCTGCTATCTCTATGGGATCAGGATGTATAGTAGTAGTAAACCTTCCCTCCAGCTCTATCTGTATACTGCTGCTGTATCTCTCCTGCCTGTAAAGTAACAGTAGTATAGAAGGGAATTACTGTATATATAGTCCTTTTAGTCAGAAGCTCGGGCTCATCCCGATAAGAGAACTGTGGCCCCTTTGGTTCGGAGTTGGTGACCGGCTTCGCTGCAAAACACAACAGCATTTAATATTATCAGAGGGAAAACAAGAAGTCGGCCGCAGAGACCTGTAAATTCTGCGCTGCTTTATTACCCAGCAGGAGAGCGGCTGCGCCATAAAGATCTCGCAGATAAAATGAGGGCAATCTTTTAATCTCATTGATTTGCACCGAGCTGGAGAAGCCTTTGTAGAAAAGCAGCAATAAAAGAGAAGAGCAGAATATCAGAGAGAAGGACCGCACCTGCCCCCCCCCCAAAACACTAATACAAACCAGCCCCCCCAAAACACTAATACAAACCAGCCCCCCTGCACCTGCCCCCCCCCAAACACTAATACAAACCAGTCCCCCTGCACCTGCCCCCCAAACACTAATACAAACCAGCCCCCCCAAACACTAATACAAACCTGCCCCCCCAAACACTAATACAAACCTGCCCCCCCAAACACTAATACAAACCAGCCCCCCTGCACCTGCCGCCCCCCAAACACTAATACAAACCAGCCCCCCCAAACACTAATACAAACCTGCCCCCCCAAACACTAATGCAAACCAGCCCCCCTGCACCTGCCGCCCCCCAAACACTAATACAAACCAGCCCCCCCAAACACTAATACAAACCTGCCCCCCCAAACACTAATACAAACCAGCCCCCCTGCACCTGCCCCCCCCAAACACTAATACAAACCTGCCCCCCCCAAACACTAATACAAACCTGCCCCCCCCAAACACTAATACAAACCAGCCCCCCCAAACACTAATACAAACCTGCCCCCCAAACACTAATACAAACCAGTCCCCCTGCACCTGCCCCCCAAACACTAATACAAACCAGCCCCCCTGCATCTGCCCCCCCAAAACACTAATACAAACCAGCCCCCCCTACACCCTGCCCCCCAAACACTAATACAAACCAGCCCCCACTGCACCTACCCCCCCAAACACTAATACAAACCAGCCCCCCTGCACCTGCCCCCCCCAAACACTAATACAAACCAGCCCCCCCTGCACCTACCCCCCAAACACAAATACAAACCAGCCCCCCTGCACCTGCCCCCCCGAAACACTAATACAAACCAGCCCCCCCAAACACTAATACAAACCAGCCCCCCTGCACCTGTCCCCCCCAAACACTAATACAAACCTGTCCCCCCAAACACTAATACAAACCAGCCCCCCCCCAAACACTAATACAAACCAGCCCCCCCCCAAACACTTATCCAAACCAGCCCCCCCTACACCCTGCCCCCCAAACACTAATACAAACCAGTCCCCCTGCACCTGCCCCCCAAACACTAATACAAACCAGCCCCCCTGCATCTGCCCCCCCAAAACACTAATACAAACCAGCCCCCCCCTACACCCTGCCCCCCAAACACTAATACAAACCAGCCCCCCCTGCACCTACCCCCAAACACTAATACAAACCAGCCCCCCCTACACCCTGCCCCCCAAACACTAATACAAACCAGCCCCCACTGCACCTACCCCCCCAAACACTAATACAAACCAGCCCCCCTGCACCTGCCACCCCCAAACACTAATACAAACCAGCCCCCCCTGCACCTACCCCCCCAAACACAAATACAAACCAGCCCCCCTGCACCTGCCCCCCCGAAACACTAATACAAACCAGCCCCCCCAAACACTAATACAAACCAGCCCCCCTGCACCTGTCCCCCCAAACACTAATACAAACCTGTCCCCCCAAACACTAATACAAACCAGCCCCCCCCCAAACACTAATACAAACCAGCCCCCCCCCAAACACTTATCCAAACCAGCCCCCCCTACACCCTGCCCCCCAAACACTAATACAAACCAGCCCCCTACACCCTGCCCCCCAAACACTAATACAAACCAGCCCCCCTGCACCTGCCCCCCCCAAACACTAATCCAAACCAGCCCCCCCTGCACCTGCCCCCCCCAAACACTAATCCAAACCAGCCCCCCCTGCACCTGCCCCCCAAACAATAATCCAAACCAGCCCCCCTACACCCTGCCCCCCCAAACACTAATCCAAACCAGCCCCCCTGCACCTGCCCCCCCAAACACTAATTCAAACCAACCCCCCCCCCTGCACCTGCCCCTCCCCAAACACTAATCCAAACCAGCCCCCCCTGCACCTGCCCCTCCCCAAACACTAATCCAAACCAGTCTCCCCATCCGCACCCTCCCCCCCAGGATAATTCACATTATGTTTGGCTGATCCAGGGGGAATTTTCATAACCGGCCGGTACTGTATCCCCACCGGACCCGGCACCGCATCTCATTCCTATAATAGTTCCTCCGCTCGGCTCATTTTTGCACCATATCCGGTTTTGTAGCCGGACTGAACACCGTGGGGTGAATGCGAATGACGTCCAGTCCGCAGGATCTGCCGCAGTTCACACTGGGTGACATTTACATGGATTTGTGCCCTAATCATATGTTACCACGTGTTCATCCAGTATCTATAACGACTCTGTGCCACCCTTCACATGCTGGCATGGAGAAAGCAGTCATATAGTCAGTGACTATAGAGGATGAATGAGGACCCCGCTCTATGAGGGTCCCGGCTGATGTCCTATGAGAGAGAATAGTGCAGAAAGAATAACAATGGCACTCTATGAAGTCATAAATCCAAAGAGCAGTGGCCCCCAAACTGTGAACCTCCAGCAAAACTACAACTCCCAGCATGACCGGAGGTTTTTTCCTAGTAAGGTAGCTGGAGTTATTGGCTTGATGGCGTTCTGAGGGGTGACGAGACCATAAGAATGTTCCTGACGTCAGGAGTGTTCACCACCGCACTTTAAAGGATTAATAGCTGCCGGTACCAAGCGCTGGGTTAGGGAAACCACTTTTTGACTTTACTTCAGGAATAGCAAATGGGACATAGCAGGTTTAGTTCAGTACAAGTGCGATTTACGCTGAAGGATGCGACAGAGAACCACAATTGCTTCTTAGCACTCTGGGACTTATAGTCTTCTTCCACTATAGTTTAGACTGGTCTGAACTTGACTTGGACAGACTGACTGGGACTTAGATAAAGCTTTACTTTACTTTGGAGCTGACAATCACTAACTCTGCACTTCACTTGTGGAATCCAGGGAAGGGACTTATCGCCAGGGTGGACTTATATGGACCGGAGCTGCCGGAGGCTTTCACTCACGTTATCCTCTTCTTTGGCTATGGGGCCCATTGACTCTCTTGGCACTTCTCCCCAAAGCAGACTTTTGTCGGAACTTGACATGGACAGACTTGACTGATGGATGACCTGATCGGCAGGATCCTGGTAAAGGTGATGTCGCTTAAGAACGAAGATGGTTGCAACAACTGGGTCTCTCAGGCCTGTCCTCATGTAGGGACGTTCAGGTCCCACAACCGAGGTCTGGACTGGACCTTTACTCACTCTTTTCTCCTCTGCTCAAATAACTAGCTCCTCTAGGCAGACTTGGGGGAGCAGGGCAGGAGGCCCTGATTGGACAAATTGCTCATGTGGCCCTCTTGTACATCCCCCTACAGATAAAATTAATTCTTTCATGGCAACAACAAAATACAAAGACATTAAGTATATGACATTACATTAAAGTACAATATGAAACACAAACATCAGAAAACCTGAGCAGTGAGCTGGAGCAGACACAGTAAAGTGACATCCACCTGACAGACCAGGTGGACAAGTGTTTTCCACACCAGGACACCACATCAGCACTTGGGCAGTTAACAGCATTTAGAAAAAACAATTCAGTGACCTGCTCCAGTCCCCGGCTACACTCCTCTACTGCTCAGAAATCTTGGCACCGGGGCCCGGAGTGTCACACTACCCCCCCTAGCCAATCACTGTCCGAGACAGACATCACTGCCGCCAGTAAATGGCTCTGGGGCTGTCTAACAATGCGCTCCTCTTTTTTAGTGGAAGAGGAGTGCAACTGGGGTCTGGGGTGGATCACCGGAGCCACCGCTGGAGAGTAGGAGGTAAGTAAAAGTTTGTTTATATAAACTCTCTCTAAGTGTTAAGAAAAAAACTCCCACTTAATAACCTCTTTAGCTACTATATATTTTGATTCCATAGAGACAGCAGCAGCAGTATACAAATAGAGCTGGAGGGGAGCTGTATAACTATTATATATCCTGATCTCATATAGATTGCAGCAGTATACAGATAGAGCTGGATGGGAAGTGTATAACTACTATATATCCTGATCCCATAGAGATAGTCACAGTATACAGATAGAGCTGGAGGGGAGGTATATAACTACTATATATCCTGATTCCATAGAGAGAGCAGCAGCAGTATACAGATAGAGCTGTAGGGGAGGTGTATACCTACTATATATCCTGATCCCATAGAGATAGCAGCAGTATACAGATAGAGCTGGAAGAGGTATATAACTACTATATACTGTATCCTGATTCTATAGAGAGAGCAGCAGCAGTATACAGATAGAGCTGGAGAGGCATATAACTACTATATATGCTAATCACATAGAGATAGCAACAGAATACAGATAGAGCTGGATGGGAGGTGTATAACTAATATATATCCTGATCTCATAGAGATAACAGCAGCAGTATACAGATAGAGCTGGAGGGGAAGTATATAACTACTATATATCCTGATCCCACACAGCAGAGTAGCAGCAGTATACAGTTAGAACTGGATGTAAGAGTTAAAACTACTATATACCACTATATTATATAGTAATTATACATTATTAGGGATTTTGTTTTCTTGCGACTGCTTATTTGTCATACTACTGAGCCTAACTGTAAGTCCTGGGGGCATCTGAGTATTAGAAGTCACAGTAAGGACCTTGGAATGGCACCTACTATAGATAAAGCCAAGGTACCATCCACCCTTGTTTCATTCTTTGTAGTTTGATTTAGGTTTATATAAAAAGTTAAAGAAAAAATGGAAAACTTTTTAAAAACTTTTCCTTCACTGACATAAATCTTCAGAGAAGCACAAACTAATTATATCTTATAGAAAACCTATTAAGACGTAAACCTCTCCATCATCCTCATTAGGATCTTATTTACCCATTAAATACAGACGTTTGTTTTATTAAGAAAAATATGAGTTTTCTGCGAAGTGCCGACCCAAGGGCTGCGAAGACTGGAGGTCTATGACGTCTCCGAATCTCAGAGGATGACTCATATTTAAGTATCTTAATTATTATTATAACCTTGACGGCGCCCTGGCTCATCAGGAGGCCCGGTGGTGATGTCAGGAGATTAGAACCATCAGTAGTCGCAGGTCCTTGAGTGAAGAGATGATACTTCTGTTGATCGAGATGATGGTGTCATTGAGTCCTCCGCTCTTCTGGGTTCCCATCACTTCTCCTCCCCAATGTGTCTTATTTCCAAAGAGTCTAAATTACACATTTATCCACCCACACGATGTTCGCCATCAGTGTTTCTCATCCGCGGCTCTTGCGCTAATCAGGGGCGGCGGTGAAGTATTTTGCCATTTTCTCTGTTATTTGGATGTCAGATCTTGGTGGAGGATTCGAGAAGGTTATAATTAGAGATGAGCAAATCGATCGGACGAAGTCGAATTTGTTCGTAATTTCATGAAAAATTCGATTCAGACCGAATCGAACTTCGACTCGATTCGAATTAACGAATTTCTTCATAGCGACACTCTCTGCAATCGTCCTGTATAATGTATAGATGCGAGCGGCTTTCTCCTGCGCTCGCATCTCTGCAATAGATAGGACGATCGCAGCTGGTTCAGGAGTGACACCCGCTGTGATCTGTCCTTAAAGGGGTTGTGCACTGCCCTGACTTTCGGAGCTCCACTCACAGCGTCCGGAAGTTCATTACTCCGAACGCTGTGTGCGGGCGTGACGTCTCGCCCGCCCCCTCAACGAAAGTCTATGGGAAGGGGGCACGCCATCTTCCCATAGACTTTGGTAGAGGGGGCAGTCGTGACGTCACGATGGGGCAGGCGAGATGTCACGAGGAGTAATGAACTTCCGGACGTTGTGAGCGGAGCTCCGAAAATTAGGCAGCACACAACCCTTTAACTGCAGGTACTACTGCTTCCAACATGGGCACACTCTTCTCCATGCTGGGAGCTGTAGTACCTGCATTAATAGACAGATCGCAGCGGGTGTCACTTCTGACACCTGTTGCGAATTCTCCTGACACCCGCTACGATCGTCCTGTATATGTATAGATGCGGGCGGTCGGCCACTCTTCTCCGGTCCGACTGTATTATGAGTATATATACCTATAGGGGGAGATTTATCAAAACCTGTGCAGAGGCAAACTCGCCCAGTTGCCCATAGCAACCAATCAGCGTACTTCTTACATTCTTACAAGGCATCTAAAAAATGAAAGAAGCAAACTGATTGGTTGCTATGGGAAACTGGGCAACTTTGCCTCTGCACATGTTTGATAAATCTTCCCCATTATTCATATTTCCCGCAGAGAGCTGTAATTGGCCAGATGGTTCCAACCAATCACAGCTCTCTGCAGAAAATATGAATAATAGGTATATATACGGCATATACCTATACTACAGTGGGACCAGAGAAGAGCGGCATCTATATATTATACATGACAATCGCAGCAGGTGTAAGGAGTGACACCCGCTGTGATCTTTCCTTACCTTTAGGTACTACTCCCAACATGGGGCACACTCTGCTCATGCTATGAGCTGTAGTCAGAAGTGACACCCGCTGCGATTTGTCTACTAATGAAGGTACTACAGCTTCCATCATGGAGCAGAGGAGCAGTAGTACCTGCAGTGAGGACAGATCACAGCGGGAGTCACTCCTGACACCCGCTGCGATCGTCCTATTTATTGCAGAGATGGAAAAACATACATTATACAGAACGATCGCAGCGAGTGTCAGGAGTGACACCCGGGGCAATCCGTCTATTAGAACAGGTACTACTACTCCAATCTTGGAACAGTCTGTTCCATGCTGGGGGTTGTCACGATTCGGCTGGCAGGAGGTGGATCCTCTGTGCCAGAGAGGGATTGGCGTGGACCGTGCTAGTGGACCGGTTCTAAGTTACTACTGGTATTCACCAGAGCCCGCCGCAAAGCGGGATGGTCTTGCAGCGGCGGTAGTAACCAGGTCGTATCCACTAGCAACGGCTCAACCTCTCTGACTGCTGAAGATAGGCGCGGTACAAGGGAGTAGACAAGAGCAAGGTCGGACGTAGCAGAAGGTCGGGGCAGGCAGCAAGGATCGTAGTCAGGGGCAACGGCAGGAGGTCTGGAACACAGGCTAGGAACATACAAGGAAACGCTTTCACTGGCACAATGGCAACAAGATCCGGCGAGGGAGTGCAGGGGAAGTGAGGTATACATAGGGAGTGCATAGGTGAACACACTAATTAGACCAACTGCGCCAATCAGTGGCGCAGTGGCCCTTTAAATCGCAGAGACCCGGCGCGCGCGCGCCCTAGGGAGCGGGGCCGCGCGCGCCGTGACAGGACCGACGGAGAGCGAGTCAGGTACGGGAGCCGGGGTGCGCATCGCGAATCGCATCCCGGCTGGGGGCGGTATCGCAGCGCACCCGGTCAGTAGATCTGACCGGGGCGCTGCAGTAGCGAGGATGTTGCGAGCGCTCCGGGGAGGAGCGGGGACCCGGAGCGCTCGGCGTAACAGGGGTATTAGTACTACCTAAAAAATGTACAAAATAGAGAAAAAAAAGTGACACACACACTTTATTAAACTCATTATTAAAATACATTACTAATAAAAATTTGCGGCAAATTTACTCAGATCAAATCAAATTTTTTTGAAAAATTCGGCGAATCGGCCAAATCTAATTTTTCAAAAATTCACTCATCTCTAGTTATAATGTATCTGTAGATGTGGAGATCATTAGAAGGACCCTATAAGGGCCATTAATGGGGGTCATTCCGTGTTGCTTCTCTTGAGTGGCATCATTGCGACGCCATCAGGTAGATTCTCTAATAAAAGACAAAAAGTTATCTCGGCACCACTATCATACTACAGTATGTCCGGAACACCTCCTGCTATAAACATGCGGGGTGGAGGGGGTGGTGGGCAATGAACCGCGTCGGGCACGCAGCATTTCATCAGGCCCACCATGGGCCTGCCGAAGCACTGCGTGCCCAACATGGTCCATCTCCTCCTTTCTCCTCCCCCGTCTCCCCTTTCCTCCTCCTTTCTCCTCCCCCTTTCTCCTCCCCCGTCTCCTCTCCCTTTCTCCTCCCCCGTCTCCCCCCTTTCTCCTCCCCCCGTCTCCCCCCTTTCCCCCCCCCCTTTTCTCCCCCCCCCTTTCTCCTCCCCCCCGTCTCCCCCCCTTTCTCCTCCCCCCCGTCTCCCCCCCCCTTTCTCCTCCCCCCCGTCTCCCCCCCCCCGTCTCCCCCCTTTCTCCTCCCCCCCATCTCCCCCCTTTCTCCTCCCCCCCCGTCTCCCCCCTTTCTCCTCCCCCCCCCGTCTCCCCCCTTTCTCCTCCCCCCCGTCTTCCCCCTTTCTCCTCCCCCTGTCTCCCCCATTCTCCTCCCCCCCGTCTCCCCCTTTCTCCTCCCCCCGTCTCCCCCTTTCTCCTCCCCCCGTCTCCCCCTTTCTCCTCCCCCCGTCTCCCCCTTTCTCCTCCCCCGTCTCCCCCTTTCTCCTCCCCATCTCCCCCGTTCTCCTCCCCATCTCCCCCTTTCTCCTCCCCATCTCCCCCGTTCTCCTCCCCATCTCCCCCTTTCTCCTCCCCATCTCCCCCTTTCTCCTCCCCATCTCCCCCTTTCTCCTCCCCATCTCCCCCTTTCTCCTCCCCCGTCTCCCCCTTTCTCCTCCCCCATCTCCCCCTTTCTCCTCCCCCATCTCCCCCTTTCTCCTCCCCATCTCCCCCTTTCTCCTCCCCCATCTCCCCCATCTCCCCCTTTCTCCTCCCCATCTCCCCCTTTCTCCTCCCCCATCTCCCCCATCTCCCCCTTTCTCCTCCCCCATCTCACCCTTTCTCCTCCACCATCTCCTCGCACAGTGATTGGATATCGCCTTTTGTGCCTCTCGCTGTATAAATATGAACACTTACGGCACCAAGAATCTGTAATTAGTTTTTCTTGCAGCATAAAAATTGTATGAAGTTAAATGTATTTTCTAACAAAACAATTATCGTCCGAATTATAAGGAATTTCAGGGATCACATTTAATTAGAATCAACAAAACGAACAAATTCACCACTTTACATAACGCAGCTGTAATGTAGTATAAACTGCAGCTGAATAAACATCATCTAGTGATGAGCCGTACGGAGATGGATATATATATATATACACTGCCGAGGGCCGAGCCGCACTGGGCTAAAATACTTCTACTGCAATATACACTGGGAGGAACTTTTACCTCCTGATTTACTATTATTCCGTATGGTGGTATAATTTGGGCACTCTATGGCAGTATTTTTTATTCAGTATTGTGGTATAATTTGGACACCTTATTGTATTATTTATATTACGTGAGCGTTCTATACTTTTATAGTGTCACTTTGGGAACCTACGGTATAGTTATGTGTGTTCTGTACGGTATAGTTATGTGTGTTCTGTACGGTATAGTTATGTGCGTTCTGTATAGTTATGTGCGTTCTGTACAGTATAGTTGTGTGTGTTCTGGACGGTATAGTTATGTGTGTTCTGGACGGTATAGTTATGTGTGTTCTGGACGGTATAGTTATGTGTGTTCTGGACGGTATAGTTATGTGTGTTCTGTACGGTATAGTTATGTGCGTTCTGTACAGTATAGTTGTGTGTGTTCTGGACGGTATAGTTATGTGTGTTCTGTACGGTATAGTTATGTGCGTTCTGTACGGTATAGTTATGTGCGTTCTGTACGGTATAGTTATGTGTGTTCTGGACGGTATAGTTATGTGCGTTCTGTACGGTATAGTTATGTGCGTTCTGTACGGTATAGTTATGTGCGTTCTGTACGGTATAGTTATGTGTGTTCTGGACGGTATAGTTATGTGCGTTCTGTATGGTATAGTTATGTGCGTTCTGTACGGTATAGTTATGTGCGTTCTGTACGGTATAGTTATGTGTGTTCTGTACGGTATAGTTATGTGTGTTCTGTACGGTATAGTTATGTGTGTTCTGTACGGTATAGTTATGTGTGTTCTGTACGGTATAGTTATGTGTGTTCTGTACGGTATAGTTATGTGCGTTCTGTACAGTATAGTTGTGTGTGTTCTGGACGGTATAGTTATGTGTGTTCTGTACGGTATAGTTATGTGCGTTCTGTACGGTATAGTTATGTGCGTTCTGTACGGTATAGTTATGTGTGTTCTGGACGGTATAGTTATGTGCGTTCTGTACGGTATAGTTATGTGCGTTCTGTACGGTATAGTTATGTGCGTTCTGTACGGTATAGTTATGTGTGTTCTGGACGGTATAGTTATGTGCGTTCTGTACGGTATAGTTATGTGCGTTCTGTACGGTATAGTTATGTGCGTTCTGTACGGTATAGTTATGTGTGTTCTGTACGGTATAGTTATGTGTGTTCTGTACGGTATAGTTATGTGTGTTCTGTACGGTAGGACTATATTTGTAGTAGTAATACAGATCTCTTAATAAATTCCAGATCTACATTTTCCTTTCCTTTTTTTTTTGACAATGCAGAATCTTTGCAGGACTTGTATATAGTTTTGTGTCATGTATACGGAGGCCTCAGCACTAGGTGGGGGTTATGTACATTGGATAAACCCTTTAAGGATTTGCAGCATCTATCACTGTCACATGACACATGACTGCTCCTCACCTGAACCTTCCCTTTAAGTCCCTGGATACAGAACTGATAGTTACAGACCTGGGATCAAGTTCTGAATCTGTCAGGTGACTCAGTGGCTGTGATTTACTGTGCGGTATATTCACATATTTTTGTAAAATTTTTGTATAAAGGAGCAGTATTATAGTAGTTATATTCTTGTGTATAGGAGCAGTATTATAGTAGTTATATTCTTGTATATAGGAGGCAGTATTATAGTAGTTATATTCTTGTATATAGGAGCAGTATTATAGTAGTTATATTCTTGTATATAGGAGCAGTATTATAGTAGTTATATTCTTGTATATAGGAGGCAGTATTATAGTAGTTATATTCTTGTATATAGGAGCAGTATTATAGTAGTTATATTCTTGTATATAGGAGCAGTATTATAGTAGATATATTCTTGTATAAAGGAGCAGTATTATAGTAGTTATATACTTGTATATAGGAGCAGTATTATAGTAGTTATATTCTTGTATATAGGAGCAGTATTATAGTAGTTATATTCTTGTATATAGAAGCAGTATTATAGTAGTTATATTCTTGTATATAGGAGGCAGTATTATAGTATTTATATTCTTGTATATAGGGGCAGTATTATAGTAGTTATATTCTTGTATATAGGAGCAGTATTATAGTAGTTATGAATTCGGGTAGAAAAACAGACATGGCGCACATCTACAATCTTGTCTAATGATCTGATTGCTTCTCAGCATAATATCAAAAACTAACCGGTTGTTATTATAAATTTTTGATCAAAAAGTACAAGCCCATTCGCCACGTCAAGGCCACCTATCTAGAGTGGGTCCCTAACGTCCCTAGCATAAAATGGCGCAGCACCGGGCGGCGACCACCACCGCCGCGACGCCAATGCCCACAGGGGGAACGACCCATCGGCAGAGCGGCACCAATGCCACTCAAACCAGTCTATGGGCCGCACCCCCCGCAGACACGGCGCCACGGCAGCAACGGACACCGCACAGCACCACACCAGTGTGAACAGGGATGTAATAGCTCACTTACCATACTCTCCCAGTCAGACTGGGAGGCAGCCAGGAAAGAAATTATAGTAGTTATATTCTTGTATATAGGAGCAGTATTATAGTAGTTATATTCTTGTATATAGGAGCAGTATTATAGTAGTTATATTCTTGTATATAGGAGCAGTATTATAGTAGTTATATTCTTGTATATAGGAGCAGTATTATAGTAGTTATATTCTTGTATATAGGAGGCAGTATTATAGTAGTTATATTCTTGCATATAGAAGCAGTATTATAGTAGTTATATTCTTGTATATAGTAGGCAGTATTATAGTAGTTATATTCTTGTATATAGTAGGCAGTATTATAGTAGTTATATTCTTGTATATAGGAGCAGTATTATAGTAGTTATATTCTTGTATATAGGAGCAGTATTATAGTAGTTATATTCTTGTATATAGGGGACAGTATTATAGTAGTTATATTCTTGTATATAGGAGCAGTATTATAGTAGTTATATTCTTGTATATAGGAGCAGTATTATAGTAGTTATATTCTTGTATATAGGAGCAGTATTATAGTAGTTATATTCTTGTATATAGGAGGCAGTATTATAGTAGTTATATTCTTGTATATAGTAGCAGTATTATAGTAGTTATATTCTTGTATATAGGAGGCAGTATTATAGTAGTTATATTCTTGTATATAAGAGCAGTATTATAGTAGATATATTCTTGTATATAGGAGGCAGTATTAAAGTAGTTATATTCTTGTATATAGGAGGCAGTATTATAGTAGTTAAATTCTTGTATATAGGAGCAGTATTATAGTAATTATATTCTTGTATATAGGGGCAGTATTATAGTAGATATATTCTTGTATATAGAGGGCAGTATTATAGTAGTTGTATTCTTGTATATAGGAGCAGTATTATAGCAGTTATATTCTTGTATATAGGAGGCAGTATTATAGTAGTTATATTCTTGTAAATAGGGGACAGTATAATAGTAGTTATATTCTTCTATATAGGAGCAGTATTATAGTAGTTGTATTCTTGTATATAGGAGCAGTATTATAGTAATTATATTCTTGTATATAGGGAGCAATATTATAGTAGTTATATTCTTGTATGTAGGAGCAGTATTATTGTAATTATATTCTTGTATATAGGGAGCAGTATTATAGTAGTTATATTCTTGTAGATAGGAGCAGTATTATAGTAATTATATTCTTGTATATAGGGAGCAGTATTATAGTAGTTGCATTCTTGTATATAGGAGCAGTATTATAGCAGTTATATTCTTGTATATAAGAGGCAGTATTATAGTAGTTATATTCTTGTACATAGGGGACAGTACAATAGTAGTTATATTCTTGTATATAGGAGGCAGTATTATAGTAGTTATATTCTTGTATGTAGGAGACAGTATTATAGTAGTTATATTCTTGTATATAGGAGCAGTATTATAGTAGACATATTCTTGTATATAGGAGGCAGTATTATAGGAGTTATATTCTTGTATATAGGAGGCAGTATTATAGTAGTTATATTCTTGTATATAAGAGGCAGTATTATAGTAGTTATATTCTTGTATATAGGAGCAGTATTATAGTAATTATATTCTTGTATATAGGAGCAGTATTATAGTAGTTATATTCTTGTATATAGGAGCAGTATTATAGTAGTTATATTCTTGTATATAGGAGCAGTATTATAGTAGTTATATTCTTGTATATAGGAGCAGTATTATTGTAGTTATATTCTTGTATATATGAGCAGTATTATAGTAGTTATATTATTGTATATAGGGGCAGTATTATAGTAGTTATATTCTTGTATATAGGAGCAGTATTATAGTAGTTATATTCTTGTATATAGGAGCAGTATTATAGTAGTTATATTCTTGTATATAGGAGCAGTATTATAGTAGTTATATTCTTGTATATAGGAGCAGTATTATAGTAGTTATATTCTTGTATATAGGAGCAGTATTATAGTAGTTATATTCTTGTATATAGGAGCAGTATTATAGTAGTTATATTCTTGTATATAGGAGCAGTATTATAGTAGTTATATTCTTGTATATAGGAGCAGTATTATAGTAGTTATATTCTTGTATATAGGAGGCAGTATAATAGTAGTTATATTCTTGTATATAGGAGCAGTATTATAGTAGTTAGCGGTGGTGGTCGCCGCTCGGTGCTGCGCCATTTTATGCTAGGGACGTTAGGGACCCACTCAAAATAGGTGGCCTTGACGTGGCGAGTGGGCTTGTACTTTTTGATCAAAAATGTATACTAACAACCTGTTAGTTTTTGATATTATGCTGAGAAGCAATCAGATCATTATACAAGATTGTAGATGTGCACCATGTCTGTTTTTCTACCCGAATTCACATTGTGATTTCTATCCCCTCTTTTTTTTTTTTTTTTGAACATGTTGTCTGCACTCTTCCCCACCCCCTCAGCCCAACCCTATATAAGTAGTAGTTAGCTACACATGGGTCATTTCTTTCCTAGCAGCCTCCCAGTCTGACTGGGAGAGCATGGTAAGTGAGCCATTACACCCTGTTCACACTGGTGTGGTGCTGTGCGGTGTCCGTTACTGCCGTGGCGCCGTGTCTGCGGGGGGGTGCGGCCCAAAGACTGGTTTGAGTGGCATTGGGGCCGCTCTGCCGGTGGGTCGCTCCCCACTGTGGGCATTGGTGTCGCGGCGGTGGTGGTCGCCGCTCGGTGCTGCGCCATTTTATGCTAGGGACGTTAGGGACCCACTCAAAATAGGTGGCCTTGACGTGGCGAGTGGGCTTGTACTTTTTGATCAAAAATGTATACTAACAACCTGTTAGTTTTTGATATTATGCTGAGAAGCAATCAGATCATTAGACAAGATTGTAGATGTGCACCATGTCTGTTTTTCTACCCGAATTCTCATTATAGTAGTTATATTCTTGTATATAAGAGCAGTATTATAGTAGTTAAATTCCTGTACATAGGGGACAGTATAATAGTAATTATGTCCACTAGGGGGCAGTCTCTTTATATTTCTGTACCCCTCTTTCGGTGGTTTGTTGTGCAGTAGGGTGTTTAGATACATTGCACATTATAGGATATATCTTGTAGCATCTTGGCTGTATACTTTGTTGCTTTATATACAGGAGGAGTTCTGAGTTCATCTGTTATCGCGCCTCAGAACCAGAGCCATCGTGTTACTATAGCAACCAGACCTTACAATTGCAAACTGATCTGGGCTTCGTGCGCTGCTCCAATCTCTCCAAGGAACGAAAACCCAGGAATAGGCGTCTTGGAGAACAATCTGTTCTCTACCTGTCTCCTGTCTCAGGGAAGCTGCCGCGATGGCGTCCGGAGAGGCGCAGAACACAAACTCATCACTGCGCTATAGATTTATTCCGTATTTCCATTTTCAGGTGTGAGATTACATTTCATTAACAGAGGATCTATGGCTGCAGCTGAAGTTTGTAAAGTAATCATCTCCGACCTGTGGCTCCCCAGCTTTGGCAGAACTACAACTCCCAGCATTTTGGGGGTTGTAGTCTTGCAACAGCTGGTGAGCCTGTAGTTGGAGATTGCTGATCATAAGCAGCAGTCTCCAAACTGCAGCCCTCCAGATGTTGCAAAACTAGAGCTCCCAGCATGCCCGGACCGCCTTGGGCCATTGTTTCGCAACCAGTGTGCCTCCAGCTGTTGCAAAACTACAACTTCCAGCATGCCCAGACAACCGTTGGAGGTGGAGGATGTAAATCTACAACAGTTGCTCGCTACATCTCCAAACTGCGGCTCTGCAGATTTAGCAAAACTACAACTCCCAGCATGCCCAGACAGCCGTTGGCTGTCTGGGCATGCTGGGAGTTGTAGTTTTGCAACAGCTGGAGGCACACTGGTTGGGAAACACTGGCCTAATTCTGTCCGGGCATGCTGGGAGTTGTAGTTTTGCAACAGCTGGAGGCAAACTGGTTGGGAAACACTGGTTTAAGGCTGTCTGGGCATGCTGGGAGTTGTAGTTTTGCAACAGCTGGAGGCAAACTGGTTGGGAAACACTGGATTAAGGCTGTCTGGGCATGCTGGGAGTTGTAGTTTTGCAACAGCTGGGGAGCCACCGGATGGAGGACTTACATCTACAACAGTTGCTCAGTACATCTCCAAAATTTGGCTTTGCTGATTTAGCAAAACTACAACTCCCAGCATGCCCAGACAGCCAACTGCTGTCTGGGCCCGTTCGGAGTTGTAGTTTTGCAACAGCTGGAGGCACACTGGTTGAGAAACACTAGCCTAAGGCCGTCCGGACATGCTGGGAGTTGTAGTTTTGCAACAGCTGGAGGCAGACTGGTTGAGAAACACTGGCCTTAGGCCATCCAGGCATGCTGGGAGTTGTAGTTTTGCAACAGCTGTAGAGCCACTGGGTGGAGGACGTACATCTACAACAGGTGTCTCCAAACTGTGGCTCTGCAGATTTTGCAAAACTACAACTCCCAGCATGCCCAGACAACCAACAGCTGTCCGGGCATGCTTGAAGTTGTAGTTTTGCAACAGCTGGGGAGCCACCGGTTGAAGATCGCCGATCTAGAGAAAAAGTCTTAAAACTGTGCCCCTCCAGATGTTGCAAAACTATGACTCCCAGCATGCCCGCACAGTTGGATGCAGCCTGTATAGGATGAATTACTATATTGACCGAATTATTGTAAAATGAACTTAGAAAACTTTAAACAAGTTTTTATTTTTGTTTTGTTTTTTAACAAACGCAGATAATGGGAAGAGTAGGGGGATGGGAACCAACGCTGAAATAAACACCTTTAATATCGCTTTGTACTTCGCGGTTTAAGTCGGTTTTGTCACAGTGATGTTTTTCGTGTTTATTTGGATGTTTAGAGTTTCGCCCACAGATCAAGTTTTCTAGATCCGCCCACTGAAGAATAAATGTACATATACCGCACAGTAAATCACCGCCACTGAGTCACCTGACAGATTCAGGACTCGATCCCAGGTCTGTAACTATCAGTTCTGTATCCAGGGACTTAAAGGGAAGGTTCAGGTGAGGAGCAGTCATGTGTCATGTGACAGTGATAGATGCCCCAAATCCTTAAAGGCTTTATCTACTGTACATAACCCCCACCTAGTGCTGAGGTCTCCGTATACATGACACAAAACTATATACAAGTCCTGCAAAGTTTCTGCATTGTCAGAATTTTTTTTTTGAAAATGTAGATGTGGAACTTATTAAGAAATAATACTCCAACTATAGTCCTACCGTACAGAACACATACAACTATACCGTACAGAACACATACAACTATACCGTACAGAACACACACAACTATACCGTACAGAACACATACAACTATACCGTACAGAACACATACAACTATACCGTACAGAACACATACAACTATACCGTACAGAACACATACAACTATACCGTACAGAACACACACAACTATACCGTACAGAACACATACAACTATACCGTACAGAACACATACAACTATACCGTACAGAACACATACAACTATACCGTACAGAACACACACAACTATACCGTACAAAACACACACAAAACTAAACCGTACAAAACACACACACAACTATACCGTACAGAACACACACACAACTATACCGTACAAAACACACACACAACTATACCGTACAAAACACACACACAACTATACCGTACAGAACACATACAACTATACCGTACAGAACACACACAACTATACCGTACAGAACACATAAACTATACCGTACAAAACACACACACAACTATACAGTACAGAACACACACAACTATACCGTACAGACCACATACAACTATACCGTACAGAACACACATAACTATACCGTACAAAACACACACACAACTATACCGTACAAAACACACACAACTATACCGTACAAAACACACACACACAACTACACCGTACAGAACACACACACAACTATGCCGTATAAAACACACACACAACTATACCGTACAAAACACACACACACAACTATACCGTACAAAACACACACACACAACTATACCGTACAAAACACACACACAACTATACCATACAGAACACACACAACTATACTGTACAGAACACACATAACTATACCGTAGAGAACACACATAACTATACTGTACAGAACACACATAACTATAACGTACAGAACGCACATAACTACACCGTACAGAACATCACAACTATACCGTACAGAACACACACAACTATACCGTACAGAATACACACACACAACTATACCGTACAGAACACACACACACAACTATACCGTACAGAACACACACACAACTATACCGTACAAAACACACACATAACTATACCGTACAAAACACACACATAACTATACCGTACAGAACACACATAACTATACCGTACAGAACGCACATAACTATACCGTACAGAACGCACATAACTATACCGTACAGAACACATAACTATACCGTACAGAACGCACATAACTATACCGCACAGAACACACATAACTATACCGTACAGAACACACACATAACTATACCGTAGGGTCCCAAAGTGACACTATGAAAGTATAGAACGCTCACATAATATAAATAATACAATAAGGTGCCCAAATTATACCACAATACAGAATAAAAAATACTGCCATAGAGTGCCCAAATTATACCACCATACAGTGCATAAACAATACTGCCATAGAGTGCCCATATAACATTGCTGTTAAAGGGGTTCTCCGGTGCTTACACATCCTATCCCCTATCCAAAGGATAAGGGATAAGATGCCTGATCGCGGGGGTCCGGCCGCTGGGGACGCCCGTGATCATGCACGCGCCACCTTGTTTGTAATCAGTCCCCGGAGTGTGTTCATTCCGGGTCTGATTACGGGCGACTACAGGGCCAGCGGCGTGTGACGTCACGCCTCCGCCCCCGTGTGACGTCACGCTCCGCCCCTCAATGCAAGCCTACGGGAGGGTGCGTGATAGCTGTAGTCTGTAAATTCTCTCTCTTATCTCCTGGGTCCAAAACAAGCACAATCAGCCTGACGATATATATCCATATATATATATATATATATGTGGTGTCCCGGTGCCGTATCTTATCCGGTACCTTTTATTGTGGGTCTCCATAGCCAGAGTCGCTAGGACCTCGGGGTCCCAATTGTCTAGTTCACCCCTAGTCATCTGTCATCCAGTTGATAATTGTCCAGTAACCACTTAAGATTTGGATGTATCAGATTGTATAAATGTAAATAAATAGTTAATTACATGGCCATAGCGTAGCAGGACCTGCGGGTCACGTGGTCAGTTGAACTCTATGGTATCTTCTTGAGGACCATTGGAGGTCCCTGTGATGTAGTCAATCCCATCACACTGTGTAACAGTGAATGACGGGTGTTCGGACCAATTGGATTAGCCCCGCCCCCTGCATATATAAGGGAGCGGCAGCCATATTCTCGCTCTCTTGTTCCTGTGCAAGCAAGAAGCATCTGTGCTGCTGAGATCAGTGATTCTAGGTCTGAGCCTTTCGGCGACGGCCGATAACTTCTCATTTCTGAGTGTATCAATCCCCACGCACTCTGCAGGATCACCGGACCTTATCTATCCCCTAAATCCGGACGAATCTGCAATAACTACCCTAAATTCAAAGACTGTTAATATCATTCAAGGTCCGCAACAATTGTCAGTCATTGAGATATATAGAGACTGTTTGCCTGAGACTGTCATTGTTCATTGGATGTACTGCAAGCACTTAAGTAAAGTTTGTTCAAGTACCTTGTGGACCTTCAGTCATTTTATTACATGCACCTATCGTTTCTGGGAAGGGCGGCGATGGGCCGGAGAATTACCTCAGCATACTAGCCCTCAGCCTGGCGTCACGAACTCTAGGGTTAACATTAACCCCTTATCTACTACAACATCCCAACTACCCTAAACCCCCCAGGGCTATCACACACACACACATATATATATATATATATATATATAAAAATTGTGACAGAGTGTCTGGAGAAGTAGTGGACGGGGTCTGTGTGCGCCCAAGGTTCCTCACTTCTGTCATTTAAAGCAACCAGGGGAAGTTTATCCTGACAATAAAACTGGCTGAGGTCAGTTAAACAAATTCCCTGCTTTTTGGACTGCAATTTCTATGGTGTACCTACTAAACTGTGCCTATCTACCAGGAGACGACATCCCCGTTACCTAATCCCTTACAATATATATATATATATATATATATATATATATATATATATACATCTAATAATATGCCTATAATCTACTTACCTGAATGTGAATATATACAATTGTATCCACCATGGGTCGTCGTGATGCCTGTCTTCAAAAGTATCCACAGAAAGCCTAAGATCTATCATCTGTATGATTCTAATAATAACTCATTTTTAGCCAATCAGCTTCTAGCAATGTGACTAGTGGTTGTAGCCAATTAGTTTCCAGCAACATCACAACTAAATTCTATACAAAGAGGTAAAAACATCATATCATCAGGATCGAGGCTCCCATCAAGCCCGCAACCGGGGCCATACGTACTGGGCTGGTACTCTCTTTTTCTCAAAAAAATTACGGCTTGGGACTCTCCACCTCGGCTCGGCACAAGCCATCAATTCTCTGAAAGGTGCAGAGTCCACCACTTGAAAAGGGAGGGACTGCAACACCAGCAACTTGGACAGGAGCACATTCAACTTCTGTGCTGTTGGATGAGTGGGCGCATAGTGTTGTCTCTTGGACTTAGCTTCGCCAATGGATTGTACGGACTAAAAGCGGGAGAAGCAGGAGTGACAGAAGGAGGGTTTGACACACAGCTCCCTTCGGCTGAGGTGGTGGAGTCTTGGCTGGATGAAGGAAGGAGCGGATGGCCACTGGGTGATGCAGCAGGCTGGACCACTACATCGGAGCCACGGTTCTCCCAGGCCGCTTTATGGTGGCAAAGCATGTGTTGACGCAGGGCCGTGGTGCCGACATTGGGACCCTGGCCACGCTTCACCTTCTGCCGACAGATCTTGCATGTGGCTACGTGAACCTCCTCCGGATGCCTTATGAAAAACTTCCACACCATCGAGTAGCTGATTTTCCCATCCGCAGTCCGCACTAATGGACTGCTACTGGCGCCGTCTCCAGGAACCCCTGTTCCACTACCTCCCTGAAAGGTAGGCTGCCGCCTACGTTTGGCTCCTGAATTTCCACTACTGCCACCACGCTGACTGCCAACCAAACCAACAAAGGGCAACCTGCAACTCTCTTCTCCTGATGATGATGAAGCCCCTTCTGCACCCGGCTCCCAATTGCGATCGGCTTCATAATCATCAACAGTTGTGTGCATGTCACTGATGTCCTCCTCAGGTTCCCCAACAGTGTCTGCTTTAGGACCCTGAACACTTGCAACACCGACTCCCATGTCACTCTCCGCATCACTACTTGGCCGTCTAGCGGAGCAAGCAGTGCATGTCCCCTCCCCTTCTTGGCTGTCCAGTAGCTGCTGACTGTCCTCTATTAGATTAAATAGTGGAGCTGAACCCACAGCATAAGGTACTTCTCTAGGAGAGGGAACAGCATAGGACAAAGGCAATGGGAGGACAGGGACTGCTCCCGGGCCATGCCAACTGAGGGTTGTCTCTGAAGAACCCACCGACTGTTGACTGGGGCTGTCAGATGTCACTTGTGATGATGTGGATGAGCGTGTTAACCAATCGATGACGGCAGATGGGTTGCTGGTCGAGACACGACCGCTGGCTGATACCGGGAACTCAGGCCTCTCGCTGCGACTCCTGCTGCCACTCGCCCCTAGTCTGCTGCCAACTATGCCTGAAGTATTTAGGCCTCTGCCACTCCTCTGTGCAAGTCCTGGCACTTCTCTGCCTGACATACTTAGTGCCTTATATGAAGGGAGTACAATACGCTTCACTACGCTTAAAACAGTATTTGTGTACACAATAACTAGACCATTAAGACTACAACAGGAACAAAATGGTACACCACCTATATACGCACAGGTTACACTTAATGGAGGACAATATTCTCCGCTACTTAACCAGTATTAGGCACTAATATCAGGTGATTATGTCTTTTAGTGCTCTGCTCACCCTAACTGGCTGGCTACAATTAGCTTTTCAGTTGTTGTACACATCAGTGCTGCAGCACACAGTCGCTGTGTACTACACCCAAAATTGCACTTTCTCTCTCTCAATCTCTCTCCCTTCCCTATCAGGGCTTCTAGGCTGGATTTGGGCTTGAGGTGAATCGTTGCTGTAAAAATGCTTTTCTGTGCAACACACACTGCTGTCTGTCTCTCTCTCTCTCTGCAATAAAAGGCTGATGTGACTGGCCGCAAGATGGCTGCCGATTATATAGGGCTGTGACATCACAGGGATGGCTGGCTGCTGATAGGCTGCATGCTGCATGTGATTCAGGGTCATCCCACCTACCCGCCTTGCCAAATTCCCAGCGTTCCTTGCCCCCATGTCCTGACATGTGGAGCCGCCATCTTAGATGCCCGGGAGCCTGGACTGCACTAAATGGAGTTTAATGAAGCGATTCATGCAATCGAATCGCAGTGATATTCGCATTCGAATTATTCCTGAAATTCGTAATGAATTCGGATTCGTCAGATTCGATTCGC
Source organism: Hyla sarda (assembly GCF_029499605.1). NCBI lineage: Eukaryota > Metazoa > Chordata > Amphibia > Anura > Hylidae > Hyla > Hyla sarda. Next base: position 230,771,257 of record NC_079195.1, read on the forward strand.
TCATCCCTATATACCACCATACGGTACCCAAAGAATACTGCCATAGAGTGTCCACATAACATTGCTGTATAGTGCTGCCATAATTGTACCATGCAGTGCACAAATATACCACCATACAGTACCTAATGCAGTATTTTTCAAAGAGTGTGTCTCCAGCTGTTGCAAAACTCCAACTCCCAGCATGCCCGGACAGCCGTTGGCTGTCCGGGCATGCTGGGAGTTGGAGTTTTGCAACAGCTGGAGAACCACAGTTTTTTGAGTCCCCATAGAGGACTGTTTATAGCAATCTATTAGTTGTGTTACTATATAGGCATAGCACTGATCAGTGGCGATCTACTTGTATAGTCTGCCAGAAAGCAAACCATGCTAGAGGATTCCCAAATCGCTCCTGAAACAGGTGAGCAGAGCCACAGCCATTGACTTATTAAAGGGGCACTCCTCGGTCAAAATATATATTTTTTAAATCAACTGGTGCCAGAAAGTTAAACAGATTTGTAAATTACTTCTATTTAAAAGTCTTAATTCTTCCAGTACTAATCAGCTTCTGTAGGTTGCGCAGGAAGTTCTTTCCTTTTTGAATTTCCTTTCTTTCTGACCACAGTGCTCTCTGCTGACACCTCTGTCCATTTTAGGAACTGTCCAGAGTAGGAGCAAATCCCCATAGCAAACCTCTCCTGCTCTGGACAGTTCCTAAAATGGACAGAGGTGTCAGCAGAGAGCACTGTGGTCAGACAGAAAGGAAATTCAAAAAAGGAAAGAACTTCCTGTCATACATATATCAGCTGATAAGTACTGGAAGGATTAAGATTTTTAAATATAAGTAATTTACTAATCTGTTTAACTTTCTGGCACCAGTTGATTTGAAGAATAATGTTTTCCAGAGGAGTACCCAACCCCCCTCCAATCAAGCTGCGGGTGGTTCGATTAGCTTGACAAAGCCCCCACTAAGACTTTAGATGCCGTGATCTAAAGAGTTAATAGCAGGCATCAGTGTGAACGCTGATGTCTGACAATAGCGGCGGGCCCCCGACTGAAGATAGCAGCCAGGACCTGCAGGACTAGAGCCCTGCGCTACCACTTTACGTTTAGTTAATACAATTTAACTATGTCCAATAGTCGATATGTAAACACCTATAAGTATAAAAGGCATGAAACAAAAAAGAAATAACCATAAATATAGAGATTGATTCAAATGTGGCAACATAGGGCAAACAACACCAGGGATGTCCGAACACAATACAAGTGTAATGTTGTGACTTCAAAACAAATTCCTGTTACATCACTTCCCATCCCAACATGTTTTCCCCTTGGTTTGAGGTTCATCAGGGGACAAAAGAACAAATATATGTAAGTTGTGGCAGGGAGCTCTAGTCCCGTGAAACATGTTTGATACAAACTGTCTTTATCTGTTACCAAATTGTGACATCATTTGGATTCTCCTAAATGTTACCATACTATTCCCAAATAAATCTCCCATAGAATGCCCCAAAACAGTGCTATATAGATCCTAAATACTAATACCCCCATATAGCAGTACCTCGCTTCTGGTACATCGGAACCTTGTTAAAGGGGTATTCCACTGGAAAACATTTTTTTTTAAATGAACTGGAGTCAGAAAATTAAACAGATTTTGTAAATTACTTCTATTTAAAAATCTTAGTCCTTCCAGTACTTATCAGCTGCTGTAGGCTCCACAGGAAGTTGTGTAGTTCTTTTCTGCCTGAATACAGTGCTCTCTGCTGACACCTCTGTCCATTTTAGGAACTGTCCAGAGTAGGAGCAAATCCCCATAGCAAACCTATCCTGCTCTGGACGGTTCCTAAAATGGACAGAGGTGTCAGCAGAGAGCACTGTGTTCAGGCAGAAAGGAAATTCAAAAAGAAAAGAAATTCCTGTGGATCATAACAGCAGCCTATAAGTACTGGAAGGATTTAGATTTTTAAATAGAAGTAATTTACAAATCTGTTTAACTTTCTGGCACCAGTTGATTTAAAAAGAAATGTTTTCCAGTGGAGTACCCCTTTAATATAAGTGGGTAGGAAATGGGTAGTGGGGTCCCCATGTTGGTTCCTGTACATGTGACCTCACTGTATTCTCACCCGCAGAGCTGACAATCTATGGTTGCCGCACTTGACTCTGTGTCCTTAAGATGCAGCAAAGACGTAAAATCCACCAGGACCTAAGGAACATTTTTCAACTCAAAAAAATTTGGACAGAAATCTTTAGGATTTTTCCATGGGGGACGCGGCGCTGACATTATAAATGATGTTTGATTATATGTCCAGAGATCATTTGTTAGGTATAAGTGGCGGATGGGTACGGCGTTGGCGGAGCCGCGATGTGACCCCGACCTTGTGCCGAGGAGATTTCTCACATTTATTTCTAGAGAAGCAAATGAGGAAAAGTTGATGACAGCAAAAAGTTTTATCCCCGTCAGAACCGCGGCGGAAGAAACTTCACTTCCCTGGTGACAACCAATATGGCTTCTCATACAGTTCATACAAGATGTCACTCAAGAGAAAATCTTATTATTAAAGCGGTCCTCTGACTTTATGCAGAAGTATATAGCGTTTGTCACCTGACTGCCCCAGTTCTGTAATCATCAAAAATCCATTTGTTCTGGACTATGGTCCTTTACTTCCTGGTACTATTTCCTGGTCTAGCAGTTGCTCAGTACTACAATTCCCAGAATGCATTGCTTCCCCAATCTCTTCATCACAACCCCACCCCACTGCCTCATCCCCTTTCACAACTCTGGTATTTATCTTGGGGTCTGGTCTGGGATCTGTTTAAAGAGTCTGTTCTGAGGTCTGTATATGTTTAGGGAGTCTGGTGTAGGGGGTCTGTATTTATTCTGGGGTCTGGTTTGGGGTCTGTATATGCTTAGGGAGTCTTCTCTGGGGGTCTGTAAATATTCTGAGGTCTGTATATGTTTAGGGAGTCTTCTGTGGGGGTCTGTATTTATTCTGAGGTCTGTATATGTTTAGGGAGTCTTCTCTGGGGGGTCTGTATTTATTCTGGGGTCTGGTCTGGGGTCTGTATATGTTTAGGGAGTCTTCTCTGGGGGTCTGTATTTATTCTGAGGTCTGTATATGTTTAGGGAGTCTTCTCTGGGGGTCTGTATTTATTCTGGGGTCTGGTCTGGGGTCTGTATATGTTTAGGGAGTCTTCTCTGGGGGTCTGTATTTACTCTGGGGTCTGGTCTGAGGTCTGTATATGTTTAGGGAGTCTTCTCTGGGGGTCTGTATTTATTCTGGGGTCCGGTCTGGGGTCTGTATATGTTTAGGGAGTCTTCTGTGGGGGGTCTGTATATATTCTGGTGTCTGTATATGTTTAGGGAGTCTTCTCTGGGGGGGTCTGTATTTATTCTGGGATCTGGTCTGGGGTCTGTATATGTTTAGGGAGTCTTCTCTGGGGTCTGTAAATATTCTGAGGTCTGTATATGTTTAGGGAGTCTTCTCTGGGGGTCTGTATATATTCTGGGGTCTGCTCTGAGGTCTGTATATGTTTAGGGAGTCTTCTCTGAGGTCGGTATTTATTCTGGGGTCTGGTCTGGGGTCAGTATATGTTTAGGGAGTCTTCTCTGATCCAACATGTCACCCAGCCTGAGGTAGGTGAGTGTTTAGGGACCCATCCGATAAGAGGCCACCTCCGCGTGGTGGATGGGGGACACGTTTTGATCAAAAAGTGCGCTAAGAGCCTCCATTTTGTTGACCAAGTGTGCTGCTGCCATTTTCTTTTTTTACATGTTTAGTCTTCTCTGGTGGTCTGTATTTATTCTGAGGTCTGTATATGTTTAGGGAGTCTTCTCTGGGGGTCTATATTTATTCTGGGGTCTGGTCTGGGGTCTGTATCTGTTTAGGGAGTCTTCTCTTGGGGTCTGTATTTATTCTGGGGGTCTCTATTTGCTTAGGGGTGTGGTATCAGGTCTATATTTGTGTGGGGGGTCTTTCTAGGATTGGTATCTATTAAGGGGTCTGGCCTGAGGTCTGTATTCTGGGTTCTGTATATGTTTAGGTAGTCTGCTCTGGGGTCTGTATTTATTTAGCGGTCTGAGGAGGGGCCTATATTTCTTAAGGGCTGTGGTATGGGGTCTATATTTGTGCAAGGGAGTCTCTCTGAGATCTGTATTTATTTTGGGGTCTAATTTGGTGCCAATATTTGTGTAGGGGGGGGGGAGAGTCTCTGGGATCTGTATTTATTAAGGGGTCTTAATAGGGGCCTATATTTGTTTATGGGTGTGGTATGGGGTCTATATTGTGGAGCTTTGCACAATAATTGTCAAATAATAAATGATACCGTGAATCTATAGGAAAGGAAAATAACTACAACTATCCCTGTGTTTTATTCATCCAGTAAAAGAGTTAATAAAAAATTACAAGCAAACACTTCTATATTAAGAAAAGAACAATATACACAAAATACTAAAAGGAAAGGTTCAGAACTTCTCAGCCGGAGGATTAAGGGTAATAAATGGAAAAATAAGAACTATAATAAATTACCTGAAATGTGAAGATCTGCAAATATCCAATGTAATATCTAATATCTACTATAATACTGCTTCTATATACAAAAATCTAACTACTAATATACTCCTCCTATATACAAGAATATAACTACTATAATACTGCTCCTATATACAAGAATATAACTACTATAATACTGCTCCTATATACAAGAATATAACTACTATAATACTGCTCCTATATACAAGAATATAACTACTATAATACTGCTCCTATATACAAGAATATAACCACTATAATACTGCTCCTATATACAAGAATATAACTACTATAATACTGCTCCTATATACAAGAATATAACCACTATAATACTGCTCCTATATACAAGAATATAACTACTATAATACTGCTCCTATATACAAGAATATAACTACTATAATACTGTATCCTATATACAAGAATATAACTACTATAATACTGCTCCTATATACAAGAATATAACTACTATAATACTGCTCCTATATACAAGAATATAACTACTATATTACTGCTCCTATATACAAGAATATAACTACTATAATACTGCTCCTATATACAAGAATATAACTACTATAATACTGCTCCTATATACAAGAATATAACTACTATAATACTGCTCCTATATACAAGAATATAACTACTATAATACTGCTCCTATATACAAGAATATAACTACTATAATACTGCTCCTATATACAAGAATATAACTACTATAATACTGCTCCTATATACAAGAATATAACTACTATAATACTGCTCCTATATACAAGAATATAACTACTATAATACAGCTCCTATATACAAGAATATAACTACTATAATACTGCTCCTATATACAAGAATATATACTACTATAATACTAACTATTATATTGTATATAGGAGCAGTATTATAGTAGTTATATTCTTGTGTATAGGAGCAGTATTATAGTAGTTATATTCTTGTATATAAGGGGCAGTATTATAGTAGATATATTCTTGTATATAGGAGCAGTATTATAGTAGTTATATTCTTGTATATAGGGGCAGCATTATAGTAGTTATATTCTTGTATATATGAGCAGTATTATAGTAGATATATTCTTGTATATAGGAGGCAGTATTATAGTAGTTATATTCTTGTATATAGGAGCAGTATTATAGTAGTTATATTCTTGTATATAGGATACAGTATTATAGTAGTTATATTCTTGTATATAGTAGCAGTATTATAGTAGTTATATTCTTGTATATAGGAGCAGTATTATAGTAGTTATATTCTTGTATATAGGAGCAGTATTATAGTAGTTATATTCTTGTATATAGGAGGCAGTATTATAGTAGTTATATTCTTGTATATAGGAGCAGTATTATAGTAGTTATATTCCTGTATATAGGAGCAGTATTATAGTAGTTATATTCTTGTATATAGGAGCAGTATTATAGTAGTTATATTCTTGTATATAGGAGCAGTATTATAGTAGTTATATTCTTGTATATAGGAGCAGTATTATAGTAGTTATATTCTTGTATATAGGAGCAGTATTATAGTAGTTATATTCCGGTATATAGGAGCAGTATTATAGTAGTTATATTCTTGTATATAGGAGCAGTATTATAGCAGATATATTCTTGTATATAGGAGCAGTATTATAGTAGTTCTATTCTTGTATATAGGAGCAGTATTATAGTAGTTCTATTCTTGTATATAGGAGGCAGTATTATAGTAGTTCTATTCTTGTATATAGGAGCAGTATTATAGTAGTTATATTCTTGTATATAGGAGCAGTATTATATTAGTTATATTCTTGTATATAGGAGGCAGTATTATAGTAGTTATATTCTTGTATATAGGAGGCTGTATTATAGTAGTTATATTTTTGTATATAGGAGCAGTATTATAGTAGTTATATTCTTGTATATAGGAGCAGTATTATAGTAGTTATATTCTTGTATATAGGAGGCAGTATTATAGTAGTTCTATTCTTGTATATAGGAGCAGTATTATAGTAGTTATATTCTTGTACAGTGGTTATATGATTTTTTTCAAGCAGATGTATTACAGTATTTTATTGGGCTCAGCACTGAATAACCACTCATTTTGGTTGCTCACACACAGTGCATTACCCTGCAGGGGGTGACGGGATGGCGGTCATTTTCTCCTAGGGTGGTAATATTATATAACATCAGTATTTATTCTTCAGCGCTGATTATGGGGACACACAGTGTAATATCTGATGACTATAATGTTACGCACATTAGGAGGGGTATGAATATATAATGTACATTCAGTCTCTTCTAATGATTTGGCGTATCTGTGGCGGAGCTGTGAGTGTCGTCTAAAGTGTTAGGAACAATTCCCATCAGCCGGTGACGCGCTCCTCATTGTCACCTCGCAGGATCTGGGCACGGCGAGCATATGTGCGTGGGCTCGGCTCCCAGCCCCTCATCTGCTGTTTAGTAAATATTGTCTCCCTGAGCGGTACACTGATAATGAGATGTGGCGGTAACAATAACTATGGGTGCGCTAATTTATACCACACGTGCGAGTCCTGGGAGAGCAAAGCCTCGCGCAGTTCAGAGAGTGGAGCGCGCATCGTCCCCAACATAGATAATAACCCGAGAACGGACATAAATCCCATAATGAGACGATGAGACCCCCAACCCCCGCCCTGCGCTCACTCATCCTCGCTGTAAGGCTCTAACCGGCTGCAGTAAAGACATAAGGGACCTACTAAACTAGTGTTTCCCAACCAGGGTGCCTCCAGCTGTTGCAAAGCTACAACTCCCAGCAAGCCCAGACAGCCTTTGGCTGTCTGGGCATGCTGGGAGTTGTAGTTTTGCAACAGCTGGAGGCACCCTGGTTGGGAAAGAATGTACTAAACAATCGCCTGATTCCCATCTCTGTACAATCATTCTCCATTATGAAAGGAACTCTGCTTGCTGTCAGGTATTGGAAGCCTTCAGTGTTTGCTTTCAGAAGATAAAAATCCATTCACTGTCATGTGATGGACGCACAGGTGCAGGGGTCGGGAGAATTACACAACCATTGTCAAAGAGCATCACAGGGACAGGGCGGATCGTCATCTTGAAGGTTTCCATTAAATGACAGCAAGCAGAGATCCTAAAAAACCTTCTATATGGGATCAGGATATACAGTAGTTATACACCTCCCCTCCAGCTCTATTTATATACTGCTGCTATTTCTATGGGATCAGTATATATAGTAGTTATACACCTCCCCTTCTACTCTATCTGTATACTACTGCTGCTATCTTTAAGAGTCAGGATGAATAGTAGTTATATACCTCCCCTCCAGCTCTATCTGTATACTGCTGCTATCTCTGTGGGATCAGGATATATAGTAGATATACACCTCCCATCCAGCTCTATCTGTATACTGCTGCTATCTCTATGGGATCAGGATGTATAGGTCTGTGATGTCACAGACCTATATAATCAGCAGCCATATTCTGGATCGTCACTTCAGCTTCTTATTGCAGAGAGAGAGAGAGAGAGGGACAGAGAGCGCAGTGTGTTGCACAGAAAAGCTTTTTTACAGCAGTGGTTCACCTCAAGCCCAAATCCAGCCTAAAAGCCCTGATAGGGAAGGGAGAGAGATTGAGAGAGAGACAGTGCACTTGTGGGTGTAGTACACAGCGACTGTGTGCTGCAGCACTGGTGTGTACAACAACTGAAAAGATAATAGTAGCCAACCAGTTAGGGTGAGCAGAGCACTAAAAGCCATAATCACCTGCTATTAGTGCCTAATACTGGTTGAGTAGCGGAGAATATTGTCCTCTATTAAGTATAACCTGTGCGTACATAGGTGGTGTACCATTTTGTTCCTATTAATGTCTTAAACGGGTACTCCGGTGGGAAAAAAAAATACGTTTTTAAAACAACTGGTGCCTAGAAAGTTAAACAGATTTGTAAATTTCTTCTAGTAAAAAATCTTTACCCTTCCAGCACTTGTTAGCAGCTGTATGCTACGGAGGAAATTCTATTCTTTTTGAATTTCTTTTTTGTCTTGTCCACAGTGCTTTCCTAACAATGGGGAAGGAAACTGTGCATGCACTTCAGCCACTCGTACACCGCCAAGCACACCCTCCTTGAGCTGCAGCGTCAGAACGGTATCCCACAACATAGTCTTACTTGTGACGTTGCCACACGTTGGAATTCCACCCTGTTGGACCGACTATACGAACAAAGAAAAGCCATCACGGATTTCTTGATGATCCAAGCAGATAGGAGTACTCCCCTGTGTAACTTCAATGTCAACCAGTGGCAGCTCATACGTGACACCTGCCATTTGCTGAGGCCCTTTGAGGAAGCCACATTAGTCAGTCGCCAGGATAACGGGATGAACAACGTCATTCCACTGCTTCATTTCTTACAACACGTGTTGGAAATGATGGTCACGGCACTGGCGACGTTGCGCATACATCTCACTGCCACATGAGCCCTGTGGGGGCTGAACTGGAGGAGGAGGATGATGAGGGGCAGAGCGGAGCACAGTTTAGGTTGGATGAGATGGCCGGTGTTTCTAGTCTTCGGACAGGAGAGGAGGAGCAGGAGGGTTATGAAGAAGGCGAGACAGAGGACCCAGACACACCGTGGCAGTATGCAGTGGAGATGGAGGCAGGGAGTCCCTCTGAGTCAATTGCACAAATGGCACGATGCATGCCGAGTTGCTTGCGTAGTGACCCCCGAATTGTCACCATTCGTCAGCGGGATGACTTCTGGCTCTCCACCTTATTAGACCCCCGCTACCTTACGCCCACTGAGAGGGAGGACAAACTGACCTACTACAGAGAGATCCTACATAGTCAGTTGGCCGATGCCTATCGGCGCCATGGTCCATCCACTCGCAGGTCTGATTCAGGGGGCCCTCTGCGCTCACCTTCCACTGCCACGGCTGCTGGGGAGGGGTGGGGTGTCAGGAGCAGTACCAGCTCCATCAGCAGCAGCCTGAGTCTACAGTCGCTGATGAGTACCTTTCTTCACCCGCATAGTGAAGCAACTCATCAGCAGCAGGTAGACATGGAGCAGGACCTGAACCAGCAGGTGGTGGCTTACCTCGACATGACCCTGCCAACACACCTTGAAGATCCGCTGGACTTCTGGGCAACTAGCAGAGTTTGCCCTGGAAAAGCTGTCCTGCCCGGCCAGTAGTGTGCCATCAGAGCGGGTGTTTAGTGCGGCCGGGGCCATAGTCACCCCAAGGAGAACTCGTCTGTCCATGAAAAATGTGGAGAGACTTTGTGAAGATGAATCAGGGATGGGTCAGCCAGGATTTCCACCCACCAATGCCAGATGCCTCAGAGTAGAATGACCATGGCGCCACCAACACTTCACAAATATGGATAGTGCCAAACAAATTTAAGGTAAAACTTAACTTTTCTTAGGATAAAATATATGGACCCCTAAAAAAAGGAAAGGTGAGCAAAAAACCCCATGTGCCACCTACACCACCAAGTACTGATGTGATGCAAAGATCTCTAGAAGGTGGAAGGGAACAACGTATGGTAAAGTGTAGAAGGTGGGGGGTAAAAACTTCTCCTTTAAGACCCTACTCTCGCATTATTTCCCTTCTTGGCAAGTGTTACTCATCCTAAAAAGGGCGGCCCCACACAGGAACCTCTCCCTATTTCCCTGGGAAATGGCAGTGTTTGTAGATGGAAATAGGGAGAGGTTCCTGTGTGGGGCCGCCCTTTTTAGGACGAGTAACACTTGCCAAGAAGGGAATTCATAGGGCGAGAGTAGGGCCTTACAGGGGAAGTTTGTTTGGGGTCCCAGCCGACAGACCACCCATGATCAGACATCTTATCCCCTATCTGTTGCAAATGGGATAAGATGTCTATTTGCGGAAATGTATTTAAAAAAAAAACGTATGAATTAACATATTAAGTACAAATTAAGTAAAAAACTATTTTTAGTTACAGTATTACCCTTCACGTTTCTATTCTGAGTCCAGATAATTAGTATCAGCTCAGAATAGAGATCTTCTCCCCCCCGTCACCAGCACGGCCGCCGCCAACCTGAACATTAAGACATAATGACCACAGAAAGCCAAACAGTAGTCAGTGACTAACAGTAAATGTCATCTCTGCGGGGGCCACATCAGCAATAAACCCATACAGCATCAGAACAATTTACACTGAATGTCATTACCGGCCTCGACCGAGTCTTACCTGTGGCTCTTCAGCTGTCGTCTTCGTGACCTGCTGGGGCTGTCGTTTACCTCACTAAAACATAACTTTAAGAAATAACCTAAAAATAAAAAACTCACCGTATAAGTATAAACTCGCTGTATATTTGATGCCATCGTTGGGTATAACTGGTATAGCTACGAGCATCTACAGCATAAACACAGAAATATCATGCAGGAACCTTGCCGATTTACAACCAGATATAATGCCCCCAACATATTTCCCCATGCTACAGGTGGCATCCGCAGGGATAGGACATGACTGATTAACAACATAATACAATCCCCCCCCCCCCCCCCCTCCATGTATCATTAACATGTTTCCCATACTACAGATGATGTCCTCAGGGAAATTCAACATTCTTAATACAAGGCACCCCCAACATATTTCACCATGCTACAAGTGGCATCCTCAGGTCAATAGATCATTACAGATTAAAAACATAATACAATGCAGCTACCATATTTGACCATTCTACAGGTGGCTTCCTCAGACAATAGGACATGACTAATTAAAAACATAATACAATACCCCCCTACATGTATCACCATGCTACAGGTGGCATCCTGAGGGAAAATGGGATTTTGATGATTTAAAACACAGTACAATGTCGCTCAACATTTTTTTTCATACAGACAGTGTCCTCAGGGAAATGAGGCATTGCTAATTTAAAACATAATAAAATGCCCCTTCAGCAAGTTTCATTGTGCTACAGGTGAGGACCTATGGGCAATGGAGCATTGCCGGTTGAAAACATAATTCAATGCCCCTCACAATGTTTTATTATGCCACAGGCAGCATCTTATGGGGCATTGCCCCATTGAAAACATAATACAGTGCCCACTAAACATTTTTTACCTCCTTCAGGTGGTGTACTCAGAGGCCATGGGGTATTGCAGATTTCAAACAACACAATGTCCCTCCAACATGTTTCACCACAATAATGGTGGTATCCTCAGGGGGACTTTGCTGATTTAAAATGTAATACAGTGCCTCCAACATGTTTCATCATGCTACAGGTGGCACCATTAGGGGAAATGGGGCATTGCCCATGAGGACGCCACCTGTAGCAAGGTAAAACATGTTAGGGGCACTGAATTTTAAACCAGCAAGTTTAATGTATGATCTTTTTGCTGTTTTTTAAATTGAAGGCTCCTCTAAAAAAAGATTCTGGGGTCCTGCCCCACCACAGTGCAAGAGTGCACTCAACCTTAATCTCTCTGACAGGATAAGGGACCCAAGAATATATCCTAAATCAATGTTCCTCAACCTGCGGCTCTATAGAACTACAACTCCCATCATGCTCTGACAAGTTGTGTTTACTTATCATAGCTTTGAGCTAAAAGTCTAGATTGGCTGATACTGAGGATCCTAATTGTGCCCCGATAATGTAATGTTGGTACCCAAAACGTACAGCATTAGCTTACTCCTTACTGCACCCCTTGCCTGTTCAGTGTCTGCAGAGCAAGGTCCGCTGGGCTGCATTATGGTGGACGGAATATTCCCATCCGGTGCTAGAACCTTGTATGACATTAGACGTATCGTATTGTAGGAAATCTTTTCTAGTGCAGCAATGGTAGAAGCAGAAGTGTGAATGCAGCTCTTGAGGAAACTGCAGTATTATATGTGATGTCACAACAAGGATATAATTCAGTGTTTCCAAACCAGGGTGCCTCCAGCTGTTGCAGCCGTTGGCTGTCCAGGTATGCTGGGAGTTGTAGTTTTGCAACAGCTGGAGGCACCCTGGTTGAGAAACACCGATATAATTACTGCCTATAATGGGAGAACTATAGGACCCCCCCCTGCCTTGTCTGCTGATCTTTAATGCTGAATATCTGTCACTGCCTCTGAGCTCCCGCCGCCGCACAGTAAAGAGGTTAATTTGGTTTTATCCTCCGTGATGTCCAATTTGCTCAGTGATTTCCCCATTTGCGCTTTTACTAAAATGAAAGGTTATTCTAGAAATTTCTGTGAGCGGCTCGATCTCCGGTAATTACTTCTCCGGAATATATGACGACTCCGCCAACCGCCTATCAGCTGATACGATATTAGTTACCTGCTGCGCCTGTGGTTTCTTTCTACTAGGAAATTCCCCCCCCCCCTCATAATGCTACCTATTACATATCAACATATTCGCCAGGTGAATCAGTGCGCCTGCAACCTGATATGCGAGCATGACCGTATGCGGTGCGACATATAACATTTATCCTGCACTGATCCTGAGTTATATCCTGTATTATAATCCAGAGCTGTACTCACTATTCTGCTGGTGAGGTCACTGTGTACATACATTACATTACTTATCCTGTACTGATCCTGAGTCATAACTTGTATTATAATCCAGAGCTGCATTCACTATTCTGCTGGTGAGGTCACTGTGTACATACATTACATTACTTATCCTGTACTGATCCTGAGTTATATCCTGTAGATCTTTTATTAAAATTTCAAACATAACAATAAAAAAAAATTACAAAACATAAACATATCATATCCGACAGAACATATCAATATAACGATCATAAAACCAACACCATAGCATAAAATACAACACCGGTCCACCACACACTCATTCCTGCACACAAACAAATATATACAATATTTACAAAAGACATATTCCTATAATACCCATAATACCCATACCATACTAATAAACTATATACACTAATACTAAATGTGAATTTCCTGGCCCAGTTGCAATACCAAAAACCCAATACCAGTAATATACCAAAAAGAATAACAACAACAACAATAATAATATATACAAAATAATAAAAACCAACACAAACAAAATAACACCACTTTTTTTTTTTTTTTGGCCCTGAGCTGGTCCCGCATCCCATGCCCCCAGTACATGTTACCAGACGTCCATGAACCAGTCCAGGATTTTCTGTATATATAAAAGTCCCATACAAACCCCCTCCCCCCTTTTTAACCCACCACCCAACCTAAACTAAACCCAAACCCCAGGTGGCATCACACAATATATACAATATATACATTACATAAAATATACACAGACTAACAATATATACAATACATAAGTATACAAATAGACTACAACAATAAATACAATAACAAATACATATAACACTATAAGCCAAACAACAAACCCCTAAAGCTCAAGTTCAGCGCCTGCAAGCCCTATATTACCATAAACCAACTGCTCAAAACAAAAAGACTAATGTGCCAGCATCAGCCCACCACCAGGGGGAGACAACAGGCTAAGGCACTTTAAAGGCAGAGCCCCTCCATAGACGAGAGGCCCTGCCAGCACCCAGCCTCTCGTACTCCAGAGAACGCACCTTCACCAGGTCACCGAGAATGTTCCTAACCACCACATCCACAGGGAGGATTTTACGCTGCGTCGACACTAAACACCGTGCGTTCCACGTGTAGTACCTAACCACTGAGCTGACTAGGAATAAAGTGCACCGGTCCCAGCCTCCAAGGTTTCTGAATGCCCCATAGGCCCATTCCGCATAGGAGAGACTGGCCAGCCAAGGCCAACCAATGGAAGCGCCCACCCTGGTGTAAACCTCTGTGTTAAAGGGACAATGAAGCAGAAAATGCTCCATGCTTTCCAGCATGCCTCCACACTCTTCGCGGGGACATCCCCGGTCATCAGAGCTCCTGCACTTCAGATTGTCCCTCACACACAGTTTCCCGTGGAAGCAGCGCCAAGTCAAGTCCCAAAACTTCAAGGGGATCCTGATAGAATTCAAAAGCTCTAAACCCACCTCCAGATCCCGACTTGGGCAGTCCTTGAGCGCCAATGGCCTCTGGAAATGAGAAGACAGGACCCTCTTGTCAAGGAATTTCCTCGACAGAGTCCTAATCTCCCCCATCCCCAGACCCCACCGACGAATAACCTTCAGAACCGGGGTAGTGTAAGCCGGGAGATGCCCGTGTGGTGTGCGAAGATCCTTCACTTGCCCTCCTGTCTCCCATTCCTGGAAGAAAGGCCAAAACCATCCCCTACAGGAGGATACCCACGGAGGAGCCCTCTCTGACCAGAGGTTTGCTATATTGGTCTTAAGAAAGGTATTCACTAGGAACACCACAGGGTTGACCATACACAACCCCCCTAGTCTCCTTGTACGGTAAGTAACCTCCCTCTTCACTAGGTTCAGTCTGTTCCCCCATAACATCTGGAAGAACACACTGTAGACCCGGGTCCAAAGAGGTTCTGGCAACATGCATACACTGCCCAGATATATCAGTAAAGGGAGCAGGAATGTTTTGATCAGGTTAACCCTTTCCCCGAGGGTCAAAGACCAACCCTTCCACTGATCCACCTTCTGAGCGGCGATCTTAAGCCTGCTGTCCCAGTTTTGTTTGGGGTAATCCCCTTGGCCAAATTCGATGCCGAGAACTTTTGCAGATTCCTGGGGCTCTGGAAGGGCGTACGGGAGATCAAAACCAGGATCTCCCCCTCCCAGCCAGAGACTCTCGCACTTATCCCGGTTGATCTTGGACCCGGATGCCTCCGAGTAGCGGTCCACCTCTGACATCACCCATTGGCCTTCCTCTTGTGAGGAGACAAACACGGTGACATCATCAGCATACGCTACCGCCCTCAGAGCCAAATCCGTCACCGCCAGGTCCATTCTCACCCCCGCCAACGGTCCACAATCAATCCTCCTAAGGAAAGGATCAATTGCAAACACGTACAGCAACGGGCTCAAAGGACAACCCTGACGGACGCCAGACCCAACCTCAAAAGAGCGGCCAATCCAACCATTCACAAGCGGGAAACTCTCTGCCCCTGCGTACAAGGTCTTAAGCCAATCAACAAACCCCCCCGGCAGGCCATATCTCAGAAGAACAGACCAGAGGTACTCATGGTTAACCCGATCAAACGCTTTTGCCTGATCCAAGGACAGCAAGTACCCCTTCCAGTGGCCAGCCCTACCCTGCTCCACAGCCTCTCGGACACTGAGCACAGCACTAAATGTACTGCGGCCCGGAACAGAGCAATGCTGAGCCCCCGAAAGGAGCCGGGGTGCAAACTCCACCAGCCGGTTAAACAGCACTTTTGCCAGAATCTTTCGGTCCACATTGAGAAGCGCTATGGGACGCCAATTCTCAATGTGGGACGGGTCTTTACCCTTTGACAGGATGATCAGCGCTGACCTCCTCATTGACTTTGGCAGAGTGCCCAAGGATAGACACTCATTAAAAACCCCAGTCAAGAGGGGAACCAAAGTGTCCTTAAAGGTCTTATAGAACTCAGATGTTAAGCCATCCGGACCGGGTGACTTCTTGAGGGCAAGCCCATCAATAGCCATCCTGACTTCCTCTTCCCGGATCATCTCTGTCAAAACGTCAAGAGAGGAGTCTACTCCTGGTTCAGGGACGGTTTCAGCCAAGAAAGCTGATACCTTATCTCGATCTAGATCCTTCCTTCCCAAGAGGTGCGAGTAGAAGGATCTGACGACCTCCAGGATCCCTGATCTGGACCTTTTCAAGGATCCCGTACTATCAATCAGTCCTGAGACTATTTTACTATTCACTGACATCTTGCAGTTTCTGTAAGGGTCGGGCGAGCGGTACTTCCCGTAATCCCTCTCAAAAACCAAAGATGCGTGTCTGTCATACTGGCACTTCATCAACAAGGACTTCACTCTGGAGATATCGTCACGACTACCTCCAGTCGAGACAAGGTTCTCAAGTTTCTTCCTCAGGCCCTGGTACAAACGGTACCTGTTTAGGCTTCTGAGGCCCGAGAGCTGGCGGAAGAATCTCGCAACCCTTTCCTTGAAGATCTCCCACCACTCTGACTTACTGCTACAAAGGCTCAGCAATGGTACCTGGCTCTGAAGAAAATCCTCAAAGGACTGTCTTATCTCCGCTTCTTCCAAGAGAGACGAATTCAGCTTCCAATAGCCTCTGCCCATCCGGGGGGTCTCTGTGACATTCAGAGAAAACAAAATTAAACAGTGATCGGAGAACTCCACCTCAACAACAGACACTGCTGAAGAGACGGCCTCCTCCTTTAAAAAAAACCTATCTATCCTAGACCTACAACTACCCCTATGATAGGTGAATCCCGCGTGGCCTGGGGTGTGCCGGATGTGGACATCCACCAGGCGAGCCTCACTCGCTATGCTATTAAGGGCGACGCTATCATAAGTCAGCTTGTCTCTGGCACCTCCCCTGTCTTGGGGCCTCGTGACAGCATTAAAGTCCCCTCCAAAGACCACCTGCCGACGTGTAAAAAGATAGGGCTTGATCCTCATAAAGAGACACTTCCGGTCCCACTTAGACTGTGGGCCGTAGATGTTAATAAGGCGAAGTTCTTGTCCCTTCATGAGGACATCTAAGATCAGGCACCTCCCCATTTCTAACTCGATAACCCGTCGGCATTCTACCGCTGCGGTAAAAAGGACCGCCACTCCGCTATACGGCTCGGCCCCAAGAGACCAGTAGGAGGGCCCATTCCTCCACTCTCTTTTAGCCTTGTAGATAGATGACATATCTGTTAGCCTGGTCTCTTGCAAAAATAAAATATCAGCATTAATATGGGCAAAAAAATCATAGGCTGCAAATCGAGCCGTATCTGACTTTATGCTGGCAACATTAATGGATGCCAGAGTCAACGGAGAGGGTGCCGCCATCAAGGGTGATTGAGTTAGACAGCTTTCTTTTTCCCACCATCCTTCCCATCCACCCCACCACCCTCCTCATCAGATGATGGTTTACCCCTTTTTAGTGAGATGGATGTGTCCATTTTCCCTTTATTTACATTTTCCTCGTCCCCTGACTCTGAGCCAGTCCCCCCCCCTGAAGACATAGGTTCCCCAGGGAGAGAGGACTCAGGGTCCCCTGTGGGCCCCACCGCAACATCCGGAACCTCACCCCCAGCCTCCTCCTCCGAAGAGGAAATGTCGCGGAGGGCTCGGAACCGGTTGGAGAGACCAATCAGAGGGGGGTCAGTTGTACCTTCCTTTGGCATCTGGCGGGTGGGAGAAGATTTTAAATCTCCCTTTTTCTTATTCCTCCGAGTACCCCGCTTTGTTTCTGCCCATCTCCCTCTGTCCTCATCTGCGCTCTCACCATGGGAGGACAGCGAGGAGACAGTATCCTCCTCTTTGTGGATCCTTCCAGTCTCCTCATCCAGTTCACTATCCCCCAGGGCCTCAGCAGTAACACTGGTCGCAGGGACAGGATCAGAAGCCACCTCAGCTGGCTGATGCTCCTGTGACTCCCGAATCTCCCTATCCCTTTGACGCTTCTTGAGACGCCTCAGTTGGGCAGGCGTCTTCTGCTTACTTTTCTTCCCTGGCCCCTGCACCCCTTCATCCCCGCCAGCCATCCCCCCAGCAGAGTTCACCTCATGGCTTACCCCCACTGGGGCAACAACCGCGTTGACAAAGGAACGAGGGCAGCGACTGAATGGGTGACCTAAGTCACCACACAGGTGACACCTAATCTCTGCACAAGATGCAGCGAGATGGCCTATTTCCCCACACAGAGTGCACTTCTGCACAGTGCAATTGGCACTAAAATGTGTGGGGTCACCACATCTGTGACAGAGCTTCGGCTGACCCTGGTAGAAGATCTGGATACGATCCCTTCCGAGGAAGGTTGCAGATGGTATATGGGTAACGGTGTTTCCTGAAAGCTTAAGCTTGACCATAAACGTCCAGGCCCCTGACCAGATGCCATATTCATCCCTGTTCTTTTTTGGGACCTCCACCACCTCTCCATACCGACCTAGCCACGTCATGATGTCAATACAAGAAAGTGATTCGTTACGGGTTAAAACGGTCACCTTCTTGACATTGTTTTGGCGAGACACCGCCTGAATGGCAAAGTCTCGCCAGCCGGGCTCATTCTTTACCAGCTCATAATTCGACCAGAAGAGCTCAAGCCCCTCTGGCCGAACAAAGCTGATATCGAACTCAGGGGTACCATAAGGATGTATCAAGGCGTAGATGTCAGCTGCCTTAAAGCCCAACTTCAGCAGAAGCTCAACAACTTTAGATCTTGGAGGACATGTATCACTGCCTCTCCACCTCAGCCGGACCACATTCCTTCGGAGACCACCTGGCCCGGCTGTTGGGAGGGACCACACAGTATCCCCCCCTCTTTCCTCTCGGAAGGCTGAAAGACCATGTCTTTCTATCCAAAAGGATAGATCAACCTCCCTACCCTCTACATTGATTGATCTCTCCCCTCTCCTTAAGGCCCCCAGGAGACGCTGCTGCAAATTGCCCCCCCCAGAGCCAGAAGACGAGGAAGGTGCCCCCCTCCCCCCAGCGGTGACATTTGCGTAGCTGCGTACCGGTGCTGCCACCGCTGGGGGTGCAACTGGACCAGGCCCTACATCCCCACCACTAATCTGTGCCCCTTCACCACCCTCCTCCACATAATCCATACTCACACCATTATTGCCTGTTTTAGCTGATGTGCCCCCCATACCTCCACCCGTGCTACAGCCCATACTACAATTCATTCCAACATTAACCTCCTCATTCATACTGGCTGGACCGGTGCGTTCTGGTGCAGATAGTGTACCATCAGCATCACTGGGTACCAGAGCTGGAGCCACCACCACAGGACAGGTCACCAGTCCTTTATACAAGGACCGGGAAGCCTGCCTAGCCTGTTTATTAGCGGCCCCAGCCCTGTTTTTACTGGTACCCTCCGCCTCATCAGTACTGGAGTTTTCTGCTCCTGGGCGCCGCTGTTCTGGATTAGCGGCGCCAATACAAAATAAAGGTTTTAGTCCAGTCTTTCTGGGAGGCGAAGACATCTTGGCCCCAGCAGCTCTTTCACGATGACACCGCTGCTCCAAAGGAACAGCAGCGTCAACGTTCAGAGCCACCGGAGCTCCCGCAGCTGACTCTGGCACAAAGCCGCCCCCCCCCTCCCATTAGGGAGCAGCCCAATGTGCCAGAGCCATCCATGCCCATCGCTGGGCAAATATCACTGTCCGACCTCACAGCCGATACATTGTCTGCTCCACCACTGTTACTACAAACAGCGATGGAGCTCACCGCCACACTAGACTCCATACTCTCCCCACTCTCCTGCACTGAGTCCACAGCAGAACTCAGGCTGGGCTGAGAAATGGGGTTCACACAGTGAGCTGACCCTGCGGCCAGTCTGGGGGGCTCAGGGAGGGGGGTATATACAAATGTTACCTGCTCCTGGAGCTTGGTCTTCTTTAGCTTCTTTTTCCTTCCCCCAGGTGCCTCCTCCGGTAACTCATCCCCAAACGTGAAGTCCTGGAGGCGACCTGGGGACTCCAGGAGCTGGATCTGGGCCATCAGCGCCCCTCCCTGGTGACTGGTGCTGCTCTCATCCCCCGAACCGCCAGAGCCACGGCCAGATGACATCGCCACTTGCCCTGCAGGGAGCCCACTGTATGGGGTCAGATGTTGCAGACCCCCGGGTGGATTTGGCTCAACATTATCGGCCTCCGCAGCGTCTCCTTCCTCCTCCACCCGTGGCTGAAGCCCCCTCAGCCGTCTCTGCTTCTCTCTCTCCATTGTATGAAAGCGGTCTTCATTTAAAAGTTTTTCCCTAAATGGCCCGCTGTTCTCTAAAATAAAAGTTCTCTTCTTCTCCAGGATCCTTATTTCATTTTTCAGCTGTTTAATCCGGGCTGACAGCTCAGCTTTCTGTCGTTTCGCCGCAGTTTCCATCAGGGCTTTTGCTTCCCGTACCTCCTCCTGGAGCCTATACAAGCTGCCCCTTGCTTCCTCATATCCACGGATGTGTTCTGCCACACGAGAGTTATGGGGGACTCCAGACTCCCGGGCCCTAGGCATCCCCCAATCCTCCTCCACACATCCGTGGGCATTTAGCTTTGCTCCAGGAGGAGTATCACAGTCCACATTGTCAGGCCTTGTTGTCACAGTACCTGTGCTTCCGGAACTTCTTGCACTTGTAGTCCCACAACTTGCAGGGCCAGCCTTGCGGCTGCTCTTTGTCTCTACGGGTTCAGGGGTGGCTGGAGATGCATCGCTGCACCTCCTGGCAGAGCGCCTCAACCCGGAGACCTCTGATGCACTTCCTGACGCTGGTCCCTCCACACCTGGTCGCTGGCTCCCCCTGCCCCCCGCGGACCTGATTCGGGGGGCAGGTGTTGGGGTTCTCCTCTCCTCGCTCATGCCTGAACCCACGCTCTCCCTCTGGGGAAGGAAGAACGTTGTCCGGCACAGATGACACGGCAGAGCTCAGAGCGCACACACACCAAACAATCCAGCAAACGACTTCCTCCACACTCAGCAGACTCACAGGAAGATGCTCCCTCTAGTGGCCAGACTCCAGAGCTGTACTCACCATTCTGCTGGTGAGGTCACTGTGTACATACATTACATTACTTATCCTGTACTGATCCTGAGTCATAACTTGTATTATAATCCAGAGCTGCATTCACTATTCTGCTGGTGAGGTCACTGTGTACATACATTACATTACTTATCCTGTACTGATCCTGAGTCATAACTTGTATTATAATCCAGAGCTGCATTCACTATTCTGCTGGTGAGGTCACTGTGTACATACATTACATTACTTATCCTGTACTGATCCTGAGTTATATCCTGTATTATACTCCAGAGCTGTACTCACTATTCTGCTGGTGAGGTCACTGTGTACATACATTACATTACTTATCCTGTACTGATCCAGAGTTATATCCTGTATTATACATCCAGAGCTGCACTCCCTATTCTGCTGGTGAGGTCACTGTGTACATACATTACATTACTTATCCTCTACTGATCCTGAGTTATATCCTGTATTATACTCCAGAGCTGCACTCACTATTCTGCTGGTGAGGTCACTGTGTACATACATTACATTACTTACCCTGTACTGATCCTGAGTTATATCCTGTATTATACTCCAGAGCTATACTCACTATTCTGCTGGTGAGGTCACTGTGTACATACATTACATTACTTATCCTGTACTGATCCTGAGTTATATCCTGTATTATACTCCAGAGCTGCACTCACTATTCTGCTGGTGAGGTCACTGTGTACATACATTACATTACTGATCCTGTACTGATCCTGAGTTATATCCTGTATTATACTCCAGAGCTGTACTCACTATTCTGCTGGTGAGGTCACTGTGTACATACATTACATTACTTATCCTGTACTGATCCTGAGTTATATCCTGTATTATACTCCAGAGCTGTACTCACTATTCTGCTGGTGAGGTCACTGTGTACATACATTACATTACTTATCCTGTACTGATCCTGAGTTATATCCTGTATTATACTCCAGAGCTGTACTCACTATTCTGCTGGTGAGGTTACTGTGTACATACATTACATTACTTATCATTCCCTATTACCATTGCTGTATATGTTAATAAAGGAAAGTGTCCCAGATTTGTGATCCACTTCATCTAACTTGAACTCAACAAAGCTGGTCTCTTGGAACCACAAGTCCCAGCAGACCCTCAGCTTATCTCCTGTATATTCCTGTTCACACGATGCAGATGTAACTCACAAGAAGTACAAAATAAGTAAGACAAATGTTTCCTTTCAATGATGGCAAGCAGAGATCTTAAATAGTCTAGGTGACCCCTTAATACACCACATTCCATAGGGAGGAGAAGACATATATGATGTAGATCAGTGGTCTCCAACCTGCGGACCTCCAGATGTTGCAAAACTACAACTCCCAGCATGCCTTAGGAATGAGAACAGTGTCCCCCCCCCCCCCCCCCCACGCCTTAGGAATGAGAACAGTGTTTCCCAACCAGTGTGTGAAAAAAAACAACTCCCAGCATGCCCGGACAGCCAAGGGTCCTCACTTCTCTTGTCTCCTATTTCCTCATAGATTGTGAAGTTCTGCGCAGCGTAACTTATCTCTAGTTTACTGTAACATCTTGCTGGGCTAAACACTATGCGCCAGTCTAGCAAGGAAGAAGTTAATTAGCATTGCTGAGCAGTGTTAGTTAACTCCTTGGGAGGGTGTATACATTATACAGCCATCTATATCGCTGTATAATGTATACCACTGTTTCCCAACCATGGTGCCGTCAGCTGTTGCAACACTACAACTCCCAGCATGCCTGGACAGCCAAGGGTCCTCACTCCACTTGTCTCCTATTTCCTCATAGATTGTGTACAAAGTACTGCGCAGTATAACTTATCTTTGCTGGTTTATGGTAACATCTTGCTGGGCTGAACACTATGCACCAGCCTAGCAAGGAAGGAGTTAATTAGCAATGCTGAGCAGTGCTAGTTAACTCCTTGGGAGGGTGTATATATAGTACAGCCATCTATATTGCTTTATAATGTATAATGCATACCACTGTTTCCCAACCAGGGTGCCTCCAGCTGTTGCAAAACTGCAACTCCCAGCATGCCCGGACAGCCAAGGGTCCTCACTTCTCTTGTCTTCTATTTCCTCATAAATTGTGTACGAAGTGTTGCGCAGCGTAACTTATCTCTGGTTTTCTGTACATTCTTGCTGGACTGAACACTATGCGCCAGTCTAGCAAGGAAGAAGTTGATTAGCATTGCTTAGCAATGCTAGTTGACTCCTTGGGAGGGTGTATACATTATACAGCTATCTATATCACTACATAATGTATACCACTGTTTCCCAACCAGGGTGCCTTCAGCTGTTGCAAAACTACAACTCCCAGCATGCCTGGACAGCCATGGGTCCTCACTCCTCTTGTCTCTATTTCCTCATAGATGGTGTATGAAGTGCTGCGCAGTGTAACTTATCTACGTTGGTTTACGGTAACATCTTGCTGGGCTGAACGCTATGCGCCAGCCTAGCAAGGAAGGAGATAATTAGCATAGCTGCGCAGCGTAACTTATCTCTAGTTTACTGTACATTCTTGCTGGGCTGAACGCAGCTTTAGTGGGAGGGTGTAAACATTATACAGGCATCGACTGTATATCGCTGTATAATGTATACCACTGTTTCCCAACCAGGGTGCCTCTAGCTGTTGCAAAACTACAACTCCCAGCATGCCCAGACAGCCGTAGACTGTCTGGGCATGCTGGGAGTCGTAGTTTTACAACAGCTGAAGGCACCCTGGTTTGGAAACACTGATGTATACAGTGAAGTGAGTGCTACTTACCATCTTGTCACTGGTCCAGGCTCCTTCTCGTGTAGCCCCACCTTAATGATGATGTCACTGGGGGAGTGAAGCTACACAAGAAGAGGCTGCACCAGCGAAAGATGGTAAGTAGCACTTTCTTCACTGTATACATTATACAGCTATATAGATGGCTGTATAAGGTATGCACCCCCCCCCCTCTCCTCCAAGGAGTTAACTAGCACTGCTCAATAATTTATATTAGCTCATTCCTTCCTGAACTGAGCTGTACTTGTGTCTGTCAGCTGCGAGCACAGCTCAGCCCCGACCTTGCCAAGTTCGCAGGAACCGAGCCTGGAAATGTTCACAAGTTTGGCGAGCTTTGAACTCCCCAAAGTTTGGATCGAATCTGGTATCAAGAGGCTCGGCTTGCCCAACTCTAATTATGTGGTGTCCCAGAGCAGGTATATGTTTGCTACCTGAACCAAAAATGTCTGCCTTTAACTGCTATGCTATTGTTTTGTACTGTGTAGCACTGTGTGGTTTGTACTGTGAAGAGCTGGGCAGTAGCCACAGTAATAGCCCTCAGCCAATTAAGGAAAGTCAGTCTGCCTCTAACCTAGTCATCTGGGACAGGGACTATGCCTAAATTGTTTAGTCAGTCAGGTCCAGGCCTGTAGCAGAGTCACATCTGCTGTCTGCAGTTCCGCATCCCTGTCGCGAGGAGTAGTTTTCCCGTTTACTGCCCTTATACCTACATTAAGAGAAGATCCTAAGCTACACCAACAAGTTCCATAGCTAGTGGAAGTTCTTACTGGCTGAAGGTGGAACCACAACCCTTGCGGCGCTTTAGGGACAAGAGCAAGTCTGACGGGCCCTATAGTAACTGGATTGAAGGGTTTTACAGGAATGGAAAAACAGAGCTAATTTATTTAAAAAAACGCTCCCTGTCTGTCTCCAGGTTGGGTTTTGTTCTGCAGCTCAGTTCCAATGAAGTGAATGGAGCCAAGCTGTAATACCAAACAGAACCAAGGGACAGACGGGGAGATGTTTTTGAAAAAGAAAATTGCTCAGTTTTTCTGTTCCTGGATAACGCCTTTAAGGTATGGGTAATCCTCAGGGTCATATCTATCCCTGTGACGGACTAGCACCTGGGGCCCCTCTGCTGGATGCCCTCAAGCCAATGGCATTTTTGCTAAACCAGGAGTCGCCCCCCCCCCCCCCCTCACGTGCCCCGGCCTTTTTGTTACCTACGGATCATTCTGTAGTGTTGCGGCGCCATTTATCTCAGAGGTAATTGTTCTAATCTGTATCTCTGAACCGCGCCGCTCGCTCTGAGTGGGAATAAAAAAAAAAGTAAAAGCATCATTTTTATTATTACTTTGAAATTGAAGCCGCGCAATAAAATCGGCACAATGACTACATTAAGCTAAATACTCTCACTTCATACGCTTGATTAAAAGATGTTTAAAGGGCCGGCGTGGCGGAGCGGGAAATCCTGCGGCTGCTGCGGTGACGCCATCTCCTCCTCCCGGATTCTCCCTGACCGGGATAATGTCTCCTCTTCTAGGATCTTCCTGCAGATACGAACTCCTCCCTGTTCCTTTACAGGCACTAATCCCGAATTTCCCTGGAGGAGGTTGTTATGCAAAACTCCCGCACGGTAGAGAAATCTTCAAAGTAAAAGGAGTTTAATTGGTAATTGCGGAGCGTTAACCTCTTCAGGGAGAGCTGAGGAGTGCCGGAGCGGGAAGCGGGAGTCTTAATGCAGGGGTGCTCAGCTGTGTCCGTCCTTTTGTAAAATCCCAGTGCATGAAATCTGGAGCTGGAGCTTTAGTCTAGATTTGTGTATTCCAACCTGTTCCTTTCCAGCTATTGCAAAACTACAACTCCCAGCATGCCCTGACAGCCTCTGAGGAGTTTCTCAAGTTTCTGTTAGTGGGGTTAGAAGTAGTGCAGGACTAGGGAGAGCACATATCAAAATCTCATACCTATGCTGTGCATACAAATTGTGCCCAGGTGTGAGATTCGCATACGGGGCTCGGCTTCCAGCTAACTGTCAATCAAGGAGGAACAGGGATGGAAAGGGGAATGAGGAGACATTCCAGTCAGGAGCACTTAAGGGGCTTGGGAACGCCTCTTTTGCATGGTAAATTCCCAAGACTCTAAAATGCTTAGAGCTGTAACACCTTTTTACTCCTCTTCCCATCCCTGTCCTTGCTTGTTTGACAACTGAAAACCGAACCCTGTTTCAAAATCTTATTCTTATGCTGCATAAGCTCTACAACGGAATCGGTGAGTGCCGCCTCTTTTTCTATTTGCATTATTGACACTGCGCAGTAGATATTAAAACGCTCTACAACGGAATCGGTGAGTGCCACCTCTTTTTCAATTTGCATTATTGATACTGCACTGTAGATATTAAAACGCTTTACAATGGAATCGGTGAGTGCCGCCTCTTTTTCTATTTGCATTATTGACACTGCGCAGTAGATATTAAAACGCTCTACAACGAAATCGGTAAGTGCCACCTCTTTTTCAATTTGCATTATTGACACTGCACTGTAGATATTAAAACGCTCTACAATGGAATCGGTGAGTGCCACCTCTTTTTCAATTTGCATTATTGATACTGCACTGTAGATATTAAAACGCTCTACAATGGAATCGGTGAGTGCCGCCTCTTTTTCTATTTACATTATTGACACTGCACTGTAGATAATAAAACACTCTACAACGGAATCGGTGAGTGCCGCCTCTTTTTCTATTTGCATTATTGACACTGCACTGTAGATAATAAAATGCTCTACAATGGAATCGGTGAGTGCCACCTCTTTTTCAATTTGCATTATTGACACTACACTGTAGATATTCAAACGCTCTACAATGGAATTGGTGAGTGCCACCTCTTTTTCAATTTGCATTATTGACACTGCACTGTGGATATTAAAACGCTCTACAATGGAATCGGTTAGTGCCGCCTCTTTTTCTATTTGCATTATTGACGCTGCACTGTAGATAATAAAACGCTCTACAACGGAATCGGTGAGTGCCACCTCTTTTTCAATTTGCATTATTGACACTGCACTGTGAATATTAAAATGCTCTACAACGGAATCGGTGAGTGCCTCCTCGTTTTCTATTTGCATTATTGAAAAGACAAAGAACATGTGAGAAAGTAAGTGGTGACCGTTGGGAACAAAATAAATCCTAATGATTTACTCCAATCCCCCCGCACTTGTCAATAGATTTTCCCCCCACATTCCAAAATGGCGCTCTGCCTGGGGCGAGGAAAATATCTATGAATTCAGGTGCCAGGGCATCTGAGGCGCTCGCACATATTTATCCATTTATTCCGAGCCTTTGTGGCGCCAATGTCTTCATCAGCTGTTATATATATATTATTTGGGGGGGGGGGTGGGGGGTTGTGCGATTACACTCGCTCAGATCACAAGATTGGTGTCAAAGACGTCTCTGCAAATAAGATGTCAGAAATGTTAATGAGGTGAACGTCTTGCGAGGCAGGAGAGGGGAGCGGAATACATCAGATCCCGCGGTTACAGGAGACGTTTTCTCTGCTTTCTTAGATAATAAGAGACGGAAAATAGAATAGAAATAGATTGAAAGGAAATGTTCCTCATCGTGGGAGAAGGAATGTGGAGTAACGTAATGGGGGGGGGGTACAATGTGGCGGTAATTACATGTGATACATTGTCTGTAAGGAACAAGCAAGGAGTCTACAGGTAGATGCGGATCCAACATCAGCTTTAGGCTAAGTTCACACTGGAATTTAGGAATCCAACACCGGAAGGCAGCCTATAGGTAAAATAGGCAGCCGCCTAGAGCGCCCTCTTGATGGGGGCGCCGCTCTGCCGCAGAGTATCACCCCAGTAGTAAGGAGACTACACGAGGAGGAGGTTTGTTACAGTGTGTCAACCCAGTAGTAAGGAGATTACACGAGGAGTAGGTTTGTTACAGTGTGTCACCCCAGTAGTAAGGAGATTACATGAGGAGGAGGTTTGTTACAGTGTGTCACCCCAGTGGTAAGGAGATTACATGCGGAGGAGGTTTGTTACAGTGTGTCACCCCAGTAGTAAGGAGATTACATGAGGAGGAGGATTGTTACAGTGTGTCACCCCAGTAGTAAGGAGATTACATGAGGAGGAGGATTGTTACAGTGTGTCACCCCAGTATTCAGGAGATTACATGAGGATGAGTTTTGTTGCTGTGTGTAACCCCAGTAGTAAGGAGATTACATGAGGAGGAGGTTTGTTACAGTATGTCACCCAAGTAGTAAGGAGATTACATGAGGAGGAGGTTTGTTACAATGTGTCACCTCAGTAGTTAGGAGATTACATGAGGAGGGGGTTTGTTACAGTGTGTCACCCCAGTAGTAGGAAGATTACATGAGGTGGAGGTTTGTTACAGCGTGTCACCCCAGTAGTAAGGAGATTAGATGAGGAGGAGGTTTGTTACAGTGTGTCACCCCAGTAGTAAGGAGATTACATGAGGAGGAGGTTTGTTACAGTGTGTCACCGCATTGGTAAGGAGATTACGTGAGGAGGAGGTTTGTTACAGTGTGCCACCCCAGGAGTAAGGAGATTACATGAGGAGGAGGTTTGTTACAGTGTATCACCCCAGTAGTGAGGAGATTACATGAGGAGGAGATTTGTTATAGTGTGTCACCCCAGTAGTAAGGAGATTACATGAGGAGGAGAAGGTTTGTTACAGTGTGTCACCCCAGTAGTAAGGAGATTACATGAGGAGGAGGTTTGTTACAGTGTGTCACCCCAGTAGTAAGGTGATTACATGAGGAGGAGGTTTGTTACAGTGTGTCACCCCAGTAGTAAGGTGATTACATGAGGAGGAGGTTTGTTACAGTGTGTCACCCCAGTAGTAAGGAGATTACATGAGGAGGAGGTTTGTTACAGTGTGTCACCCCAGTAGTAAGGTTACATGAGGAGGAGGTTTGTTACAGTGTGTCACCCCAGTAGTAAGGTGGTTACATGAGGAGGAGGTTTGTTACAGTGTGTCACCCCAGTAGTAAGGTGATTACATGAGGAGGAGGTTTGTTACAGTGTGTCACCCCAGTAGTAAGGTGGGGGAAGTAAAAAGGCAAACCAATGGGCGAAGTCAAATTAGCTTTTTCCTAGGGTGGTAAACATGCTTGCACCAGCTGTGCAGTAACATATCCCACCACATAGGGGCAGTGTCCTACTGCGTGTTCATTGTGTCCATCTATGGTTGTCGGAGGAGTTTGCCCTATGTTGGCACGTTTGGCTGTGTGCCTTAAAGGGGTACTCCACCCACAGACATCTTATCCCCTATGCAAAGGACAGGGGATAAGATGTCTGATCGCAGGGGTCCAGCTGCTGGGACCCCCATGATCTCCTTTGTGACACCTCAGTCATCTGGTGCATGAAGTGAACTCCAGTCCATGCCGGATGATGGCGACCACAGCCATCACTCCCGTCCATTCATGTCTATGTGAGGTGAGACAGCTATGCACTGACCGCCACACACCTCCCAAAAACATGACTATAGATCCCGGGGGGTCCAAACGGCGGGACCCCCACAATTAGACATCTGACTGGAGTCCCAGACAGGGGAAGGTCCTCTGCCCAATTCCTTCCAGGGATATTCCAGGATTTTTTTATTTTATTATATTTTATTTGACTATTAGTGTTGAGCGGCATAGGCCATATTCGAATTCGCGAATATTCGCGAATATATGGACGAATATTCGTCATATATTCGCTAATATTCGCATATTCGTTATATTCTCGTCTTTGTTTTCGCATATGCGAATATTCGCGTATGCGAAAATTAACATATGTGAATGTTGGCATACACAAAATTAACACGCGCGTAAATTCGCATATGCGAAAATTAGTATATGCTAATCTTCGCATATGCGAATTTTCGTATATGCGAAATTTCGCACGTCAGTCTCATACAGTAGTATTAGAGCCTTCTTTACACCACACAAGCTGGAAGCAGAGAGGGATGATCACTGTGATGTGTACTGTGAAGAAAAAAAAAAAAAAAAAAAAAAGAATATTCGTAATTACGAATATATAGCGCTATATTCGCGAAATTCGCGAATTCGCGAATATGCGATATTCGCAAATAATATTCGAATTGCGAATATTCGCGAGCAACACTATTGACTATGCTGCAGGGGCTGTACAATTAGAGTAGTTCATAATATTGTGTCTGTTCCTGTGTTTCATGGTGATCTCGCACTTTGTCTGTGATTTTTGCCCCGATGTTTATCTTTAACAACATTCAAAATGAGTGTTTACCCATGTTGCAGTGTGGCCCGAGACATTACATCACTAGTCAGGTGATGACAGGGAGCCTGTCTGTGCTTCAATGGGTGGAGCAACCGCTGGGTGGGGGGTGGGGGTAGATTAGTCTGCACGGTCTTGTAGTTTTGCAACAGCTGGAGGCACCCTGGTTAGAAAACATTAGTCTATTGCAGTGGTCTCCAACCTGCGGACCTCCAGATGTTGCAAAACTACAACTCCCAGCATTCCCGGACAGCCAACGGTTTGCCAACGGCTGTCCGGGCATGCTGGGAGTTGTAGTTTTGCAACATCTGGAGGTCCGCAGGTTGAAGACCACTGGTCTATTGCATTGAAGGGAGCACAGGTGTGTCTCAATGGGTGGGGTGGCTGATGTGTGGGAGGGGAAAAGTGACCTCACACTTATAAACAAGGAATTATGGGACTTGTAGTTGGCGGGAAGGAACTCCAACAGGAAATAGCCATTTCACAAAAACATAGCCAGAGCATTATGGGGAAGTTCTTCACCTTTGCACGGTCTTCTAGACATGAGGGTGGCCCTCCTGGGGAATCTTCACCTTCTGCATCCTCTTTTTGGGACACTTGGGTGGCAAAAGCTCGATGTCGGATTTTTGGCAGGATCGGTACAAGGTAAGTATGTGAACCCTGCATGTAGAATGTTTACTGTGCACATGAAGGCCCATGGGGGGAGTCATCTGGTTTCCTACATCTGGTGTCTGCCAGGACTACCACCCCCAACGTCATCCAGATCTGTTCTCCAATCTATGGTTCTCCAGCTGTTGCAGAACTACAACTCCCAGCATGCTCTGACAACCTTCACTACTTTGGCTTGTTGGTCCTGAGCTGCGGGTATATAACGCTCCGGTGTCATCTGACAGTATGAAGAACGCTCTTCAGCGCCACTTCTGAATCAACCGTATTATTTGCGGCCGATCCTCTTCATCACTTTCCCTTTCACGAAATTTTCCACTCGAATCCGTCATTCGCCAAAGGATTCCGCAAATCGGAAAGAGGGAGACGGGATTATTCACGCTTCTCTTCAGTCCCGAGACAATGGATCCAGATTAAGCCAAATAAACATATCTTAATGGGGAAAATCTGTCTTATTAGTTATGATGCCAAGAACGCCAGTCCAGATTCACCGACATGTGACCCGGCGCAGCCCACCGATCCGCCGCCACCGCCTGATTAACATGTTTCTCTGGACCTATGGGACGGGCTGGAGCGCAGCCATGGGAAGCGCAATTTAATGAGAAGTTTCTTGTTTTTTTATCTAAACAGAAAATAACAAACTGGAAACACAAAATCTCATTAAGCCGAACGAAAATACTGCCGGCGAATCTCAGCCGCGCAATTTATAAATGGAGTCTGTGTACTCGGGGACACGGAGGAGGAGAAGAGGCGACAGCTGGGTCTCTTGTGTTCTGCCGGGTCTGTACTAGAGACAGTCGAGAACCATTCATTATGGGGAATAAAAACTCTTGTCAGTATAAACTGCTGTTCACACAGAGAGGTACTGCACATACACAGTGCTGCGCCATACACAGTGCTGCGCTCAACATACACAGCACTACGCTCCACATACACAGCGCTGCGCTCCACATACACATCGCTGCGACATACACAGTGCTGCGCCATACACAGTGCTGCGCCATACACAGTGCTGCGACATATAAAGTGCTGCACACAACATACACAGCGCTGCGCTCAACATACACAGTGCTGTGCTCAACATACACAGTGCTGCGCTCCACATACACAGCGCTGCGACATACACAGTGCTGCGACATATAAAGTGCTGCACACAACATACACAGTGCTGCGCCATACATAGTGCTGCGCTCAACATACACAGTGCTGCAACATTCACAGTGCTGCAACATACACAGTGCTGCGCTCAACATACACAGTGCTGCGACATATAAAGTGCTGCACACAACATACACAGCGCTGCGACATATAAAGTGCTGCACACAACATACACAGCGCTGCGCTCAACATACACAGCGCTGTGCTCAACATACACAGTGCTGCGCTCCACATACACAGCGCTGCGACATACACAGTGCTGCGACATATAAAGTGCTGCACACAACATACACAGTGCTGCGCCATACACAGGGCTGCGCTCAACATACACAGTGCTGCGACATATAAAGTGCTGCACACAACATACACAGCGCTGCGCTCAACATACACAGCGCTGTGCTCAACATACACAGTGCTGCGCTCCACATACACAGCGCTGCGACATACACAGTGCTGCGACATATAAAGTGCTGCACACAACATACACAGTGCTGCGCCATACATAGTGCTGCGCTCAACATACACAGTGCTGCAACATTCACAGTGCTGCAACATACACAGTGCTGCGCTCAACATACACAGTGCTGCGACATATAAAGTGCTGCACACAACATACACAGCGCTGCGACATATAAAGTGCTGCACACAACATACACAGCGCTGCGCTCAACATACACAGCGCTGTGCTCAACATACACAGTGCTGCGCTCCACATACACAGCGCTGCGACATACACAGTGCTGCGACATATAAAGTGCTGCACACAACATACACAGTGCTGCGCCATACACAGGGCTGCGCTCAACATACACAGTGCTGCGACATTCACAGTGCTGCAACATACACAGTGCTTCGCTCAACATACACAGTGCTGCGCTCAACATACACAGTGCTGCGACATATAAAGTGCTGCACAGAACATACACAGCGCTGCACCTCTACATACACAGCGCTTCACCTCTACATACACAGCGCTACACCTCTACATACACAGCGCTACACCTCTACATACACAGCACTACACCTCTACATACACAGCGCTGCACCTCTACATACACCTCTACATACACAGCGCTACACCTCTACATACACAGCGCTACACCTCTACATACACAGCACTACACCTCTACATACACAGCGCTACACCTCTACATACACAGCACTGCACCTCTACATACACAGCGCTACACCTCTACATACACAGCGCTACACCTCTACATACACAGCACTACACCTCTACATACACAGCACTACACCTCTACAT
This sequence comes from Hyla sarda, assembly GCF_029499605.1. Lineage (NCBI taxonomy): Eukaryota > Metazoa > Chordata > Amphibia > Anura > Hylidae > Hyla > Hyla sarda. The sequence continues at coordinate 230,804,368 of NC_079195.1, forward strand.
ACACAGCGCTACATCTCTACATACACAGCGCTACACCTCTACATACACAGTGCTACACCTCTACATACACAGCGCTACACCTCTATATACACAGTGCTACACCTCTACATACACAGCACTACAACTCTACATACACAGCGCTACACCTCTACATACACAGCGCTACACCTCTACATACACAGCGCTACACCTCTACATACACAGCACTACACCTCTACATACACAGCGCTACACCTCTACATACACAGTGCTACACCTCTACATACACAGCAATACACCTCTACATACACCTCTATATACACAGCGCTACACCTCTACATACACAGCGCTACACCTCTACATACACAGCGCTACACCTCTACATACACAGCGCTACACCTCTACATACACAGCGCTACACCTCTACATACACAGCGCTACACCTCTACATACACAGCGCTACACCTCTACATACACAGCGCTACACCTCTACATACACAGCACTACACCTCTACATACACAGCACTACACGTCTACATACACAGCGCTACACCTCTACATACACAGCGCTACACCTCTACATACACAGCGCTACAACTCTACATACACAACGCTAAACCGCTACATACACAGCGCTACACCTCTACATACACAGCGCTACAACTCTACATACACAGCGCTACACCTCTACATACACAGCGCTACACCTCTACATACACAGCGCTACACCTCTACATACACAGCGCTACACCTCTACATACACAGCGCTACAACTCTACATACACAGCGCTACACCTCTACATACACAGCGCTACACCTCTACATACACAGCGCTACACCTCTACATACACAGCGCTACACCTCTACATACACAGCGCTACACCTCTACATACACAGCGCTACACCTCTACATACACAGCGCTGCACCTCTACATACACAGCGCTACACCTCTACATACACAGCGCTACACCTCTACATACACAGCGCTACACCTCTACATACACAGCGCTACACCTCTACATACACAGCGCTACACCTCTACATACACAGCGCTACACCTCTACATACACAGCGCTACACCTCTACATACACAGCGCTACACCTCTACATACACAGCGCTACACCTCTACATACACAGCACTACACCTCTACATACACAGCACTACACCTCTACATACACCTCTACATACACAGCACTACACCTCTACATACACAGCACTACACCTCTACATACACAGCGCTACACCTCTACATACACAGCACTACACCTCTACATACACCTCTACATACACCTCTACATACACAGCGCTACACCTCTACATACACAGCACTACACCTCTACATACACAGCGCTACACCTCTACATACACAGCACTACACCTCTACATACACAGCACTACACGTCTACATACACCTCTACATACACAGCACTACACCTCTACATACACAGCACTACACCTCTACATACACAGCGCTACACCTCTACATACACAGCACTACACCTCTACATACACCTCTACATACACCTCTACATACACAGCGCTACACCTCTACATACACAGCACTACACCTCTACATACACAGCGCTACACCTCTACATACACAGCGCTACACCTCTACATACACAGCGCTACACCTCTATATACACAGCACTACACCTCTACATACACAGCGCTACACCTCTACATACACAGCGCTACACCTCTACATACACAGCGCTACACCTCTACATACACAGCGCTACACCTCTACATACACAGCGCTACACCTCTACATACACAGCGCTACACCTCTACATACACAGCGCTACACCTCTACATACACAGCGCTACACCTCTACATACACAGCACTACACCTCTACATACACAGCGCCACATCTCTACATACACAGCGCCACACCTCTACATACACAGTGCTACACCTCTACATACACAGCGCTACACCTCTACATACACAGCGCTACACCTCTACATACACAGCGCTACACCTCTACATACACAGCGCTACACCTCTACATACACCTCTACATACACCTCTACATACACAGCGCTACACCTCTACATACACAGCGCTACACCTCTACATACACAGCGCTACACCTCTACATACACAGCGCTACACCTCTACATACACAGCGCTACACCTCTACATACACCTCTACATACACCTCTACATACACAGCGCTACACCTCTACATACACAGCGCTGCACCTCTGCAATAGTTCCCCAAAAAATTAAAATGCGCTTTTCATCTCTCAAAGAACTTCTCCATCTTCTACTGTGAACTTTCCACGCGCAGCGCATATTAAGTCCATCGCGTGTCCTCCGACTCTTTTATCTACCATTTCAGGACCATCCTCTTGCCAGCAGAGGCTTCGAGATAAGGCAATGAATAAAAAATGGAGGAAAGAAGGTAACAACTGCGCCCGACGTCAGGGCACAAGGAGAACCAATGAGGGCCCGAGAGTGGCTATAACCACAGAAAAATTACGAGTGGCGCAATACATCTGATGCGGAGACATTAATGTCTGTATGGCAGCGAAGACAACATTACCATCTCCCTATAAATCAGCCAAAAGATTTAGGACAAAACGTGACGCCGACTGTGAAGGAGATGAATTCATATTGAGGGTTTGATGACAGACACTGACGCTTCTCCGGTCAGATGACTACACGGGGGCGGGAGAACTTTTATGTGTTGGGGGAAGTGGCGGATTTTCTACATGTTTTTACTTTTTCCTCTTTTTGTTTCCTTCTTTTTCTGATTTCAGTCTCTGAGAGCGAATGAACATTTAAGTCCAGCTGAGAAGCCTGTGAACAACGGCGCCTGACAAGCGGCGGGTCACATGACCAGCGCCGAGCTGTCAGTATGGTAGCAGGCTGGCATCTGTCAGCAGAGAGGGCACCGGGGGATGAGAAAAAGAAATACTCGAAAAAAACCTCCATTATAAGAAGAGGAAAAGGATGGTATCCAGGGAGAGAAGAAACGGAAGGTTCTGTATGAGCGTCACATGACCACAATGTCTGAATTCACTCAGTATGTTGGGAGGAAATCAATTCTAAATTACATAGTAGTGGTGTCATAAAAGGCTGGTGTAATACTCTGTATATACAGTGGGGATCAAAAGTTTCGGCCCCCCAGGTAACAATTTGTATTAATGTGCATAAAGAAGCCAAGGAAAGATGGAAAAATCTCCAAAAGGCATCAAATTACAGATTAGACATTCTTATAATATGTCACCAAAAGTTACATTTTATTTCCATCATTTACACTTTCAAAATAACAGAAAACAAAAAAATGGCGTCTGCAATAGTTTGGGCACCCTGCAGAATTTATAACATGCACTGCCCCCTTTGTAAAGCTGAGACCTGCCAGTGTCATGGATTGTTCTCAATCATCATCTGGGAAGACCGGGTGATGTCAATCTCAAAGGTTTTAAATGCCCAGACTCATTTGACCTTGCCCCAACAATCAGCACCATGGGTTCTTCTAAGTAGTTGTCTAGAAATCTGAAACTGAAAATAGTTGATGCTCACAAAGCTGGAGAAGGCTATAAGAAGATAGCAAAACGTTTTCAGATGTCAATATCCTCTGTTCAGAATGTAATTAAGAAATGGCAGTCATCAGGAACAGTGGAAGTTAAAGCAAGATCTGGAAGACCAAGAAAAATATCAGACAGAACAGCTCACAGGATTGTGAGAAAAACAATTCAAAACCCACGTTTGACTGCACAATCCCTCCAGAAAGATCTGTCAGACACTGGAGTTGTGGTACACTATTCCACTATAAAGAGATACTTGTACAAATATGGTCTTCATGGAAGAGTCATCAGAAGAAAACCTCTTCTACGTCCTCACCACAAAAATCAGTGTTTGAACTTTGCAAATGAACATATAGACAAGCCTGATGCATTTGGGAAACAAGTTCTGTGGACCGATGAGGTTAAAATATAACTTTGTGGCCGGAATGAGCAAAGGTACGTTTGGAGAAGAAGGGGAACAGAATTTAATGAAAAGAACCTCTGTCCAACTGTTACGCCGAGCGCTCCGGGTCCCTGCTCCTCCCCGGAGCGCTCGCGGCGTTCCTCTCTCTGCAGCGCCCTGGTCAGACCCGCTGACCGGGAGCGCTGCACTGACATTGCCGGCGGGGATGCGATTCTCATAGCGGTACGCGCCCGCTCGCCCATCGCATCCCAAGTCACTTACCTGTCCCGGTCCCCGGCTGTCATGTCCTGGCGCGAGCGGCTTCGCTCCTTAGGGCGCGCGCGCGCCAGCTCTCTAAGATTTAAAGGGCCAGTGCACCAATGATTGGTGCCTGGCCCAATTAGCCTAATTAGCTTCCACCTGCTCCCTGGCTATAATACCTCACTTCCCCTGCACTCCCTTGCCGGATCTTGTTGCCTTGTGCCAGTGAAAGCGTTTAGTGTTGTCCAAAGCCTGTGTTTCCAGATCTTCTGCTATCCACATTGACTACGAACCTTGCCGCCTGCCCCGACCTTCTGCTACGTCTGACCTTGCCTCTGCCTAGTCCTTCTGTCCCACGCCTTCTCAGCAGTCAGCGAGGTTGAGCCATTGCCGTTGGATACGACCTGGTTGCTACCGCCGCAGCAGGACCATCCCGCTTTGGTGAATACCAGTAGCATCTTAGAACCGGACCACCGACACGGTCCACGCCAATCCCTCGCTGACACAGAGGATCCACATCCAGCTAGCCGAATCGTGACACCAACTGTTAAGCATGGGGGTGGATCAATCATGCTTTGGGCTTGTATTGCAGCCAGTGGCACAGGGAACATCTCACGAGTAGAAGGAAAAATGGATTCAATAAAATTTCAGCTAATTTTGGATGCTAACTTGATGCCATCTGTGAAAAAGCTGAAGTTAAAGAGAGGATGGCTTCTACAAATGGATAATGATCCTAAACACACCTCGAAATCCACGGGGGATTACATCAAGAGGCGTAAACTGAAGGTTTTGTCATGATCTTCACAATCTCCTGACCTCAACATAATTGAAAATCTATGGATAGACCTTAAAAGAGCAGTGCGTGACAGACAGCCCGGAAATCTCAAAGAACTGGAAGACTTTTGTAAGGAAGAATGGGCAAAGATACCTCAAACAAGAATTGAAAGACTCTTGGCTGGCTACAAAAAGCGTTTACAAGCTGTGATACTTGCCAAAGGGGGCAGTACAAGATATTAACTCTTCAGGGTGCCCAAACTTTTGCAGATGCCATTTTTTTGTTTTCTGTTATTTTGAAAGTGTAAATGATGGAAATAAAATCTAACTTTTGTTGACATATTATAAGAATGTCTAATCTGTAATTTGATGCATTTTGGAGATTTTTCCATCTTTCCTTGGCTTCTTTATGCACATTAATACAAATTTTTACCTGGATGCCCAAACTTTTGATCCCCACTGAACTGACACTGAAGATGAGACAGCACATAATTCAGATCCATTTATCCAAAGAGGAGAATTTTCTTCTGCCTCCTAAAGTAAAGTGACAAACAGTAACTGCTATAGTACTGCCCCTATATACAAGAATATAACTACTATAATACTGCCTCCTATATACAAGAATATAACTACTATAATACTGTCTCCTATATACAAGAATATAACTACTATAATACTGCTCCTATATACAAGAATATAACTACTATAATACTGCCCCTATATATACAAGAATATAACTACTATAATACTGCTCCTATATACAAGAATATAACTACTATAATACTGCCCCTATATACAAGAATATAACTACTATAATACTGCCTCCTATATACAAGAATATAACTACTATAATACTGTCTCCTATATACAAGAATATAACTACTTTAATACTGCTCCTATATACAAGAATATAACTACTATAATACTGCCCCTATATACAAGAATATAACTACTATAATACTGCTCCTATATACAAGAATATAACTACTATAATACGGCTCCTATATACAAGAATATAACTACTATAATACTGCTCCTATATACAAGAATATAACTACTATAATACTGCTCCTATATACAAGAGTATAACTACTATAATACTGCTCCTATATACAAGAATATAACTACTATAATACTGCTCCTATATACAAGAATATAACTACTATAATACTGCTCCTATATACAAGAGTATAACTACTATAATACTGCTCCTATATACAAGAATATAACTACTATAATACTGCTCCTATATACAAGAATATAACTACTATAATACTGCTCCTATATACAAGAATATAACTACTATAATACTGCTCCTATATGCAAGAATATAACTACTATAATACTGCTCCTCTATACAAGAATATAACTACTATAATACTGCTCCTATATACAAGAATATAACTACTATAATACTGCTCCTCTATACAAGAATATAACTACTATAATACTGCTCCTATATACAAGAATATAACTACTATAATACTGCTCCTATATACAAGAATGTAACTACTATAATACTGCTCCTATATACAAGAATATAACTACTATAATATTGCTCCTATATACAAGAATATAACTATTATAATACTGCTCCTATATACAAGAATATAACTACAAAAATACTGCTCCTATATACAAGAATATAACTACTATAATAATGCTCCTATATACAAGAATATAACTACTATAATACTGCTCCTATATACAAGAATATAACTACAATAATACTGCTCCCTATATACAAGAATATAACTACTATAATACTGCTCCTATATGCAAGAATATAACTACAATAATACTGCTCCCTATATACAAGAATATAACTACTATAATACTGCTCCTATATACAAGAATATAACTACTATAATACTGCTCCTATATACAAGAATATAACTACTATAATACTGCTCCTATATACAAGAATATAACTACTATAATACTGCTCCTATTTACAAGAATATAACTACTATAATACTACTCCTCTATACAAGAATATAACTACTATAATACTGCTCCTATATACAAGAATATAACTACTATAATACTGCCTCCTATATACAAGAATATAACTACTATAATACTACTCCTCTATACAAGAATATAACTACTATAATACTGCTCCTATATACAAGAATATAACTACTATAATACTGCTCCTATATACAAGAATATAACTATTATAATACTGCTCCTATATACAAGAATATAACTACAATAATACTGCTCCTATATACAAGAATATAACTACTATAATACTGCTCCTATATACAAGAATATAACTACTAAAATACTGCTCCTATATACAAGAATATAACTACAATAATATTGCTCCCTATATACAAGAATATAACTACTATAACACTGCTCTTATATACAAGAATATAACTACTGTAATACTGCTCCTATATACAAGAATATAACTACTGTAATACTGCTCCAATATACAAGAATATAACTACTATAATACTGCTCCTATATAGAAGAATATAACTACTATAATACTGCTCCTATATACAAGAATATAACTATTATAATACTGCTCCTATATACAAGAATATAACTACAATAATACTGCTCCTATATACAAGAATATAACTACTATAATACTGCTCCTATATACAAGAATATAACTTTTATAATACTGCTCCTATATACAAGAATATAACTACAATAATACTGCTCCCTATATACAAGAATATAACTACTATAATACTGCTCCTATATCCAAGAATATAACTACTATAATACTGCTCTTATATACAAGAATATAACTACTGTAATACTGCTCCTATATACAAGAATATAACTACTATAATACTGCTCCTATATACAAGAATATAACTACCATAACACTGCTCCTATATACAAGAATATAACTACTATATTACTACTCCTATATACAAGAATATAACTACTATAATACTGCTCCTATATATACAAGAATATAACTACTATAATACTGCTCCTATATACAAGAATATAACTACTATAATACTGCTCCTATATAAAATAATATAACTACTATAATACTGCCTCCTACATACAAGAATATAATACTATAATACTGCTTCTATATAAAAGAATATAACTACTATAATACTTTTCCTATATACAAGAATATAACTACTATAATACTGCCTCCTATATATACAAGAATATAACTACTATAATACTGCTCCTATATACAAGAATATAACTACTATAATACTGCTTCTATATAAAATAATATAACTACTATAATACTGCCTCCTACATACAAGAATATAATACTATAATACTGCTTCTATATAAAAGAATATAACTACTATAATACTTTTCCTATATACAAGACTATAACTACTATAATACTGCTACTATATAAAAGAATATAACTACTATAATACTGCTCCTATATACAAGAATATAACTACTATAATACTGCCCCTATATACAAGAATATAACTACTATAATACTGCTCCTATATACAAGAATAGAACTACTATAATACTGCTCCTATATACAAGAATATAACTACTATAATACTGCTCCTATATACAAGAATATAACTACTATAATACTGCCCCTATATACAAGAATATAACTACTATAATACTGCTCCTATATACAAGAATATAACTACTATAATACTGCTCCTATATACAAGAATATAACTACTATAATTCTGCTCCTATATACAAGAATATAACTACTATAATACTGCTCCTATATACAAGAATATATATATATCAGAATGTAGATACAGAATCCGGCACTGCTGTATATACGGCTAGTAGTCAGCAACAGGTGAATGGCAGAAGCAAAAACACAAATCTCTGTGGTTCTCAGTCCAAAGATAGTAGATAAAATCCAATATACGTAGTAAGAATGGAGGGTGGCACTCACCCAAGATGGTAGTTTCAAAAAGGTTCTTTATTGCATGAACACGGTGGCGGTGTCAGACAGGTGAATAGACAGGAACGCTGAGGCCCTTGGCGTTCCTGTCTATTTACCTGTCTGACACCGCCACCGTGTTCATGCAATAAAGAACCTTTTTGAAGCTACCATCTTTGGTGAGTGCTGTCCTCCATTCTCACTACATACATACACCATACTCCCCCCCCCCCCCCCCACATTAGGTTGGCAGTACAGTTCCCCCACATTAGGTTGGCAGTACAGTTCCCCCCCACATTAGGTTGGCAGTACAGTTCCCCCCCCCCACATTAGGTTGGCAGTACAGTTCCCCCACATTAGGTTGGCAGCACAGTTCCCCCACATTGGGTTGTCAGTACAGTTAGCCCCACATTAGGTTGGCAGCACAGTTCCCCTCACATTAGGTTGGCAGTACAGTTCCCCCACATTGGGTTGTCAGTACAGTTCCCCCCACATTAGGTTGGCAGCACAATTCCCCCCACATTAGGTTGGCAGCACAGTCCCCCCCCCCCCACATTAGGTTGGCAGCACAGTTCCCCCCCACATTAGGTTGGCAGTACAGTTCCCCCACATTAGGTTGGCAGTACAGTTCCCCCCCACTTTAGGTTGGCAGTACAGTTTCGTCCACATTAGGTTGGCAGTACAGTCCCCCCCCCCCCATTAGGCTGGCAGTACAGTTCCCCCCACATTAGTTGGCAGTACAGTTCCCCCCACAATAGGTGCCGTACAGTTCCCCCACATTAGATGCCGTACAGTTCCCCCACATTAGGTGCAGTACAGTTCCCCCACATTGGGTTGTCAGTACAGTTAGCCCCACATTAGGTTGGCAGCACAGTTCCCCTCACATTAGGTTGGCAGTACAGTTCCCCCACATTGGTTTGTCAGTACAGTTAGCCCCACATTAGGTTGGCAGTACAGTTCCCCCACATTGGGTTGTCAGTACAGTTCCCCCCACATTAGGTTGGCAGCACAGTTCCCCCCACATTAGGTTGGCAGCACAGTCCTCCCCCCCACATTAGGTTGTCAGCACAGTTCCCCCCACATTAGGTTGGCAGTACAGTTCCCCCACATTAGGTTGGCAGTACAGTTCCCCCCCACTTTAGGTTGGCAGTACAGTTTCCCCCACATTAGGTTGGCAGTACAGTTCCCCCCCACTTTAGGTTGGCAGTACAGTTTCCCCCACATTAGGTTGGCAGTACAGTTCCCCCCCCCCATTAGGCTGGCAGTACAGTTCCCCCCACATTAGTTGGCAGTACAGTTCCCCCCACAATAGGTGCCGTACAGTTCCCCCACATTAGGTGCCGTACAGTTCCCCCACATTAGGTGCAGTACAGTTTCCCCACATTAGGTGCAGTACAGTTCCCCCACATTGGGTTGTCAGTACAGTTAGCCCCACATTAGGTTGGCAGCACAGTTCCCCTCACATTAGGTTGGCAGTACAGTTCCCCCACATTGGGTTGTCAGTACAGTTAGCCCCACATTAGGTTGGCAGTACAGTTCCCCCACATTGGGTTGTCAGTACAGTTTCCCTCACATTAGGTTGGCAGCACAGTTCCCCCCACATTAGGTTGGCAGCACAGTTTCCCCCACATTAGGTTGGCAGCACAGTCCCCCCCCCCCCACACATTAGGTTGGCAGCACAGTTCCCCCCACATTAGGTTGGCAGTACAGTTCCCCCACATTAGGTTGGCAGTACAGTTCCCCCCCACTTTAGGTTGGCAGTACGGTTCCCCCCACATTAGTTGGCAGTACAGTTCCCCCCACAATAGGTGCCGTACAGTTCCCCCACATTAGGTGCCGTACAGTTCCCCCACATTAGGTGCAGTACAGTTTGCCCACATTAGGTGCAGTACAGTTCCCCCACATTAGGTGCAGTACAGTTCCCCACATTAGGTGTGCAGTATAGTTCCCCCACATTAGGTTCAGTACAGTTCCCCCACATTAGGTGCAGTATAGCTCCCCCACAGACATACAGCCTGTATGGCTGGAGGCTGTATGTCTGTTTACTGCCACACTTCAGTGTTCCGAACACCGCTCGTCCGGCCTATAGACCATAGCAGTAGGTCCCGGGACCGGAGGAGCGGTGGTCGGAACACTGAAGATGACGTGCTGCCAGCTGGTGCGCTGCTCCTCCGTTGCTTTGATCGCACGCACGGGACGACAGTGACGTCCCTGCGTGCGCTACCTCCTTGTGGCCCCTGCGTTTTTAAAGTTAATGCGGGGGCTGCCGAAGAAAGGTAACCGAGACATCCTTGTGTCCTGAAAAGATTTTTCGGGACACAGGGATGTCCAGAATGTGACTGGCGGGCTGCTCAGTGGTGTCCGCGGATCCCCCCGGGCTTGATTAGGGTGTACACCCGGCACACCCCGTGCGCACACGACTTTTGGATTTTGCTTGTTTCCGTGCTCTCGGGAAACAGATGGATTAGTAACAATCTCTGGGATTGGGGGATGGAGATGACTCTGCGGTAACATTATAAACAATATTATAAAATCAAGGTGAAAAAAAGGATTTGATGATGACAACAGATACAGTAATGGTCTTAACAACCAGGAGCCGCCTATAGAGGGCGCAGGTTGTGGCGCATGATACCAGCAGGAAAGTCTACACAGTAAAGCATCATGGGCGACACTCGTATCTCCAGAGTTGAGGGGCCCGGTTCCTCGCGCTGTGCGCTCTTCAGAGACAATGTGACAGGATATGATGTTCCTCTTCATACACCCCGGAGGTCTCCGGCATCGCTCGGCTTGATGGGTCTGTGACAGCCGCTGGGGCCGCTGGCTTGTTCTGTTCCACTTCGTGTTTTCTGTGCGGTGCGATCGCTCAATAGAGAGAAGGCAACAGAGGGGAAACGAAAAACATTAAAAATAGAAGAGGTTATGTGGGGCAGTGATTCTCAAGCAGGAACCCTCCAGATATTGCTCCATAACATGACACCTGCAGATTGTACTGTAGATATATATAATCTACAGGGTGGGCCATTTCTATGGATACACCTTAATAAAATGGGAATGGTTGGTGATAATAACTTCCCGTTTGTGGCACATTAGTATATGTGAGGGGGGGGGGGGGGGGAAACTTTTCAAGATGGGTGGTGACCATGGCGGCCATTTTGAAGTCAGGCATTTTTAATTCAACTTTAGTTTTTGCTATTGGAAGAGGGTCATGTGACACATCAAACTTATTGGGAATTTCACAAGAAAAACAATGTGTTTGGTTTTAACGTAACTTTATTTTTTCATGAGTTATTTACAAGTTTCTGACCACTTATAAAATGTGTTCAATGTGCTGCCCATTGTGTTGGATTGTCAATGCGACCCTCTTCTCCCACTCTTCACACACTGATAGCAACACTCCACCCCTAGGCATCTTATCCTCTATCCAAAGGATAGTGTCTGATCGTGGGGGTCCCGCTGCTGGGGACCCCCGCGATCTCAGCCGCGCAGAGTGAACTTTGCTCTATGGTGGATGCGGGGCGGAGGCTCACGACGTCACGGCCACACCCCCCTATGCAAGTATATGGGAGGGGGATTGACGTCCCGCATGCAGCAGGGAGATTGCGGGGGTCCCCAGCGGCAGGACCCCCGCGATCAGACACATCAGATCAGACATGGAGTTCAGTTGCAGTACCAGATACAGCCTGAGGATCAGAGTGGCGCTAGTTCCAGGCATAAAAGATGCAAACAACCTCTGCAAGGACTTTTATAGGGTGGTGGGGGGGGGGGGTATCTAGATTTAGTTTGTACTGAAAAGGGAAGTTTTCCTTTGGGTGGGGTTCCCCTTTAATTCTCCTTCATCCCGAGACCTTCCTATCCTGATACAATTAGCTCAGCGTTAATTACTGACCCTTACAGAACATCTCAATCCTATCAAACGCCTGCAAAGGGCAATGACACAAGAACCATCTGACGGGGGGATTTTTGATGCAGAAGATAAACAGGATCTGCCAGGGAAGCATATGGCGGCGGGTTATATCTGCGCATATTTACTAAAGGATACAATGCCTAGAGGCGGCTCACAGTCCATTTGTTTCAGACAAGCTGCTGGTTGTTGCCGTGGCGCGGGTCATAATGTATTTTCATGGCGGAGAATGCACGGATTATTCTATTTAAAGCTTGAAGACTGCGCTTTATATAAGGAGACAGCATCACCACTAGTACGGTGCAGAGCATCGCACATGGCGGGGCGCGCCGAACGCTGTCACTTTATTTTACATTGCAGATTAACACATTACATCCCATAGATCAGCCGCATCAATGATATCAAGGATCATATAGTATTTAGCAATGACACTATCCCAGACCCATATACTATATCCCGGTAACTCTGTACCTTGCCCCCTAATTCCACCTTGTAATCATAGGGGTCTTCACTGCCATCTTACCTGCTCTGTACAATTCGATCCCACGACTATTCTGAGGCTAGAGGGGACCGCCACCTGCTTTCTACCCACCTAGATGCCATGGCTTCTATTGAATGCAGCATCCAGGGGGTTAAGTGGCTGACACACTGCAGGAAGCAGCATCTGATCCTGTTCCATGCAGCCTTTCCATATAACACCTGCATTTTAACCACCTAGATGCCATGGTAAATTTTGATTGCAGCATCCAGGGATTTAAAAGGTCGGAATCTGAGTTATCCCCAATCCTAGCAGATGATATCAGCGGTATATAGGGGCAGGCTCAGCTCCATAGAATCTTTCCAATATCATGGTGTTATATTATATCTGCTGTCCAACCACTTAGATGCCAGGGTTACTATTGACTGCAGCAACAAGGGAGTTAAAGGGGTACTAAGGTGGAAAACTTTTTTTTTTTTTTTTTTTAAATCTACTGGTGCCAGAAAGTTAAACAGATTTGTAAATTACTTCTATTAAAAAATCTTAATCCTTCAAGTACTTATTAGCTGCTGAATACTACAGAGGAAATTCTTTTCTTTTTGGAACACAGTGCTCTCTGCTGACATCACAAGCACAGAGCTCTCTGCTGACATCATGACCACAGTGCTCTCTGCTGACACCTCTGTAAATTTTAGGAACTGTCCAGAGCAGCATATGTTTTCTATGGGGATTTTCTCCTACTCTGGACAGTTCTTAAAATGGACAGAGATGTCAGCAGAGAGCACTGTGCTCGTGATGTCAGCAGAGAGCTCTGTGTTCCAAAAAAGAAAAGAATTTCCTCTGTAGTATTCAGCAGCTAATAACTACTGGAAGGATTAAGATTTTTGAATAGAAGTAATTTACAAATCTGTTTAACTTTCTGGCACCAGTCTTCCACCGGAGACCCCTTTAAGAGGCTGGAATCAGAGTTATCTCGAATCACAGAAGATGGTACCAGCTGTATATAGGGGCAGACTCAGCTCCATACACGTTTTCCAATATCATGATGTTACATTACATATGTTTTTAACCATCTAGATGTAATGGTTGCTTTTGACTGCAGCATCCAGGGGTTAAATGGCCAGAATCAGAGTTATCTCCAATCCCAGAAGATGGTACCAGCTGTATATGGATCAAGCTCAGCTCCATACAAGCTTTCCAATATCATGACATTATTTTACATATGCGATGCCATGGTTGCTTTTGACTGTAGCATTTAGGGGGTTAAATGGCTGGAATCAGAGTTATCTCCAATCCCATCAGCTGGCACTCATCAGGATCTAGCTGTATATGGAGCAGGCTCAGATCCATACAACTTTTCCAATAGGATGATGAAATATTATGTCTGAATTTGGCGTTGAGGGGGTTAAGCTGGTTTTAAAAATGTATCGTATACGGCCACATGAGCTGACGATCTATAAGGAATAAAACCATTGGGATAAGATGTAGGTGAGATTTCTGTCTGCACCAGATTTCTATTTGTGGCTCTCACAGAGGACGCGACGCTCCGGAGACTCATCTGACACGAACCTGCGCGAGCCTCTGACTTTGAAGTGTTCTAGGAGTCGGAGTTTAATTGCTTCGGCCTTTGATGGCTGGAATCGCTAAGAGTCTGAGTCTCTGAGGAGGTGAAAGAGCTCCCCCCGGCGTCTCGTGTCCAGACTATGGTCGAAGTTACTCCTGAGAACTCCACTGGATTCTATAAACAGGGCGCAACCCTGAACGGAACGGAAACCGGTGCAGATACCAAAGACAATAGAGGAAACGAGAAGAGTCGGAGCCGCATTGTGTCCATTGTCATGATCTCTTTGTGGAAGACACAACTGTCCGGTGTGAGCTTAAAGGGGTACTCCGCCCCTAGACACCCCTAGATAAGATGTCTGATTGCGGGGGTCCTGTCGTTGGGGACCCCTCGCGATGTTAGCGAACTTCATTCCGCGCTGGATTACTGGCGATGCGGGGAGGAGGCTCGTGATGTGACAGCCACACCCCGCTCGTGACATCGCGGCCACACCCCCTCAATGCAAGTCTATGGGAGGGGGCATGACGGACGTCATGCCCCCTCCCATAGACTTGCATTGAGGGGGTGTGGCTGCGATGTCACGAGCGTGGCGTGGCCGTGACGTCATGCACTCTAAACAAACGCCGGGTGAAGCCGGGAGATCGCGGGGGTCCCCAGCGTCGGGACCCCCTGATCAGACATCTTATCCCCTAACCTTTGGATAGGGGATAAGATGTCTAGGGGCAGAGTACCCCTTTAAATAAAATGCCATACCTGCACTGCGAACGCCTTCTGTGTGCATAACCTTCAGTACAATGAGTCTGGCGACCACATGGAAGAAGGGAAGGGGTGAAGCGGAGAGGATTTGGTTACAGATAAGCTGCAGGTGACGGTCGGGATCAGTTCACACTGGAGAGGTTCACGATCTGGAACGAGTCGCTGTCAAGTGTCTCTCACTGCAAACAGCAGGCGCAGCTCAATACGGCTTCATGTCAATAAACCACCATCACCGTACACCGTAAACTGTATCGTCTTTCAATTCACCCCCATGTCAAGACCTCTGCTTAATGTCTGAGAATAGAAACCGATTAATTCCTACAGATTAGTGTCCTGCTCACAGAACTGATGGGTCGTTACAGTGTATCAGTGTAGGCAATCCCACACAGAATACAACAGCCTCACAGTTGTCCTCACCCCCTGGCTGATAACTGTTCCTACACTGACACATTGCAACAAACCACCAGCATGCGTAGGTCAGGGTGGGGTCAGTATGTAAAGAAGATGCCGCCATCTCATGTTCCGGGACAGTCACCCGCAGATACAGAACGCTCCCTTTTCCGACAGTTTTATGTGGGTAAATTGCTCCGAAGCAGCAGTTTTGTTACGACCATATGGCGGAGTGTTGTAAAGTGTCACTTTTACCAGAGTCAGCGCCGCTTTCCTGCTTTACTGCACGCCTCCGAAATAAAGTCATTTTGTAGGAAACAAATGAAGCTTTCCAAACCGTCGCACAAGGAAAACAAGTGAGAAAGGTCAGCGAAGATGAGAAGTATCGCGCCACCTCATAAAATCAGCAAAGACGAGAAATATCGCGCCACCTACGAAGATCAGTGAAGACAAGAAGTATCGCGCCACCTCATAAAATCAGCGAAGACGAGAAGTATCAAGCCACCTCATAAAATCAGCAAAGACGAGAAGTATTGCGCCACCTCGGAAGATCAGCGAAGACGAGAAGTATCACGCCACCTGATAAAATCAGCGAAGACGAGAAGTATCGCGCCACCTCGGAAGATCAGCGAAGATGAGATGTATCACACCATCTCAGAAGATCAGCGAAGATGAGAAGTATCCCGCCACCTACAAAGATCAGCGAAGATGAGAAGTATCACACCGTCTCGGAAGATCAGCGAAGATGAGAAGTATTGCGCCACCTCGGAAGAACAGTGAAGACGAGAAGTATCACGCCACCTCAGAAGATCAGCGAAGACGAGAAGTATCACGCCAGATCAGCGAAGACGAGAAGTATCACACCATCTCGGAAGATCAGCGAACACGAGAAGTATTGCGCCACCTCGGAAGAACAGTGAAGACGAGAAGTATCGCGCCACCTTGGAAGATCAGCGAAGACGAGAAGTATCGCGCCACCTCATAAAATCAGCGAAGACGAGAAGTATCGCGCCACCTTGGAAGATCAGCGAAGATGAGAAGTATCGCACCACCTCGGAAAATCAGCAAAGATGAGACGCAAAGTATCACGCCACCTCGGAAGATCAGGAAGACGAGCCGCAAACCATCAGGCCACGGTGGCGCCAAAAAACATATTCAGCTTCGGTCATACAGAAGAGAATTGGGACCAGACATGTGTGCGCTTTCATGTGGAAATTGACAAGGATTGTAGTACACGCAGCAGTTTTGTATCTGATCTGCTGGGAGTTGTAGTCCTTTAGCTATTATGTCACATGACTGGGTCGGTGTAGTAACCTGATTTTCTCTGTGAACCCAACCAACTTTTGTCAATTTTTGGAAAGTGCAGGAATGAGACCTCTGCACCCCAGGGTTCTGTTAAACAACTTTACTTAAAGGGGTACTCTGCTGCTAGACATCTTATCCCCTATCCAAAGAATAGGGGATAAGATGTCTGATCCTGGGGTCCCGCTGCTGGGGCCCCCTGTGATCTCCCATATGTACCCGGAGTTCTAAACAAACAGCGGGTTCCTGCAGCAGTGGTCATGATGTCACACCCGACCCCCTCCAATCATGCCGACGGCTGTCCGGGGCTACTGGAAGTTGTAGTTTTGCAACATCTGGAGGTCCACAGTTTGGAGACCACTGCCATAGAAGGAGAAGAAGGTGATGTAGACGTCCATTATCCCTGTTGCGGATGTAGATTCGCTACAATTGTATGCAGCCTAGAAAATCCTCCGTGAGCTAAACACATCGTCCTATTCTGAAGCTTGTTACAATGTATCGGTGCAGGGTAAAAATGTATCAGTCCAGTATCATCTGCTGTGGGCGAAACAATCCAAGAGTTGCGGAATCCATCTGGTCAGGTAATTCTGCGCATTGTCAGAGCAGCAGGACCATTGTAGGCTGGGCAGCCAGCATCCCGCCTTGGCACGCCGTCTTCCCTGTGCGCGGCTTTTGTGGTTTGGTGAATTTACCTCCACCCAGATCTGCGGGACGTTGCAGCGGGTTCCAGTTTACCTCGCCCGTCTTAGAGCTGGAAATCCAGGAGGTTTAGACGATAATGTGTCTGGCAGCGGTTCGCTGCCAGCAGGGATCACTGCGCTTGTTTTTAGAAATGGTTATTGGCCGGACGAGTCCTGGAGAAACGCGTCCTGGCAGGAGAAGCGGTGACAGAGTCCTCACAGATGTTTATCGTATCTCATTGTATCACAGAACCCTTTCAGCTCTGCTACATGTCATTAAAGGGGTACTCCGTTGCTTAGACATCTTATCCCCTATCCAAAGGATAGGTGATAAGATGCCTGATCGCGGGAGTCCCGCCGCTGGGCACCCCCGTGATCATGCATGCAGCACCCCGTTTGTAATCAGTCCCCGGAACGTGTTCACTCTGGGTCTGATTACCGGCGACTACAGGGCGGGCGGCGTGTGACACGATAGCTGTCACACCCTCTCCCATAGACTTGCATTGAGGGGCGGAGCGTGACATCACATGGGGGCAGAGGCGTGAAGTCACACGCCGCCCGCCCTGTAGTCGCCGGTAATCAGACCCAGAGCGAACACGCTCCGGGGACTGATTACAAACGGGGTGCCGCATGCATGATCATGGGGGTGCCCAGCGGCGGGACTCCCGCGATCAGGCATCTTATCCCCTATCCTTTGGATAGAGGATAAGATGTCTAAGCGCCGGAGAACCCCTTTAAAGTTCTTAACCTCAACCCATCACTTCCCCAGTTGGATTAGATTTCAGATCTATCACTAATCCTCTTAAAGGGGTACTCTGTTTTCAAATCAACTGGTGCCAGAAAGTTATACAGATTTGTAAATTACTTCTATTTAAAAATATTAACCCTTATAGTAGTTATCAGCTGCTGTATGCTCCACAGGAAGTTGTGTAGTTCTTTCCAGTCTGACCACAGTGCTCTCTGCTGCCACCTCTGTCCATGTCAGGAACTGTCCAGAGTAGAAGCAAATCCCCATAGCAAACCTCTCCTGCTCCGGTCAGTTCCTGATATGGACAGAGGTGTCAGCAGAGAGCACTGTGGTTAGACTGGAAAGAACTACACAACTTCCTGTGTTGTATACAGCAGCTGATAAGTACTTTCAGATAAGTACTGAAAGATTTTTTACATAGAAGTAATTTACACATCTGTTTAAGTTTCTTGCACTAGTTGATTTAAAAAAAAATTGTTTTCCCCCGGAGCACCTCTTTAAAGGGATAACACGTCGCCTCATATTACTGGTGAGTTGTGGAGCGTGAAGAAGGTGAACGTCCTGCTACTGAGAACACTAAGTCTGCTATGGGGGGATCCTCTGAGGACCTGGGGGACCATGACTAGTATTGGGCACATTGTGACCACCTCCATCCATATAACATATATGGACATTATAAAGGGGTCCTCTGCTCAAAAGCCAGCATGGAGATCCACCCTGTAGGACTATTATATTGTCAGAACCTGTAGGGTTAATCGGTTCTGAGAGCCTTTTGTTTACCTGGTTGCTGTGGCTATGCCTATATCTGGGCTGGTCAGCTGACCTTGTTTAGTTCACCTGTGTAGCTGCCTATTTAAACCTGCTATGTGATTTCAGACCTCGCCTGTGAAAGAGTTTCCCCAGTAGCTAGCGTTTGTAGCTATGTGTAATCCTGACTTCTTGGCATTCTGACCTTTCTCCTGCACCTTTGACATTTCCTGGTACAGACTCGGATAGTTGACTTTGACATATTGTGTGTGTTTCTTAGTATTATTTCTGTTAGTTTGAGTGCTTCCTGAATGTATCCCGACCTGTGTCTGTTTTTGTAATTTATTTTGTTTACGGTGACTTCCAACACTTATTTTGGAAGGGACAGTCACCGTGGTTGTCGATCCGCTATTTAGGGCGGATAGGCAAGTAGGCAGGGTCAGAGGGAGTGGGTGAGATCAGGGCAGCACTCCTTCCCTGCCCAGATGTGACAAATCGCTTCTGTTCTTGTAGATTGGAGCATCCCTGTATTTCATGGACAATCCTTCATCTAAATGGCCTCCATGTAATACTGCAAATACCCTGCAGGGGAGGTACCTGGCGGATCACAAGTTTGCTGCCCATCCCACTTCTACCACCAATACTGTGCATACTGCTGCCAAATGCCCCTTTAGTGTCCCAGTATAACTATTTTGCAACAGTTCAAGGGACAATTACCAAATATCCATTTTTTTTCTGGCTGAAAAGCTGTAACAATCCAAGTTATACTAAAGCAAACACATTGTTTTGGAAGTTGTAGTTGTTTCACTAAACCCTAATGTACAGAGGTCTCATTCCTGCACTTTGCATATGGGAACAGCTTCACTGACAAAAATGATGTGACTGCACAGGAGGAAGAGACTGCACACAGTGACTGCACAGGAGGAAGAGACTGCACACAGAGACTGCACAGGAGGAAGAGACTGCACACAGTGACTGCACAGGAGGAAGAGATTGCACACAGTGACTGCACAGGACAAAGAGACTGCACACAGTGACTGCACAGGAGGAAGAGACTGCACACAGAGACTGTACAAGGGCAAGAGACTGCACACAGTGACTGCACAGGACAAAGAGACCGCACACAGTGACTGCACAGGAGGAAGAGACTGCACACAGAGACTGTACAGGGGCAAGAGACTGCACATAGTGACTGCATAGGAGGAAGAGACTCACTTTTCGTTCACTTTTTTTCCCATGTGAAAATCGTAATGAAATTCATATAGTGCGCATGCACGATTATATCTTTCACCTAACTAACACTATACCCTACAATAGAACCTCTCTGCTAAACCTACTCTATCTAAAGCTAAAAGAAGGGAGGGATCAGTGTCCTCTGGAAGTGCCAATATTTGCGAATATTTGCATATTCGCATATACAAAATATTCGCGCTCCACACCGACTCACACAGTAAATAATATAGGAGCCTTCTTTGGACCACAAGCTGGACTCAGGGAGGGATCATCACTTTTTTTTTTTACACAGTACACGTCATTGTTGTGCTCTGTACTGTGAAGAAAAAAAATATATTTATCATTATGAATATATAGCGCTATGTTGTAAATATTTGTCGTGAAGTGCCGATATTCGCGGTAAAAATTCACATTTCCAATATTCGAGCTCACTACACAGGAGGAAGAGACTGCACACAGTGCCTACATAGGAGGAAGAGACTGTGCACAGTGACTGCACAGGAGGAAGAGATTGCACACAGTGACTGCACAGGAGGAAGAGACTGTACACAGTGCCTGCATAGGAGGAAAAGACTGCACACAGTGACTGCACAGGAGGAAGAGACTGCACACAGTGACTGCACAGGAGGAAGAGACTGCACACAGTGCCTACATAGGAGGAAGAGACTGTGCACAGTGACTGCACAGGAGGAAGAGACTGCACACAGTGACTGCACAGGAGGAAGAGACTGCACACAGTGACAGCACAGGAGGAAGAGATTGCACACAGTGACAGCACAGGAGGAAGAGACTGCACACAGTGACTGCACAGGAGGAAGAGACTGTGCACAGTGACTGCACAGGAGGAAGAGACTGCACACAGTGACTGCACAGGAGGAAGAGATTGCACACAGTGACAGCACAGGAGGAAAAGACTGCACACAGTGACTGCACAGGAGGAAGAGACTGCACACAGTGACTGCACAGGAGGAAGAGACTGCACACAGTGACTGCACAGGAGGAAGAGACTGCACACAGTGACTGCTCAGGAGGAAGCGACTGTACACAGTGACTGCACAGGAGGAAGAGACTGCACACAGTGACTGCACAGGAGGAAGAGACTGCACACAGTGACTGCACAGGAGGAAGAGACTGCACACGGTGCCTGTACAGAATGAAGAGATGTATAGAATATGTGTAACTGAGGATGAGCGGATAGATAAAGCGATATTCTCCCCATCAGTGTTGCATGCTCTAACATACAGGGAGGTCGGAGGTGAGGGCCCCCGCACACCTGTATGAGGAGAGTACCCCTTTAGGTAACTTTTTTTTTTTTTTTTACAAACTTCCTGAACATTTTGTGGATTTATGTGGATGCCCACATTTTGTCCGTCGAGATCGCGTCCACTTAATGTCCATCAAGATTGTGTCCAGTGTATTAGAGAGCCCTGGGCGGGTGCAGGTCCTCATGCGGGTCCTTGTGTGGGTCCTCGTGCGGGTCCTCGTGACGTTCACAACTGTATGTCGTCACACAATTCACTTGAGGCTTAACCGGAGGAGACACCTTGTCAGCGGCGACGCCAGAGAGAATTACTGCACGAAATCCTAGATCTGATCGCCAACAGCAACTGAAGTGTTAATTGACCCCGCTCTCTGGCGCCCCCTCCCTGCAGAGATTTTATCCCCCCCATTTTCTTTAGACGGGAGAATATTTTCCGTACGTCTCTGTAGCTGTCACTTTCCGTTCTCTCGCCCGCCGCGCTCCACTTTCTGGGTCAGCGATCCTTTTCTTCTAGGTTTAATCTGTGCTGACAAAGCATCCGCGATTTCCCAGGTTTTTCCCTCTGATGATTTTCCGAACGTCAAAATCGCAGTTTCAAAATGGAGTCCGAAGAGACAGGTGAAGAAAATCTAACCGCCAAGGTGAGTGATGCGCCTAATTACCCACAACCCCCCCCTCTCCCCCACTCCAGAAAACGGGCAAGATCGGCCTCTTAAATAGGATTTCACTAAGGAGATGGGCAGACGCCGCTTACAGAGAAAGGAAAAGTATGTGCCCCCTCACGAATCGCGCAGCTGTCAATGTCTGTAAGAAACGCATATGGCTTTCTCCGCACCTTCTTCTAATAATAACAATTCTATCATGCGGTGGAGCTGAGCGTGCGTGGAATAGCTGAGCAAAGACTATCGCATCAAAGTGATCTGTTCTGGGGTCGGTCCTTTTAAATAAACAAAATGTATAGAATGTGGGCGTTAAATTGTCACTAAACCTGTACAGCAAAACCATCTCATTCCTAGTACCTAGCATGCCCCCAGCTCATTCATAATCCACAGAATGACCCCCATCTCATTCCTAGTCCTTAGCATGGCCCCATCTCATTCCTAGTCCTTAGCATGGCCCCATCTCATTCATAATCCACAGAATGACCCCCATCTCATTCCTAGTCCTTAGCATGGCCCCATCTCATTCCTAGTCTTCAGCATGGTCCCATCTCATTCATAATCAACAGAATGACCCTCATCTCATTCCTAGTCCTTAGCATGGCCCCCCATCTCATTCATAATCCACAGAATGACCCCCATCTCATTTCTAGTCCTTAGCATGGCCCCCCATCTCATTCCTAGTCCTTAGCATGGCCCCCCATCTCATTCCTAGTCCTTAGCGTGGCCCCCCATCTCATTCCTAGTCCTTAGCATGGCCTCCATCTCATTCCTAGTCCTTAGCATGGCCCCCATCTCATTCCTAGTCCTTAGCATGGCCTCCATCTCATTCCTAGTCCTCAGCATGGCCTCCATCTCATTCTCAGCCCACAGCATGGCCCCTATCTCATTCCTATTCCCTAGCATCGCCCCCATCTCACTCCTAGTACCTAGCATTGCCCCCATCTAATTCCTAGTCCTCAGCATGGCCCCCATCTCATTCCTAGTCCACAGTACAGCATGACCCCCATCTCATTCCTAGTCCTCAAAATGGCCCCCATCTCATTCCTAGTCCTCAGCATGGCCACCCCATCTCATTCCTAGTCCTCAGCATGGCCTCCATCTCATTCCTAGTCCTCAGCATAGTACCCATCTCATTCCTAGTCCAAAGCATAACCCCCATCTCATTCCTAATCCTTAGCATGGCCCCATCTCATTCCTAGTCTTCAGCATGGTCCCATCTCATTCATAATCCACAGAATGACCCCCATCTCATTCCTAGTCCTTAGCATGGCCCCATCTCATTCATAATCCACAGAATGACCCCCATCTCATTTCTAGTCCTTAGCATGGCCCCATCTCATTCCAAGTCTTCAGCATGGTCCCATCTCATTCATAATCCACAGAATGAGCCCCATCTCATTCCTAGTCCTTAGCATGGCCCCATCTCATTCCTAGTCTTTAGCATGGTCCCATCTCATTCATAATCCACAGAATGACCCCCATCTCATTCCTAGTCCTTAGCATGGCCCCCCATCTCATTCCTAGTCCTTAGCATGGCCCCCATCTCATTCCTAGTCCTTAGCATGGCCTCCATCTCATTCCTAGTCCTCAGCATGGCCCCCATCTCATTCTCAGCCCACAGCATGGCCCCTATCTCATTCTTTTCCCTGGCATCGCCCCCATCTCACTCCTAGTACCTAGCATGGCCCCCATCTAATTCCTAGTCCTCAGCATGGCCCCCATCTCATTCCTAGTCCACAGTACAGCATGACCCCCATCTCATTCCTAGTCCTCTACATGGCCCCCATCTCATTCCTAGTCCTCAGCATGGCCACCCCATCTCATTCCTAGTCCTCAGCATAGTACCCATCTCATTCCTAGTCCAAAGCATAACCCCCATCTCATTCCTAATCCTTAGCATGGCCCCACATCTCATACCTAGTCCTCAGCATGGCCTCCATCTCATTCCTAGTCCTCAGCATAGTACCCATCTCATTCCTAGTCCAAAGCATAACCCCCCATCTCATTCCTAGTCCTCAGCATGGCCCCACATCTCATACCTAGACCTCAACATGGCCCCCATTCATTCCTAGTCCTCAGCATGGCCCCCCATCTCATTTCTAGTCCTCATTATGGCCCCCCATCTCATTCCTAGTCATCAGCATGGCCCCATCTCATTCCTAGTCATCAGCATGGCCCCCATCTACTTCCCAGTCCACCATAGGTTCCCCTATAACTTCTAGTCCCTAGAATGGACCCATTCTTGTTTCTGATTCCCAACATGCCCCCCCCCCCCCATCTTGTTCCTAGTCCTCAGTTTGGCTTCCTACATCATTCCTCTTCTACAGCAGGGCTCTTCATCTCATTCTAATTCTAAGCATAGTGCTTAATATAATTTCTGTTCCCCAGTATAATTATCTTCTTATTTCTATACCCCAACATGGCTCCCTATTTCATTTTGATTGATTCCCTGCATTGCCCTCCATCTCAGTCCCCAGAATGGCTCGCCTTCTAATTCCTTGCCTACAGAAGCTAATTCCTAGTCCCCAACATGTTTCCAATCCCAATCCTTACCCAAGGATGGATCCCCTAGTTATGCCCACTGTTATCCCTGGTCTCCAGTATGGCTCCCCATCTTATTCTTGATCCCATGCATGACTTCACACCTTATTCTGTGTTCCAATCTTATTCCTAGTACTCATCATGGATCCCCCTCTTATTCCTGGCCCCATGCATGACTTTTTTTTTTTTTTACAAGTATTTGACATACGTATAATAATATACAAATTCATAGAAATTACATACTTTATTTTACATATTACCCAAATCAAAAAGTGTTTTCTGGTCAAATAACAGGGTGGTCTTTTTATAGAGGGGCAGCTAACATGGACTGCAATAGAAGAAAAAATGGTCACATAAAAAAGCGGTCTAGAAGGGGGAGGTCTTCTCAAATGGGTTCTCTTCGTTAGAGGTTTCACTGTATCTGTTCACAGCTGCCAGTAGAAGTCTATGGAGAGGGGAGGGGGAGGGGGCCAATCTGCAGAGAGACAGAGACACAGAGATGCTGCTGAAAGCTCTAGTAAGTGTTATACCTCTTACCAGTGCTGGATTGGCAGATTACACTGCACAGTACTTCATTATAATGTCCTCCATGCTGATGCTGCTGTTTCTGAGGATGTGCTATGGAGACATAGGGGAGCAGCTCAGGGACAATAGAAAATTAGATATAAAGCTCCTCATATATAGATATGGGCAGCTCCTCATGTACACACAGGGCAGCTTATCCTGGAAAGTTAAAGAGCTATTCTGGGCTTAGACATCTTATCCCCTATCCAAATGATATGGGATAAGATGTCTAATTGTGGGGTCAGGAGGGGAGGTGAGGCGCGACGTCACGCCTCTGGCCGTGTGCTGCTCCTGGGATGGTGACGTGACGCCACAATACATCTTCTCGCCACGCCGCCTCCATTCATTTCTATGGGAGGGGGCATGACGTAAAGTCACAAGGAAGGTGTGGCATGGCGGGAACCCCGCAATCGGACATCTTATCCCCCATCCTTTGGGTAGGGAATAAGAGTGTCTCCTGTTCCCGTCTTCTTAATCCCGCATAAGATTAAAACTGCGATGGCTTTATTAAAACTCTGCGACTGACTTAAGTTAAACGCTGAAAATATTTATTAAGTGCATCAGCCGCGTTTCCGAAATCCTTCATCGTCCGTATTAAATATGTCACATTAATGAAATATACATGACACTGAATATTTCACGTCTGTAAATGAATTGCGCCCTGTACAGGATGGAGCCGCGTTTGAAGATGGCTTCATTAAACGTAAGTGAAGCGGAGAGGTGTGGGGGAAGTCAGGCGTCGTGGCAGACATGACACCCGACAGGAAGAATCTGTATATTCAGCTTGTTCTGACAAGGAGCGCCAAAATCACTCCGTCACTTCAATTCTGTTTGAAGTCAATAAAGTTGGGAATGGAAGCGCCGCTCCGGCCAGTGAACGCAGCCGACAGTGAAGTCTGCACTAATAAATGACTGAGCAGGTGAAAGAGAAATGTAAACGACATCGTCTATAGGACTGAGGAAGCCGGAAAACATCAACGTGTCAAAGATCGTACATTACTTCACCATGTTTACACTGCCACTCTGCTTGTCCAGATTGACTGTAGTGTGAAAGCGCAAGTATAAAAAACAGACGCACCCTTACATGCTTTCATCATGTGACTACAAGCAAGAGGTAACCATGTGACTGCTATGGAGACCAAGCAATATAGAAATTACCCAGAGTGCAGCGCTGGAGTATAATACAGGATATAACTCAGGATCAGTACAGGATAAGTAATGTAATGTATGTACACAGTGACCTCACCAGCAGAATAGTGAGTACAGCGCTGGAGTATAATACAGGATATAACTCAGGATCAGTACAGGATAAGTAATGTAATGTATGTACACAGTGACCTCACCAGCAGAATAGTGAGTACAGCTCAGGGGTATAATACAGGATATAACTCAGGATCAGTACAGGATAAGTAATGTAATGTATGTACACAGTGACCTCACCAGCAGAATAGTGAGTACAGCTCTGGAGTATAATACAGGATATAACTCAGGATCAGTACAGGATAAGTAATGTAATGTATGCACACAGTGATCTCACCAGCAGAATAGTGAGTACAGCTCTGGAGTATAATACAGGATATAACTCAGGATCAGTACAGGATAAGTAATGTAATGTATGTACACAGTGACCTCACCAGCAGAATAGTGAGTGCAGCTCTGGAGTATAATGCAAGATATAACTCAGGATCAGTACAGGATAAGTAATGTAATGTAAGTACACAGTGACCTCACCAGCAGAATAGTGAGTACAGCTCTAGGGTATAATACAGGATATAACTCAGGATCAGTACAGGATAAGTAATGTAATGTAAGTACACAGTGACCTCACCAGCAGAATAGTGAGTGCAGCTCTGGAGTATAATACAAGATATAACTCAGGATCAGTACAGGATAAGTAATGTAATGTAAGTACACAGTGACCTCACCAGCAGAATAGTGAGTACAGCTCTAGGGTATAATACAGGATATAACTCAGGATCAGTACAGGATAAGTAATGTAATGTATGTATACAGTGACCTCACCAGCAAAATAGTGAGTGCAGCTCTGGAGTATAATACAAGATATAACTCAGGATCAGTACAGGATCAGTAATGTAATGTTTGTACACATTTTGGAGAATGCTGGTAGTTGTAGCACACAGCAAAGAGAACTTAATCTGCAATGACTGCGCCAGAAACACAATATAACACAATATAACACGTCCTCGCCCTCCATAGTGCTGCATTACTTTCTTCTCCTCTCACGGGAACTAGAGAAGCCTATCAAGTACACAATATGCTGGGAGCTGTAGTTCTTCAGCAGCTGGACTGGTTGCAGACCCCGCTCTATATCAGGATCCTGCTCTCGGTTCCCTAATATTCTCCCAGATTATAATCTCCTTGGTATTTAGTGACATCATATCCCAATCAGTTTGGAGTAGAGGTTGTTATCCTCGGCCGGAGAGGAGGAAGGCTGCGCCATAGATCACGCTGCATCGATATCCCCGCGCCTTCCCCTCAGCTTTATAAATTATCCGCTTACTATTTCCTCACCGCCACATAATAGAAATAAATTAGATCCCATAAAATTGTCAAAATTTCTTTGCCTTTAAATTGGTCCCATTCTATTAAGAGCAGGAAGCTATTTTCCTGTGGGATGGGGATTTATGGCTCAGCTGGAGTTTGTTACATTGTATCAGTTTCTCCCTTTTCATCTTACTTTGTCTCATTTGCGGCATATAGCGGTATACAAGAAAGCCGCCTCACTTTGTGCAATAAAACATATGCAGACTCATAAAATATTGAGTGCGAGCTAAATCAGAAAGTGATAATATTTATTTGCCAAAGCTGCGGAAAAGATTTTTGGGGCAGCGGATTAGGTTTTTAGTGAATCCCGGTAATTGCCGTTCTCTTGGAGTAATTGCGACACTTTTAGGAAGCATCAACATTTCATGTCTCTGCATAGTTATTAGTAGATTTTCATTAAAATTGGTGCATGACCCATAAAACCATGAAATTGACAGAAGACGGCATCTCATTTACTAGGAGAGGAGAAGAATATTTACACCGGGATCCGCCGCTCTCCTCCTAGATGACCCATCGGCCAAAACATTAAAACATTTTCCCGGGATGTAGTGGTTAGTACCAACCAAAGGTATCCGAGGGGAGGGGGCAGCAGGTGACCGGGGACAGGGTCATGGGGGCCAAGGATGTACAAACAGGGTCATGGGGGCCAAGGATGGACAAACAGGGTCATAGGGGCCAAGGATGGACAAACAGGGTCATGGGGGCCAAAGATGGACAAACAGGGTCATGGGGGCCAAGGATGGACAAACAGGGTCATAGGGGCCAAGGTGGACAAACAAGGTCATGGGGGCCAAGGTTGGACAAACAGGGTCATGGGGGCCAAAGATGGACAAACAGGGTCATTGGGGCCAAGGATGGACAAACAGGTCATAGGGGCCAAGGTGGACAAACAGGGTCATGGGGGCCAAGGAAAGACAACCTGGTACAAGGTCATTGGGTTCAAATAAGGACAATTAGTTGCAGGGTTATGGGGGCCAAGGAAGATTAACCGGTTAGTGGATCATGAGGATCAGGGGCCAAAGGACACTCAGGAAGAGGGACTGGGAGGCAAGGAAGGACACTCAGGAACAGGGTGATGGGGGCCAAGGCTCATTGATATGTGGAGATGAAGGCCCATGAAAGAAGAAAAATATCCAGCGCGGTGTGCAGTAAATCAGGAACTTTTATTGAAGATCACATGGATAGCACAGATAACACAGATAACGCGTTTTGGGTCAGGCTGGACCATGATGCCATGACTAAGGGTCCAGCCTGACCCGAAATGCGTTGGTGTTATCTGTGCTATCCATGTGATCTTCAATAAAAGTTCCTGATTTACTGCACACCACGCTGGATATTTTGCTTCTTTATACTGCGGTTTGAACCGGGAGCACTACCGGCCAGTCCGTGCGCAGGTGTGAGTGCTCAGCTGGGGTGAGCCGTCAGTTCCACTTTCATGAAGGCCCATGAGGACTGATCCCACAGAGGAGCTGCTGTAAAACTTTCTGCTGACTATGATAGAGAGGAGTCAGATCACACAGGACATTGCAGCTTGGTGTGTATGGGGCCTTCTCAGTAATGAAAGAAGTCTGGAGGAAATCCCATCCTTTACACGTTGCCGATATCTAGGTTATATGTCATAAATACCTGTGCTGACCATGTGACACAAGGGCCCCTTCAGATAACATGACCAAGTAAGACTGCAACCACTAAGACATCAGTATCAGTCTTTTCCTGGACTGGCTATGGGGTTACCCCCCAGTGTCCCACTGACAGGAACAGTATAATAGAATACAAAATAACGAAATAACTATTACATGCCGTGACTCACAGGGGACGTCTTCTGTGACTGTAGATATTCTCTTCATTTTCCTTCTTCATCTGGGCCAGACCGCCATGACGACTTAGTATAGACTGCAGACTATACTAAGGCATATTTGGCTGATCACCTCTGCAACTTTACCCCCCTCCATGTCACATAGACTGTTGTTTATGGCCCCCTCTATTTCATAGACTTCCTCTCATGCCCCCCTCTCTAACATAGACTGCTGCTCATGACCCCCCTCTCTAACATAGACTGCTGCTCATGACCCCCCTCTCTAACATAGACTGTTGCTCATGACCCTCTTTCTAACATAGACTGCTGCTCATGACCCCCCTCTCTAACATAGACTGCTGATCATGACCCCCCTCTCTAGCATAGACTGCTGATCATGACCCCCCTCTCTAGCATAGACTGCTGCTCATGACCCCCTCTCTCATATATTCTGCTGCTCATGACCCCCTCTCTAACATAGACTGCTGCTCATGACCCCCTCTCTAACATTGACTGCTGCTCATGACCCCCTCTCTAACATAGACTGCTGCTCATGACCTCCTCACTAGCATAGACTCTTGCTCATGAGCCCCCTCTCTAACATAGACTGCTGCTCATGACCCCCCTCTCTAACATAGACTGCTGCTCATGACCCCCCTCTCTAACATAGACTGCTGCTCATGACCCCCTCTCTAACATAGACTGCTGCTCATGACCCCCCTCTCTAACATAGACTGCTGCTCATGACCCCCCTCTCTAACATAGACTGCTGCTCATGACCCCCTCACTAGCATAGACTCTTGCTCATGACCCCCCTCTCTAACATAGACTGTTGCTCATGACCCCCCTCTCTAACATAGACTGCTGCTCATGACCCCTCTCTCTAACATAGACTGCTGCTCATGACCCCCCTCTCTAACATAGACTGTTGCTCATGTTCCCCTTTCTCCTATAGACTATGGCTTGTGGACCCCTTTTTTTGGCTGCTGCCCATGCTTTCAGCTAAAGCTTTTAATGCAGATGGGCTCTGTATAGTTTTGCCATCGCATAAATCGTGTCAATTAACAAAAGCCAGCCCTATCCCTATCT
Organism: Hyla sarda; assembly: GCF_029499605.1. Taxonomy (NCBI): domain Eukaryota; kingdom Metazoa; phylum Chordata; class Amphibia; order Anura; family Hylidae; genus Hyla; species Hyla sarda. Next base: position 230,835,455 of record NC_079195.1, read on the forward strand.
TATATGAAGGATAGCCTCATACCTATACCTTTCTTATATGAAGGATAGCCTTATACCTATCCCTATCTTATATGAAGGATAGCCTTATACCTATCCCTATCTTATATGAAGGATAGCCTTATACCTATCTCTATCTTATATGAAGGATAGCCTCATGTCTATCCATTTCTTATATGAAGGATAGCCTCATGTCTATCCATTTCTTATATGAAGGATAGCCTCATGTCTATCCATTTCTTATATGAAGGATAGTCAGCAGTGTGATCTGAGCGGTCCGAGTGGTGGTGGGATCTGAGCGGTCCGAGCGGCGATGTGTTCTGAGTGGTCCAAGCGGCAATTTGGTCTGAGCGGCGATGTGTTCTGAGCGGTCCGAGCGGCGGTGTGATCTGAGCGGCGGTGTGATCTGAGCGGTCTGAGCGGCGGTGTGATCTGAGCGGTCTGAGCGGCGGTGTGATCTGAGCGGTCCAAGTGGCGGTGGGATCTGAGCGGTCTGAGCGGCGGTGTGATCTGAGGGGTCCGAGCTGTGGTGTGATCTGAGGGGTCCGAGCTGCGGTGTGATCTGAGCGGTCTGAGCTGCGGTGTGATCTGAGCGCTCCGAGTAGCGGTGTGATCTGAGTGGTCCGAGCTGCGGTGTGATCTGAGGGGTCCGAGCTGCGGTGTGATCTGAGCGGTCCGAGCTGCGGTGTGATCTGAGCGGTCCGAGCTGCGGTGTGATCTGAATGGTCAGAGCGGCGGTGTGATCTGGGTGGTCCAAGCTGCGGCATGATCTGAGGGGTCCGAGCTGCGGCGTGATCTGAGGGGTCCGAGCTGCGGTGTGATCTGAGGGGTCCGAGCTGCGGTGTGATCTGAGGGGTCCGAGCTGCGGTGTGATCTGAGCGGTCCGAGCTGCGGTGTGATCTGAGCGGTCCGAGCTGCGGTGTGATCTGAGCGGTCCGAGCTGCGGTGTGATCTGAGCGGTCCGAGCGGCGGTGTGATCTGAGCGGTCCGAGCTGCGGTGTCATCTGAGCGGTCCGAGCTGCGGTGTGATCTGAGCGGTCCGAGCGGCGGTGTCATCTGAGCGGTCCGAGCTGCGGTGTCATCTGAGCGGTCCGAGCTGCGGTGTCATCTGAGCGGTCCGAGCTGCGGTGTCATCTGAACGGTCCGAGCTGGGGTGTGATCTGCGCGGTCCGAGCGGCGGTGTGATCTGAGCGGTCCGAGCGGCGGTATGATCTGAGCGGTCCGAGCTGCGGTGTGATCTGAGCGGTCCGAGCTGCGGTGTGATCTGAGGGGTCCGAGCTGCGGTGTGATCTGAGGGGTCCGAGCTGCGGTGTGATCTGAGTGGTCCGAGCTGCGGTGTGATCTAAGTGGTCCGAGCTGCGGTGTGATCTGAGTGGTCCGAGCTGCGGTGTGATCTGAGTGGTCCGAGCTGCGGTGTGATCTGAGGGGTCCGAGCTGCGGTGTGATCTGAGCGGTCCGAGCTGCGGTGTGATCTGAGCGGTCCGAGCTGCGGTGTGATCTGAACGGTCCGAGCTCGGGGGCAGGGATCAGCGCTGCGCAGGTTGAGCTGTAATTATCGCTGCTCGGAGCTGAAGTTGGTTGGAGATAATACGCCTCCCAAGCCTCAGAGAGGAGGCCAGAGATGAGAGGCAGCGGTGGGCGACAGGTGTAGAGAGGACAGGAGCGAGCGCAGGACCCTGATCATACATGACAGTGACTGCAAGAAGAAAGATCCTCTCCCCCGCTCCTCTGTACTGAGCTGTCAGCCGGGACCTCAGAGCTGAAATCTGTCAGGACCGTCATCACAACCCATCATGGTTCTTCACATTTAAAGAAGTAAAATCAAAGTATCCGAGGTCTAAATCTTATCTAGAACTCAGCAGTTTTGTGGTTTCTGCCAGAAGTCAGAAATGCTGCGTGATAACACTATAAGGCAGTGTTCTCCAACCAGTGGGCCTCCAGCTGTTGCAAAAATAAGCACTCCAGGAAATGTATTTTTTCTTATACAGTGTATTCCAGCATATACTATTATTAGATAATAATGTCTAGGTTCTTGTGTATGCCTTGTGCTTACCTGTTTTAGTTCATGTCGCAGGCATGGGGGTTTTCAGTCATTCTAATTGCAATTCCATCACTAAAATGATTTCCTAATGCTGCCTACATTTCCCATAATTTCTCTGTCTTTGTAGAGAGAGGGGGTGGAGTCTGATCACTGCACCTGGTCATCTAATTAGGCTGCTGGTGCTGGAGGTCACTCAGGTATATTAATTAGACTCATAAGTTATTTGGGGTCAGTTCAAACTATGTGCAGATATTACCATGAGGAGAACACTATTGTATAAGAAGTTCACTTCTCATTGTCAGGGAGATTTTGTCTCAGCAGCTTCCAGCTTCTGCCTCTCACCAGACCGGAAGTTGTATAGTCCTTTCATTGTCAGTGTGATGTTGTCTCAGCAATTTTTGGTTCCTCCCTCTCTCCTGACAGGAAGTTGGGTAGTCGTCCCATTGTCAGTGTAATGTTGTTCCAGCCGTTCCCCATCTCCTCCCTCTCTCCTGATAGAAAGTTGTGCAGTCCTCTCATTGTCTGTGTGGTGTTGTCTCAGAAGCTCTCCAGCCTCTCCTGACAGGAAGTTGGGTAGTCCTCTCATTGTCTGTGTGGTGTTGTCTCAGAAGCTCTCCAGCCTCTCCCTCTCTCCTGACAGGAAGTTGGGTAGTCCTCTCATTGTCTGTGTGGTGTTGTCTCAGAAGCTCCCCAGACTCTCCCTCTCTCCTGATAGGAAGTTGGGTAGTCCTCTCATTGTCTGTGTGGTGTTGTCTCAGAAGCTCTCCAGCCTCTCCTTCTCTCCTGACAGGAAGTTGGGTAGTCCTCTCATTGTCAGTGTCATGTTGCCTCATCAGCCCCCCAACTCCTTCCTCTCTTCTGAGATGATGCATCATTGCCAGCTGTCTCAGTAGGCGTGCTTGGAACTTGGTCTCTAAGCTTTAGCCCCACCCCCTGAGTGATGTCATCACTTCTCACCAGATCCTACAGCTACATCACCATCTCCCTGTCATATACACATATACAATATATATCTTTATTGGGACATTTAGTGAAGAATGAGGTGTGGGTATAGCATACTGCCTTGTGCTGAACAATGTTACAGGCAGGGGAGCAGACAGGTAATGAATACTGCAGGTTTCTTGCTAATTAATTCTGATGGGTAAGGTAAGCTACAGTATGCTTTATGCATCTGCAGCATAATTTTTTTATTTATTTTTCCTGACATCAGAGTGCCACTTTTACCCAGAATGCCCCTTTTTTCTTTACCTCTTTTTCCCCAGTTTTAACAAGTGGGTAAAGGCTCCTGTTTTTATGGGGTGTTTTCTGATATTATTTATCTCTGCTGCGATCACTTACCGCGAATCATATTTAATTTCCTTAAAACGCTCACTATGCAAATTCTAAGTATTAATGCACAAGTGACCCATTCCGCACCCGCCCCCTCATACCCATCTCTATCAATTACGCATGTGCTCATTTTTCCGCGCCCCCGTCCGGTTATTCGCCGCGAGCTGATGCTTTACAGGTATACGTTTACCTTGTCTTATAAATGGCGCCATACCTTCCACTCCAGACACTGTCGTTCTGATGCCCCGTGGGGGATATTAAATATATAAGTTTAGGACAAGTTAACCAAATTCTCCGCCGCCGCCGCGCTTCCTCATAATTGAAACGCTCCCGAAGCCTTTATTAAGTTGCCAATCACTTTTTTTCCGTTCTATTCAGTATTCAAGGTGAAATGTTATCAGAGATTTGTATCGCCGCAATTTATTACTGTATCTGCGTGTTCGGCACCGTTTATGATAATTCAAGGCCCTTTGTGGGAGAAAAAAAAAACCTTTTATTGATAAACAGATACGATCCGTCACTGACATCAAATGGGAGCGATTCAATGTATCATAAAGTCAGCGACTATTTAAAGGGACAGTAACCCATTTATAGTGGCTGGGAATAGAGCAGAACCAGAATGTGTAATATTTATCATTTTGAAGGTGGGATGTGTCTTATGGACCTGCGGGTCACCAGCTGTTGCAGAACTACAACTCCCATCATGCCTTGACAGCAGACTTTCAGGGCATGCTGGGAGATGTAGTTTTGCAACAGCTGGAGACCCATAGGTATCGCAACACTGCCCTGAAGAAATGTCCACACTATTAAACTTAATAATTTTATTTCTTTATCTATCTTTATTTATCCTGCAATTCCTGATCGCTGTAAAAAGCTAAATAAAAAATTTATAAATATGGATTTAAAGGGGTACACCGGAGAGAGAAAAAAAAGTTTTTAAATGAACTGGTGCCATAAAGTTCTACAGATTAATTAAATTATTTCTATGTAAAAATCTAAACCCTTCCAGTACCTATCAGCTGCTGTATGCTCCACAGGAAGTTGTGTAGTTCTTTCCAGTCTGACCACAGTGCTCTCTGCTGCCACCTCTGTCCATGTCAGGAACTGTCCAGAGCAGGAGCAAATCCCCAGAACAAACCTCTCCTGCCCTGGATGCACCATGATCCTTGATGGAAAATAACTTATCCCCTATCCACAGGGTAGGGGATAAGTAGCTGAACGTGGGGGGTCCGACCACTGGGGCCCCCGTGATCACCGGAATGGGACCCGGCACTCAGTGAGGAGCGATTGCTGTAGCCGTAACGCGCTCCATTCATTCCTATGGGAGCACCGAAAAGACCCCAGAACAGCTCTCAATTGGTGCCAGAAAGTTAAACAGATTTGTAAATTACTTCTGTTTAAAAATCTTAATCCTTCCAGTATTTATCAGCTGCTGTATACTACACAGGAACTTCTTTTTTATTTTAGTTTCCTTTCTGTCTGACCACAGTGCTCTCTGCTGACACCTCTGTCTGTCTCAGCAACTGTCCGGAGCAGGAGAGGTTTGCTATGGGGATTTGCTCCTGCTCTGGACAGTTCCTGACATGGACAGAGATGTCAGCAGAGAGCACTGTGGTCAGACAGAAGAGAACTACACAACTTCCTGTGGAGCATACAGCAGCTGATAAGTACTGGAAGGATTAAGATTTTTAAATAGAAGTAATTTACAAATCTGTATAACTTTCTGGCATCAGTTGATTTAAAGAAAAAAAAAATCCTGTGGAGTACCCCATTTACATTTGGGCGTAGAACTGATTCCAAATCCACCGTCACCTCCAAAACAAGTTTGGTGGCCAATTTGAGTAATTCCTCCCAAAACAAATTCTGAGAGAATTGCTCATCTTCTGCGTCAAGGTTCTAATTTCAAATCACATTACACACTAGGAGCATGCTATGGTATCTCAATGACAGATAGAGATGCACACTATAATGTCAGATAGTTGTGGGAACATATACAATGCTACCATGAGCTTGGATAGAGGGGATGGCTCAGGATCCTACTGGCCGTGTGGTTACCTCTGGATCATCATCGGCTGTAAAATTAGGAAATGGCTACTATGGACTGAGCTGATGATGTCATCAGAATTCATTGGCTACAGGCTATGGAAGCTGAAATGGCTCAAAACACTTCTAGTGTGCAGATCTACAGTATATACAAACGGCCAATAGATGGAGCTGTTACAACATGAACAGAGAATTATACACTATTATACACACATTTTTCTTAAAGAATACCCCCCCAAAAACAATTAAAAAAAAAAATATAAAAAACACGATTGCAGCAATGCAATTTTTGGGGCCAAAAAGGCTGGGGGTAAATGTTATCTGGGCGTCAATAGGGAAAGATGAAACTCCAGACCTACATGGTGGTTATATTCTTGAAGTTTTTTTCACCCTTTAGTTGAGATTTCAGGCTCAATGTTTTGGTTATAGCGTTTCTCGTTTTTTTTCCAAGACATTGTGATGTTTTTTTTCTCCCATAAAAGAATTAAAAAAAAAAAAAAAAACGCCAGAAAAAAAGCCACATGTGTATGGATAATGTTTTTTTTTTTTTTTTTGGGTCGTTTTTTTCCCCCTTCAATTCATGAAAGGATTTAATGGAAATCACATGACACAAAAATCCCATGACTTATTAAAACAGGGAGCAGCAAGACGCTAAATAAAATAAAAAACAGCCAATACTAATGGACACTATTTTCTTTGGAAATAAAATGCCACAAAAACTCCATCAAGGAGGAAGATTTTTGTGCCAAAAAAAAGTTGTGTCTGTTCGGAGCAAAGTGTTTCTCAACCAGTGTGTCTCCAGTGGTTGCAAAACTACAACTCCCAGCGTGCCCGGACAGCCAAAGGCTGTCCGGGCATACTGAGAGTTGTAGTTTTGCAACAGCTGGAGGTGCACTGGATGGGAAACACGGCCCAAAGGCTGTCCTGGCATGCTGGGAGTTATAGTTTTGCAACAGCTGGAGGCACACTGGTTGGGAAACACTGACTCATAGGATAATCTAGACAATATTTGCCCCAGTAGTTGTTTTTTCACATTTATACTGAAACATTTAGTTACATTCTCTATTATACATTTGTTACATTGTATCCATAGTCCTTCTACTTAGATCAGTGCAAAACTACAACTTTCAGCATGCCCGGACAGCCAAAGGATGGGAGTTGTAATTTTGCAACAGCTGGAGGCACACTGGTCAGGAAACACTGGCCTACAGCTGTCTGGGCATGCTGGGAGTTGTAGTTTTGCCACTGCTGGAGGCACCCTGGATGGGAAATACTGTTGTCTCCTCATGCAGATAAATATTTTGTTTCTTCTATTTGTAAATAGTACATTTATTAATTGTTACAGTTGGATCTGATTCATTTTGTTCCTTCAATTTATAAATATTTAGTTATTAATTGTTACGGTTGGATCTGATACATTTTGATAATTCTATTTGTAAATATTTACAGTTATTAATTGTTACAGTTGGAACTGATACATTTTGATAATTCTATTTGTAAATATTTACAGTTATCATTTGTTACAGTTGAATCTGATACATTTTGTTAATTCTGTTTGTAAATATTTACAGTTATTAATTGTTACAGTTGGAACTGATACATTTCCTTAATTCTATTTGTAAATGTTACAGTTATTATTTGTTACAGTTTGGATCCGATACATTTTGTTACATCAGGAGCCACACAGAAGATTCGCCGCTCCATGGTTTTCCACCTGGCCGTTCCCCGATGATAATCTGCCCTGTAAAAGGCAATAACTGAGCACAAGACACATTTCTCCCCGTCACGCAATAATGTCGACTTCTCTTCTGGGAGATTAAAATCTTGCAAAAGGCTTTCGAGAGGAAATGCCAATTTGTGAATTTCTGTTATGGATCCTTGAGAACCATCACCCCGGCCGCAGGATTCCTCAAGACACAGATGGAAAGACGGCGATAAGAGCTTCAAAATCTACGGCTCTCTCGGGAGACATTATAAGAAATAAGCTTAGTGCAGAAGAGAGCCTGACCGCATGCTGGTTACTGACATCCTGTGGTCACTGAGACAGAGAGAGACTGACCACCTGCTGGTTACTGACATCCTGTGGTCACTGAGACAGAGAGAGACTGACCACCTGCTGGTTACTGCAGTCCTGTGGTCACTGAGACAGAGAGAGACTGACCACCTGCTGGTTACTACATCCTGTGGTCACTGAGACAGAGAGAGACTGGCTGCCTGCTGGTTACTGCCGTCCTGTGGTCACTGATAAAGAGAAAGATTAACTGCTTGCTGGTTTCTGCCATCCAGTGGTCACTGATACAGAGAGAGACTGACCTCCTGCTGGTTACTGCCGTCCTGTGGTCACTGATATAGAGTAAGACTGACCGCCTGCTGGTTACTGCCGTCCTGTGGTCACTGATAAAGAGAAAGATTAACTGCTTGCTGGTTTCTGCCATCCAGTGGTCACTGATACAGAGAGAGACTGACCTCCTGCTGGTTACTGCCGTCCTGTGGTCACTGATATAGAGTAAGACTGACCGCCTGCTGGTTACTGCCGTCCTGTGGTCACTGATAAAGAGAAAGATTAACTGCTTGCTGGTTTCTGCCATCCAGTGGTCACTGATACAGAGAGAGACTGACCTCCTGCTGGTTACTGCCGTCCTGTGGTCACTGATATAGAGTAATACTGACCGCCTGCTGGTTACTGCCGTCCTGTGGTCACTGATAAAGAGAAAGATTAACTGCTTGCTGGTTTCTGCCATCCAGTGGTCACTGATACAGAGAGAGACTGACCTCCTGCTGGTTACTGCCGTCCTGTGGTCACTGATATAGAGTAAGACTGACCGCCTGCTGGTTACTGCCGTCCTGTGGTCACTGATAAAGAGAAAGATTAACTGCTTGCTGGTTTCTGCCATCCAGTGGTCACTGATACAGAGAGAGACTGACCTCCTGCTGGTTACTGCCGTCCTGTGGTCACTGATATAGAGTAAGACTGACCACTTGCTGGTTACTGACATCCAGTTGTCACTGCTGCAGAAAGAAACTAACCACGGGCTGGTTACTGCCATCCTGTGGTCACTGATACAGAGAAAGACTGACCACTTGCTGGTTACTGCCGTCCAGTGGTCACTGATACAGAGAGAGACTGACTGCATGCTGATTACTGCCATCCTGTGGTCACTGATAAAGAGAGAGCATGACCACCTGCTGGTTACTATTATCCTGTGAACACTGATACAGAGAAAGACTTACCGCCTGTTCGTTACTACTGTCCTGTGGTCACTAAGCCAGAGAGAGTCTGACCACGTGCTGGTTACTGCCATCCTGTGGGCACTGATCCAGAGAGAGCCTGACTGCACGCTGGTTACTGCCGTCCTGTGGTCCTGGATACAGGGAGAGCCAGACCGCATGTGGGTTACTGCCATTCTGCATTCACTAATACAGAGAAAGCATGGTCACATGCTAGTTGCTGCCATCCTGTGGTCATGGATACAGAAAGAACCTGCCAAAAAAATACACGAATATTAAATTACCATTGCGCCTTTTTTGCCATTTTTCTTCCTTCCAGTGGAGTCTATGCCAACATTTCCTGAAACAAACGGCCATACCTGCAATTTTGAAAAACTGCCCGAGTCTAAAAACATCACTAAAGCTTTTTAAAAATTCCCAAATATTCCCTGCCTTTTAGATCAATATTGCCCTATTGACTGCAAGCTATGATCTGGCTGCACCATTAAAGGGGTATTCCAGGATTTTTATTTTATTTGACTATGCTACAGGGGCTGTAAAGTTAGTGTAGTTCATAATAAAGTGTCTGTACCTGTGTGTGACGGTTTTCTCACAATTCTTCTGTGATTTTCACTCCAATATTTATTTTTACCAGCATACAAAATTACTGTTGTCTCAGATTTTTCCCAGGTTGCAATGTGGCCGAGACCTGACATCACTAGTCAGCTGATGACAGGGAACCTGTCTGCTTCAATGGGTGGAGGGATCAATCTGCAACTAATGCAACAGCTGTAGGCACCCTGATTGGAAACCACAGGTCGTTTGAATGGATGCAGCTCATTTATGTTTCAATGGGTGGGATGGCTGATGTGTGGGTGGGAGGACAATGGAATTATGGGATTTGTAGGCATAAGAAGAAAACTCCAACAGGAAATACCAGTTAAAAAAAAAAGATAGCCACAGTGTTATGGTAATCTCACAACATAGCCATTTAGCCCCAAGACAAGCAGATCCTTCCTAAGCATGTCCATTACTGTCTGCCAGGTACCTACTAAAATCACCTTATGGCGGAGAACCCCTTTAATGGCCACGCAGCGAGTATGCAGCATTTTTCAGTGTTTTTTTTTTTTTTTTTTACAAAAAAACAACAATTGTAATTCTGTAATTCCTGTTTCTTGAATTAAATATCAGACACAATCCTGAAGCTGTTTTCCTCGCTATGGTGGGAACAACACTTATCCACATACACATTCTGCTCATGTAGAGATCCTATACCCAATGATGACCTGTCCATCACAGCATTAGGGGAGTTGTATTCTGACAACAGAGAGTGACAGGTTGAAGAAAACGACATTAGAGCAATTAAAGGGGTAATCCAACATAAGGTGACTTTAGTACTTACGTGCCAAGCAGTAATGGACATGCTTACCATGGATCTGTGCTTGTGTCGGAAAATGGCCGTGTCCTGTGTCCCCCATCATGATGCTGGCTTGTCTGTGTGAACTAGCTATTTCCTGTTTGTGTTTCCTCCCACCAAATACAATCCCCCTTGTTTCTATGTGGGAGGTGATTATCTGTCTCCCAGCAACCCCACCCATTGCAGCACAGCTAGTCTTCCTTCCATGTGTGCTTTCCTTCAAACTACAATTCCCTGCAGTCCTGTTGAGAATGATCTCCCTTCCACCTAGTGGTTGCTCCACCCATTGAAGCACTGCCATGCTCCCTTTGAACACCTGACTAGTGATGTAATGTTTCGGGCCGCACTGCAACCTGGGAAAAGCTTGAGACACTAATTTTGGATGCTGGTAAATATGAACATCGGGGGAAAGATCACATAAGAAATGCGAGATCAGCCATCAAACACAGGTACAGACAATATATTATGAATTACAATAACTGTATAGCCCCTGTAGTGTAGGCAAATAAAAAACAAATGGAATACCCCTTTAAACAAGTCAAATACATACACTGCTCAAAAAAATAGGTCTCACTGCGATAACACATCCTAGATCTGAATGAATGATCGTATGAATTACTTTCGTCTTTACATAGTTGAATGCGCTGACAACAAAATCACACAAAAATTATCAATGGTACTCAAATTTACCCCTGGAGGTCTGGATATGGAGTCACACTCAAAATCACAGTGGAAAACCCCACTACAGGCTGATCCAACTGTATGTAATGTCCTTAATACAAGTCCCAATGAGGCTCAGTAGTGTGTGTGGCCTCCACGTGCCTGTATGACCTCCCTACAACCCCTGGGCATGATCCTGATGAGGTGGTGGATGGTCTCCTGAGGGATGTCCTCCCAGACTTGGACTAAAGCATCCGCCAACTCCTGGACAGTCTGTGGTGGATGGAGCGAGACGTCCCAGATGTGCTCAATCGGATTCAGGGGAACGGGCGGCCAGTCCATAGCATCAATGCCTTCCTCTTGTAGGAACTGCTGACACACTCCAGCCACATGAGGTCTAGCATTGTCTTGTATTAGGAGGAACCCAACTGCACCAGCATATGGTCTCACAAGGGGTCTGAGGCTCTCATCTCGTACCTAATGGCAGTCAGGCTACCTCTGGCAAGCACATGGAGGGCAGTGTGGCCCCCAAAGAAATGCCACCCCACACCATTACTGACCCATCGCCAAACCGGTCATGTTGGAGGATGTTGAAGGCAGCAGAACGTTCTCCACGGCGTCTCCAGACTCTGTCACATCTGTCACATGCTCAGTGTGAACCTGCTTTCATCTGTGAAGAGCACAGGGCACCAGTGGAGAATTTGCCAATCTTGGTGTTCTCTGGCCAAACGTCCTGCACGGTGTTGGGCTGTAAGCACAACCCCCAACTGTGGATGTCGGGCCCTCATACCACCCTCATAGATTCTTTTTCTGACCGTTTGAGTGGACACATGCACATTTGTGGCCTGCTGGAGGTCATTTTGCAGGGCTCAGGCAGTGCTCCTCCTGCTCCTCCTTGCACAAAGGCGGAGGTAGCGGTCCTGCTACTGGGTTGTTGCCCTCCTATGGCCTCCTCCACGTCTCCTGATGTACTGGCCCGTCTCCTGGTAACGCCTCCATGCTCTGGACACTACGCTGACAGACACAGCAAACCTTCTTGCCACAGCTCGCATTGATGTGCCATCCTGGATGAGCTGCACTACCTGAGCCACTTGTGTGGGTCGTAGACTCCATCTCATGCTACCACTATAGTGAAAGCATCGCCAGCATCCAAAAGTGACCAAAACATCAACCAGGACGCATATGAACTGAGAAGTGGTCTCTGGTCACCACCTGCAGAACCACTCCTTTATTGTGGGTGTCTTTCTAATTGCCTATAATTTCCACCTGTTGTCTGTTCCATGTGAAATTGATTGTCAATCAGTGTTCTTCCTGAGTGGACAGTGGGATTTCACACAAGTGTCATTGACTTGGAGTTACATGGTGTTGTTTAAGTGTTCCCTTTATATTTTTTGAGCAGTGTATAATAAATATATACATGCAAAGCTGCCACTAGGGGGAGCTAAGTGAAGACAGATTTTCCGCATCCCATTCCATTCACTGTTGGCTTGCAAACTTAAATTGGAGTACGACAAAGACAGTTTATTTCATGTCTATTCATCTGACCCCTTCTATTCCCTCAGGTAAGTGTCTCGCCGTTCACGTTCCTTCTCTATTAATGAGCATTTTGGATTCGGCGGCTAATTGTCTTTATCTGTAGAGCCCTCCGCGTCCTGTTCCCTCCGTGATTACTAATCAGTTACATTGTTCCCATTAATGATACAGGAAATTAGATTAATGTGGCACAGAAGAAGGTGTTACGATTATTGTAGGTTTTATTCTAATTATATTAATGTGACTGTAAACAGCCCCTCCGTATTTCCACCCAATTATTCCAACGATGAAATTTTATTTTATTGGCACACAAGCTGACACAAGTTTATTTGCCGATTGTAATTTCCGCTCTGTGGCGCATTTACATCCCTGTTTATGTTTATTAGATGATATAAATAAGATAAAAATACATAATAGTGATATTGTATCATCTGTGTGAGGAGCAGGGAGGAACAAAAGAATCTGTCAGGTTTACTATACAAAAGGTATAATAAAGGTAAAAATAATAAATCATAACTAACCTGCAGAAAGACGACCTGACCGAGAGCAAAACAGGTGCTCGCTAAAGGGAAATTCACGTCACAATAGGTATAGGTTTAAAAAAAATATATAAAAAAAAAAGAGTTTTAGTGAAAGTAAATATTTGGCTATAATTGCACCTCCCTGCAAAAGCCCCAGGTATCTCTGCACTGGCAGGGTACCGACCATTAACAGCTCTGCCGGCAGATACCTTGGCTAATGCCTAGGGGGATGCCAGGACCATTTGTGGTGCCTTAGTACCTTTGGCGAAAAGGGACATCGAACCTGGAACCTTGCAGGCACCTTTTGGCCCAGAGGGGAAGGGTAAGGTTTCCGAGAAGGGCTTGCGATAGACCGCATCCTTTGTGCATGTTTTTTGTGTAACATGTTTGCACTTTTTCTTGCACTTAGGGTGATTTGAGAGCACGTTCTTCAGATTCTTTTTTTTGCTATACTTTCTACTATTTTACGGCCCCTATTTACAAAAATAAATCTACAACAGTATTTTACTTGTCTTCTATGTACAAGACTACAACTACTATAATACTGCTCCCATATACAAGAATATAACTACTATAATACTGCTCCTATATACAAGAATATAACTACTATAATACTGCTCCTATATACAAGAATAGAACTACTATAATACTGCTCCTATATACAAGAATATAACTACTATAATACTGCTCATATATACAAGAATATATCTACTATAATACTGCCTCCTATATACAAGAATATAACTACTATAATACTGCTCCTATATACAAGAATATAACTACTATAATACTGCTCCTATATACATGAATATAACTACTATAATACTGCTCATATATACAAGAATATAACTACTATAATACTGCTCCTATATACAAGAATATAACTACTATAATACTGCTCCTATATACAAGAATATAACTACTATAATACTGCTCCTATATACAAGAATATAACTACTATAATACTGCTACTATATACAAGAATATAACTACTATAATACTGCTCCTATATACAAGAATATAACTACTATAATACTGCTCCTATATACAAGAATATAACTACTATAATACTGCTCATATATACAAGAATATAACTACTATAATACTGCTCCTATATACAAGAATGTAACTACTATAATACTGCCTCCTATATACAAGAATATAACTACTATAATACTGCCTCCTATATACAAGAATATAACTACTATAATACTGCTCCCATATACAAGAATATAACTACTATAATACTGTCTCCTATATACAAGAATATAACTACTATAATACTGCTCATATATACAAGAATATAACTACTATAATACTGCTCCTATATACAAGAATATAACTACTATAATACTGCTCCTATATACAAGAATATAACTACTATAATACTGCTCCTATATACAAGAATATAACTACTATAATACTGCTCCTATATACAAGAATATAACTACTATAATACTGCTCCTATATACAAGAATATAACTACTATAATACTGCTCCTATATACAAGAATATAACTACTATAATACTGCTCCTATATACAAGAATATAACTACTATAATACTGCCCCTATGTACAAGAATATAACTACTATACTACTGCTCCTATATACAAGAATATAACTACTATAATACTGCTCCTATATACAAGAATATAACTACTATAATACTGCTCCTATATACAAGCTCTTATTTATAATTTCTATAAGTCCTATAAGAATAGATGGAAGTGTTATATTATATAATGAGCTTCTCTTCTCTTGTTGACATCAGGGCTGTGGCCGCTCTCCGCAGAGCACAGGACGCTCTTATGTGTCCATTGTTATTACTGGCGGTTTTATATACAGTGAACACTTCTATAACTTATGGCTGAGGTCTCATAGGGTCTGAGTCTAACATCCAGAGAGGCAGAGGATAGGATCACAATCACTGTCAGCCGCCCTGTTTACCAATTATAGTGATGTGAGGAGGATGGGCACAGCAGTGCGGCATCAAGAGGGGACTCAAGAGCCCTCCGCCATCTCTGTGCTGTGTACAGTACATCTCCCGTCAATGAGCTTATTAAATACTTGTATTGACCTGAGAATCTGTCATGGAGATCATCCTAAGGTTCAGTCAAAGTTCACACTTCAGGAGCGAAGATACATTTATCCAGAGATATGTTATAATCTGTATGCCAGATCCACATTTCCTAACTATGGCCGAGTCATGAACGGGGGGCAGGGAGAAGTGAGCCCTGAAGCTGTCCCTATAAACACTCTCCCTGCCTACTTGCCCATCTGCCCTAAATGATGGATCAACAACTTGGAGCCGGTCCCTTGCTTGCGCTAAAGTGCATGGGTGATGTCAGGGAACAAGTCAGGAATATAACAGGATCACAATAACCAACGAACTAATATATAAATACAAACAAGGCAGGATATAGCATACTAACATACAGTTCAGAAACCTGAATAAAGATTAACAGCAGATATGATAATATGAACAAGATATGGGGATAAGTTTAAAGCAGACAAAACCAGGAGATGCAGGGGATGAACAGGTTAAAAATATCAGAACACTAACCTGGTCAGGAAATCAAGAGCACTGTTCACAATGTACTCAGAACAAGGAACACACTAGACACCCCCTCCAAATATGAAGGGACATCAATACCAAAGCCAAATAGGCTCCTAGCTAGCGGGCACTCTCCACCGAGTGATCAGGAGACTGGCCTAGGAGGAAACAAAAATCCTAAATACAAGCAAACACGGGTACAGGCACAAGACTCACCCACTCCTAGATAGACGGATTGGCACAAGGCTCAGAACAGGATTCTATCCTCCGAGTTGCAGGATCAAATAAGGTCATAGCAGTACTGACAAATGCATTGTGTGAATACAGACTAAGGCAACACCAAGCAAATGCAGAACGAACATACAAAATACTCAAACCTGACAAATGTACTAAAACAGGCTAAAATCTATATATCAAACAGGACAGATAACCATGGTTAAAACTAAGTATATGTGCACAAAGACAAAGTTAACAAAATGCCACCATGGCCAGAATACAGGTCTTATTACAAACAACAGCTGAAGTGGGCTTATATCCACTCCCAGTGCTGAAGTCAGGAAGGTTAACTCTTCCCAATCCAGGGAGCTCAGAACCTGCAGCTCCACATTCAGGGAACACTCACTGAGCTCAGAACCTGCAGCTCCACATTCAGGGAATTTATCCACTGAGCTCAGAACCTGCAGCTCTACATTCAGGAAATATCCACTGAGCTCATAACCTGCAGCTCAACATTCAGGGGACACCCACTGAGCTCAGAACCTGCAACTCTACATTCAGGGAACACCCACCGAACTCAGAACCTGCAGCTCAACATTCAGGGAACACCCACTGAGCTCAGAACCTGCAGCTCTACATTCAGGGAACACCCACCGAACTCAGAACCTGCAGCTCAACATTCAGGGAACATCCACTGAGCTCAGAACCTGCAGCTCTACATTCAGGGAACATCCACTGAGCTCAGAACCTGCAGCTCTACATTCAGGGAACATCCACTGAGCTCAGAACCTGCAACTCAATATTCAGGGAACATCCACTGAGCTCAGAACCTGCAACTCAACATTCAGGGAACAACCACTGAGCTTTGTACCAGAAGCTTCACAAACAAAGAACACCCAATTAGAACCTTCAACTCCACAATTAAGGAACACCCCCTGAGCGGTGACCCTGCAGCTACATAAGCAGGGAACATCTATTGAGCTCTAATTCTGCAGCTACATAAGCAGGGAACATCTATTGAGCTCTAATTCTGCAGCTACATAAGCAGGGAACATCTATTGAACTCTAATTCTGCAGCTACATATGCAGGGAACATCTACTGAGCTCTAATTCTGCAGTTCTACAAGCAGGGAACATCCACTGAGCTGAGAACTGGGAGCAGCTCTTAAAACAAATCAGCAAACAACAAATTGCACTTGAGCCTCTCCAGGTATACGGGGGCATTTGCCCTTTAAGTAACTTAGTGTGACCCCATTGTCATATGATTGTTAGAGAATTTGGCTTCTTGACACATTGTTTCCATAGATTTACACAGAGAATCCTGTTTTTCCCTTTAAAGGGTACTGTTTCGAACACTGGAGCCTGCGTCGGGAGCTCGTGACGTCATAGCCACGCCCCCTCGTGATTGCACGCCCCGCCCCCTCAATGCAAGTCAATGGGATTTGCATTGAGGGGGCGGGGCGTGACATCATGAGGGGTCGGGGGTATGACGTCACGAGCTCCCGGCTCCAGCATTCGGAACAGTTGGTTCCAAACGCTGAGCAGCGGAGTACCCCTTTAAGCTGAATATATTTCATTGAGTAGTGGCTTCTTCCTTCGAACATTTTCCCAGAAAGCTGCCAGTGCAGAGTCCAAGGGCTGCGCCCGGGTTAAATGATGCACGACGGCAAATGAGTATTAAAAAGGTGCAGCATAATGTATTCCCTCCATTACTCTGCAACACGCGACTGGCAGAGCGCCGGGCCGGGCGCAGGAAGCGCAGCCAGCAGAGAGTTGGAGCCACTTAGCAGACTTGCCGCACATCTCGTATCAATTGGCATTTCTGCCATTTCACAATAAACATGATAAATATTTAATGTTCAGCTTTACCGTGAACCGCTGTTAACAACAAAACAGTTTATGATGCGGAGAGGTGATGAGGAGCGCCGGGACCTGCCAAGTGCTTCCCGCGCGCGCAGTGACATGTTAGAGGAAGACAGAAGAGCCTCTTCCAGAGAAGCTTATCATAAACCATCGAAATGCGCCGCCTGCTCCCATATCAGGCTCTGAATATAAATGTCATCAATGTAACGGCGCCATTGTTCTCATTGGGCATAAAAATAAAAACGCAAAAAACTCTAAAATACAATCCTACTGCCCCGGGAGAAGGAACATCGTGTGACGGCTCCAAACTGTATGTAAAACCTTCACACAATGCGCGCAATTTAACAACGACCTGGGCGCTTTTTGCAGCCTCGTGGGGGACGCAATTTTCTCACATTTATTAAAAAGTCGACCAATAGGCATCTGTACTCAACTTTAAAAAAGTGAGGCTGACGTGATGTTTACTCGGCGGTGCCCACCGTGAAGCAGACCGCAGCTGCTTGTGGGCAGAAACTCAGAATGTTAAGTTGGCGCATGAAAATGTTTCCATGACAACAAAAAGAAATGTATAAGTTATGGGGAAGCTCCGATACAACAATACATTATAAAAAATGAAAATCTTAACTTTTAGATTTACACTTCTTTTCAGTGAAGCACTGACCCCAACCATTCATCCTGAGCTTCCTGGTGAATGAACTGCCAGGACTAATGTGATGCCCTGAGAGGCAGGAGTGAGCAATGTATATGAAGGATAATACACAGTGATGTCACAGTACAGGGATAATACACAGTGATGTCACAGTACAGGGATAATACACAGTGATGTCACAGTACAGGGATAATACACAGTGATGTCACAGTACAGAGATAATACACAGTGATGTCACAGTACAGGGATAATGCACAGTGATGTCACAGTATAGGGATAATACACACAGTGATGTCACAGTACAGGGATAATGCACAGTGATGTCACAGTACAGAGATAATACACCGTGATGTCACAGTACAGGGATAATACGCACAGTGATGTCACAGTACAGGGATAATACACAGTGATGTCACAGTACAGGAATAATACACAGTGATGTCACAGTACAGGGATAATACACACAGTGATGTCACAGTACAGGGATAATACACACAGTGATGTCACAGTACAGGGATAATACACACAGTGATGTCACAGTACAGGGATAATACACACAGTGATGTCACAGTACAGGGATAATACACAGTGATGTCACAGTACAGGGATAATACACACAGTGATGTCACAGTACAGGGATAATACACACAGTGATGTCACAGTACAGGGATAATACACAGTGATGTCACAGTACAGGGATAATACACAGTGATGTCACAGTGCAGGGATAATATACACAGTGATGTCACAGTACAGAGATAATACACAGTGATGTCACAGTACAGGGATAATACACACAGTGATGTCACAGTACAGGGATAATACACACAGTGATGTCACAGTACAGGGATAATACACAGTGATGTCACAGTAAAGGGATAATACACAGTGATGTCACAGTACAGAGATAATACACAGTGATGTCACAGTACAGGGATAATATACAGTGATGTCACAGTACAGGGATAATACACAGTGATGTCACAGTACAGGGATAATATACACAGTGATGTCACAGTACAGGGATAATACACAGTGATGTCACAGTACAGGGATAATATACACAGTGATGTCACAGTACAGAGATAATACACAGTGATGTCACAGTACAGGGATAATACACAGTGATGTCACACTACAGGGATAATACACAGTGATGTCACAGTACAGGGATAATACACAGTGATGTCACAGTACAGAGATAATACACACAGTGTTGTCACAGTATAGGGATAATACACAGTGATGTCACAGTACAGGGATAATACACAGTGATGTCACAGTACAGGGATAATACACACAGTGATGTCACAGTACAGGGATAATACACAGTGATGTCACAGTACAGGGATAATACACACAGTGATGTCACAGTATAGGGATAATACACAGTGATGTCACAGTACAGGGATAATACACAGTGATGTCACAGTACAGGGATAATACACACAGTGATGTCACAGTACAGGGATAATACACAGTGATGTCACAGTACAGGGATAATACACACAGTGATGTCACAGTACAGGGATAATACACACAGTGATGTCACAGTACAGGGATAATACACAGTGATGTCACAGTACAGAGATAATACACAGTGATGTCACAGTACAGGGATAATACACACAGTGATGTCACAGTACAGGGATAATACACAGTGATGTCACAGTACAGGGATAATACACAGTGATGTCACAGTACAGAGATAATACACAGTGATGTCACAGTACAGGGATAATACACAGTGATGTCACAGTACAGGGATAATACACACAGTGATGTCACAGTACAGAGATAATACACATTGATGTTACAGTACAGGGATAATACACAGTGATGTCACAGTACAGGGATAATACACAGTGATGTCACAGTACAGGGATAATACACACAGTGATGTCACAGTACAGGGATAATACACACAGTGATGTC
The DNA here is from genome assembly GCF_029499605.1 of Hyla sarda. Lineage (NCBI taxonomy): Eukaryota > Metazoa > Chordata > Amphibia > Anura > Hylidae > Hyla > Hyla sarda. The sequence goes on from NC_079195.1 coordinate 230,855,421, forward strand.
ACAGTACAGAGATAATACACACAGTGATGTCACAGTACAGGGATAATACACAGTGATGTCACAGTACAGGGATAATACACAGTGATGTCATAGTACAGGGATAATACACAGTGATGTCACAGTACAGGATAATACACAGTGATGTCACAGTACAGGGATAATACACAGTGATGTCACAGTACAGGGATAATACACAGTGATGTCACAGTACAGGGATAATACACACAGTGATGTCACAGTACAGGGATAATACACACAGTGATGTCACGGTACAGGGATAATACACAGTGATGTCACAGTACAGGGATAATACACAGTGATGTCACAGTACAGGGATAATACACAGTGATGTCACAGTACAGGGATAATAAACAGTGATGTCACAGTACAGAGATAATACACAGTGATGTCACAGTACAGGGATAATACACAGTGATAATAAAATGCATATTAATTAACACAATGGACATAAATGACCTGAACAAAATCTGTGACATCTCCGACCGTGACAGGACTCCTCCCCCGCTGCACCAGAGATTATAAAGTTTTGGACGGTGGGTGAAAAGTTAGCACAAATATTTTGCACAATTTATCTTTAAAAAAAAAAAAAAAAGGGTAAATCCAATGATAAAATTTCCACTTGGTTTCCATTTTTACGGGTGAGTTAAAGGGGAACTCCACTGCTAGACATCTTATCTCCTTTGCACAGGATAGGGTATAAGATGTCTGATGGCGGGGCTTCCTGCTGCTGGGCCCCAGAGATCTCCCGCAGCACCCGGCGTTCTAAACAAATGCCAGGTTCCTGCGGCAGTGGTCATGACGTCATGGCCACACCCCCTCGTGACATCACACCACACCTCCTTCATTCATGTCTATGGGAGGGGGAATGTCGGCCAACACGCCCCCTCCAATAGACATGAAAGGAGGCGGCGTGACATTACATCACAAGGGGGCATGGACGTGACATCACAAGGGGGTATGGATGTGACATCATGATCACGGCCTCCGGCTCTGAGCGTTCTGAAAGTGCTGGAGCACCGGAGTACCCCTTTAAATACAATATCGCCTGTTTTCTGTACACCAGCACTCCACTCTGTGATCATGAAGGCCGTGTGATGTCAGCACTAGGGGCGGGGCCGTGACAACCTCTAGATTGTCTCCATAAATACCCAACAGTGGGAAATATTCACTGGACGTCACATCAAATTATACCTCAGTTATATATGGAAAACTTGCCTTCCATCCAGGATATAGCCAGCCTTTCTGGGCCCACCAGTAGAGGGGGCTAGCTTCCACTGCCCCAGAGATTGGGTCTTACATGATCTGGGCAATGCTTAAAGTGGAACTCCTGTAAAAAATCATTTGTTATCCTGTGAACCCCCAAAATACCCAGATTGGGGCCAGAGACCAGTTCTCGGAAGGTGGAGACGGAGCGCTCGGTAGGTAAGAGTCCATCCTCAATCTGGATATGGTGGGAGGTCACAGTTGTCGGATCCACCGCGATCAGACACTTGTCTTCACAGGATAGGAAATACGTTTTTACAAGATGGAGTTCCACTTTAATGTGACAAAGTAATAGAGAAATTGCTTTTGTGTGAAGGTGGAGTTATCCTTAGCCCCTCCTCCCTGACATCCGATGTGCATTAATGTAAAGATATCAGGGCATGGAGCGGATTCAGGAGTTGAGCACGCCCCCTATATATTGGGTGCCGGTCAGTCACCCAGATCTTGCAGTTTTACGGTAAAAAAAATAAATAAAATTCAGTGCCAGAATTTGTGTTTTTGGCTACCTTGCCTCCCAAAAAATATAAAATAAATATTGATTAAATAGTTGTAAGTACCCCAAAATACAACCAAAAAACTACAACCTATGATCTGGACAGGGCATAATGTGATTAAGTAAATAAGAAATACTTTTTGTTCAAAGGTGGAGTTATCTTTAGCCCCTCCTCCCTGACATGTGCATGGGGCGGGGAGTATGAAGTGAGTTCAGGAGTTGAGCACGCTCCCTATATATATAGCAGATGCCGGTTAAACACCAAGATCAGAGTTAACTCAGATCCTAGCAGTTTTATCCCCTAAATGCCATGGTCAATAGCAACCCCGGCATCTAGGTGGCTAAAAATGAATTTTTTTTTATAAAAAAATAAAATTTAGTACCAGAATTTCTGTTTTGGCCACCTCATCTCCCAAGAAGTATTAAATAAACATTGAACAAAAAGTTGCATGCACCCTGCACCCCTAAATACTAACGAAAAACAATGTATACATGTTTTGACAGAGTAACAGAGAAATTATTTTTGTTTGAAGGTGGAGTTATCCTTAGCCCCTCCTCTCTGACATACATGAATATCAAGATGTCAGAGCAGGGAGTATGGAGCAGATTCAGGAACACATTGGGTGCCGGTCAGTCAACAGGATTAGAGGATCCAAGCAGTTTTATCCCTGAAATGCCATGGTCAATAGCAACCTCAGCATCTAGGTGGCTAAAAATAAAAAAATTAGCTGGTTTTGTCCACCTCGCCTCTCAAAAAATCTAAAATTAATACAGTATTGAACAAAAATTTGTACAGCTCCAAAATTCTACCAAAAAAAAAAAAACTCCATCTCATGATCTGGGCAGAGCATAATGTGACAACCTGAAAGATACATTATTGTTGTTTGCAGGTGGAGTTATCCTAAGCCCCTCCTCCCTGCCATTTGACATACATAAATGTCAAGATGTCGAGGCAGAGTATAAGGAACGGGTTCAGGAGTTGAGCACGCTCCCCATATATAACAGGTGCCAGTCAGCCTCCAAGATCAGAGCTAATTCAGATCCCAGCAGTTTTACCACCTTAATGCCATGGTCAAAAGCAACCTCTGCATCTAAGCGGCTAAAAAACAAACAAACAGTGATCTAGTACCAGAATTGCTGTTTTTGGCCACATCGCCTCACAAGAAATATGAAAAAACGTTGATCAAAAAGTTGTATGCACCCCAAAATACTACCAAAAAATTACAACTCCTGATCTGGGTGGGGCATAATGTGACAAAGTAACAAAAACTATTTCTTTGTTTGAAGGTGGAGTTATCCTTAGCTGTCCACGTTTTCAGGGCAAGGAGCATGGAGCGAGTTTAAGAGTTGAGCCTGCTCACTATATAGCAGGTTCTGGTCAGTCACCAGGATCAGAGTTAAAGGGGTATTCCACCCCTAAACATTTTATCCCCTATCCAAAGTATAGGGAATAAGATGTCTGATCATGGGCGTCTTGCCGCTGGGGACCCCCGTGATCTCCCTGCTGCTCTGTTCGTTCTGAGTGGCGGGTGCGGCGCCGGAGGCTCACGACGTCACGGCCGTGCCCCACTCATGATTTCACAGCCACGCCCCCTCAATGCAAGTCTATGGGAGGGGGCGTGACGGATGTCACGCCCCCTCCCATAGACTTGCATTGAGAGGGCGTGGCCGTGACATCACGAGTGAAATGTGACCCTGACGTCACGAGCCTCCACCCCTTATCACCAGTCCGGATGTCTCAGGTGCCACAGTCGAGATTGCGGGGGTCAGCATCTAAACGGCTAAATATGTTGGACGCTATTAAAGAAAATAAAAATCTAGTACCAGGATTGCTGTTTTTGGCCACCTCACCTCCAAAAAAAAAATAAACTAAACACTGATTACATAGTTGCATGTTTTCCCTAAAATACTACCGCAAAAACTACAACTTATGATCTGGGCGGGGCATAATGTGACAAAGTAACAAAAATTTAAAACATTTGTTGCTTGATGGAAAAGGTGAAATATAATACCGAAAAAACTAGACATGAATAAACCGACCCCTCACTCATTTCCATCCATGTGTCAGTGTTGCATGGACCGTCCCTTTAAAGGGGTACTCCGGTAGAAAACTTTTTTTTTTTTTTTTATCAACTGGTGCCAGAAAGTTAAAAAGATTTGTAAATTACTTCTATTAAAAAAATCTTAATCCTTCCAGGACTTATTAGCTGCTGAATACTACAGAGGAAATTCTTTTCTTTTTGGAACACAGAGCTCTCTGCTGACATTATGACCACAGTGCTCTCTGCTGACATCTCAGTCCATTTTAGGAACTGTCCAGTGCAGCATATGTTTGCTATGGGGATTTTCTCCTACTCCGGACAGTTCTTTAAATGGACAGAGATGTCAGCAGAGAGCACTGTGGTCATGATGTCAGCAGAGAGCTCTGTGTTCCAAAAAGAAAAGAATTTCCTCTGTAGTATTCAGCAGCTAATAAGTCCTGGAAGGATTGATAGTTTTTAATAGAAGTAATTTTCAAATCTGTTTAACTTTATGGCACCAGTTGATTTAAAAAAAAAAAAAAAAAGTTTTCCACCGGAGTACCCCCTTAAATATTACAGATTATTCTGCGCGTTCCGAAAAAAAAGCTAACCCAAGGGGGGCAATTACTTTCCGCCAAGTCTGGACTCGCTGTGTCTGGTTTTATGCATAGCATAATTTATCTCATATTAGAATCCATCAGTGGTCTCCAAACTGTGCACCTCCAGCTGTTGCAAAACTACAACTCCCAGCATGCCCGGACAGCCAACGGCTGTCCGGGCATGCTGGGAGTTGTAGTTTTGCACCATCTGGGACCCGGCACTGTGTTTTCCTATATAGATAAATTATTCTATGTATGAAATCAGATACAGCCAGTCCAGACTTCACAAAAGTAATTGCCCCCTTGGGTTATAATTTTTTTCGGAAGGCGCAGAATAATCCAGAGTCGTATTTTTGGAGGGTGAATTGCGCGGCTGCTGCTTAGTATAACAGAGACATAAAGCACAATTTTACTGCCGATGACTGTACTGACAGTGATGTTCCGGAAATCAATAAAATCTTTAAGTTGTTTGAGGACCTTGGAATAAAATACGTCGGGGTCTATAATTTGTTGTTTTTTTTTTAGCCGCGCGGATGTTCGCTCTTATGTGACGTATATTCCCGTTTAATGCGGGGAGACGACCGGACGCCATCATTATTTTATTCTCAGCTGGAATGTAAACTTTTTTATTTAGTCTCGGTATCGATTGGGGAAGCGGGAGGTGAGGGGCGGCGGAAATACTAAACATCGGAGGCAGCCGCGCGGCTGTGCGGACACCGCCATACGAGGCCAATGATCGACTACGACCCTGATCGACTGCTAAAACTAAGGCACCAATTAAGACAACCGATCCGGTTCGATACAATTTACCTTAAAGAAGGACTCTGGGATTTTTTCTTATTTATTATTTATTCGCTCATATAGTGCAGCATAGGCTATTATTGGAGCATAATGTAGAGGTTCTTGTGCATGACCTGTGCTTACCTATTTTAGCTGATGTGGCAGGCATGGGGGTTTTCAGCTATACTGATTGCAATTCCATCAATGACATGATTTCCTAATGCTAATTCCTACATTTCCCATGAGGGTGTGGAGTCTGATCACTGCACCTGGTCATCTCATTTGGTTGCTGGTGGTCACCTAGGTGAACTGATTAGACTAGTTTGGGGTCAGTTCACACTATGTGCAGTTTTGATGTTTGTTTATTATTCAAAGCAAAAAAAAATTTTGTGCATCCATCATATTTAGCCACTTAAAGGGGTACTCCAATCCAACTGGTGCCAGAAAGTTAAACAGATTTGTAAATGACTTCTATTACGAAATCTTAATCCTTCCAGTACTTACCAGCTGCTGTTATGATCCACAGGAAGTTCTTTTATTTTATTTCCTTTCTGTCTGACCACAGTACTCTCTGCTGACATCTCTGTCCATTTTAGGAACTGTCCGGAGCAGGAGAGGGTTTCTATGGGGATTTGCTCTTACTCTGAACAGTTCCTGACATGGACAGAGGTGTCAGCAGAGAGCAATGTGGTCAGACAGAAAGGAAATTCAAAAAGAAAAGCACTTCCTCTTTAGTATACAGCAGCTGATAAGTACTGGAAGTATTAAGATTTTGTCATAGAAGTCATTTACAAATCTGTTTAACTTTCTGGCACCAGTTTATTTAAAAAAAATAATAAAATTCCAGTGGAGTACCCCTTTAAATCCACAGGATAGGGGATAAGTAGCTGATCTTTTGGGGTACGAAGGCTGGGGCTACCGCGATCACCGGGATGAGATCGAAAAGACCCAAGTACAGCTCTTGGGCATCATTGCCGCTCCCATAGAAATAAATGGAGCGCATGCCATCTATCAGTAGACAACACGTGCTCCTTACTACGAGCACTGGGGTCCCATCCGGGAGATTGTAGGGGTGCACCAGTGATCACCGCATCCCTCCCCCCCTTTCCCCCATGCGATCGGCTACCCTATCCTTCTTACCTTTTAAAAATCATAACCCTCTCAATCCTCCACCTAAAAATCCATATTATGGCTTATTTTTTGCATCACCAATTCTACTTTGCAGTGACATTAGTCATTTTACCCAAAAATTCACAGCGAAACGGAAAAAAAAATCATTGTGCGACAAAATCGAAGAAAAAAACGCCATTTTGTAACTTTTGGGGGCTTCCGTTTCTACGCAGTGCATATTTCGGTAAAAATGACACCTTATCATTATTCTGTAGGTCCATACGGTTAAAATGATCCCCTACTTATATAGGTTTGATTTTGTCGCACTTCTGGAAAAAATCATAACTACATGCAGGAAAATGTATACGTTTGAAAATGTCATTTTCTGACCCCTATAACTTTTTTATTTTTCCGTGTATGGGGCGGTATGAGGGCTCATTTTTTGCGCTGCGATCTGAAGTTTTTATCGGTATGATTTTTGTTTTGATCTGACTTTTTTTATCACTTTTTATTCATTTTTTAATGGTATACAAAGTGACTTTGGAATTTTTTTGCGTGTACGCCATTGACCGTGCGTTTTAATTAATGATATATTTTTATAGTTCGGACAGTTACGCACGCGACGATACCACATATGTTTATTTTTTTTTATTTACACTGCTTTATTTTTTTTATGGGAAAAGGGGGTGATTCAAAATTTTATTTGGGAAGGGGTTAAATGACCTTTATTAACACTTTTTTTTAACTTTTTTTTGCAGTGTTATAGGTCCCATAGGGACTATAACACTGCACACACTGATCTCTTATACTGATCATTGTTATCCCATAGGGACCTATAACACTGCACACATTGATCTCTTATACTGATCATTGTTATCCCATAGGAGACTATAACACTGCACACACTGATCTCTTATACTGATCATTGTTATCCCATAGGGACCTATAACACTGGACACACTGATCTCTTATACTGATCATTGTTATCCCATAGGGACCTATAACACTGCACACACTGATCTCTTATACTGATCATTGTTATCCCATAGGGACCTATAACACTGCACACACTGATCTCTTATACTGATCATTGTTATCCCATAGGGACCTCTAACACTGCACACACTGATCTCTTATACTGATCATTGTTATCCCATAGGAGACTATAACACTGCACACACTGATCTCTTATACTGATCATTGTTATCCCATAGGGACCTATAACACTGCACACACTGATCTCTTATACTGATCATTGTTATCCCATAGGGACCTATAACACTGCACACACTGATCTCTTATACTGATCATTGTTATCCCATTGGGGCCTATAACACTGGACACACTGATCTCTTATACTGATCATTGTTATCCCATAGGGACCTATAACATTGCACACACTGATCTCTTATACTGATCATTGTTATCCCATAGGGACCTATAACACTGCCCACACTGATCTGTTATACTGATCATTGTTATCCCATAGGGGCCTATAACACTGGACACACTGATCTCTTATACTGATCATTGTTATCCCATAGGGACCTATAACACTGCACACACTGATCTCTTATACTGATCATTGTTATCCCATAGGGACCTGTAACACTGCACACACTGATCTCCTATGCTGATCACTGGCGTGTATTAACACGCCTGTGATCAGTGTTATCGGCGCTTGACTGCTCCTGCCTGGATCTCAGGCACCGAGCAGTCATTTGTCAATCGGACACCGAGGAGGCAGGTAAGGGCCCTCCCGGTGTCCTGTAAGCTGTTCGGGACGCCGCGATTTCACCAGGGCGGTCCCGAACAGCCCGACTGACTAGCCGGGATACTTTCACTTTCGCTTTAGAAGCGGCGGTCAGCTTTGACCGCCGCTTCTAAAGGGTTAATACCGCACATTGCCGTGATCGGCGATGTGTGGTATTAGCCGCGGGTCCCGGCCGTTGATGAGCGCCGGGACCGACGCGATGTGATGCAGGGTCGCAGCGCGACCCCACTTCATATCGTGGGGCCAAAAAGTTAAACAGATTTGTAAACTACTTCTATTAAAAAAAATCTTAATCCTTCCAGTAGTTATCAGCTGCTGAATACTAGAGAGGAAATTATTTTCTTTTTGGATTTCTTTTCTGTCTGTCCACAGTGCTCTCTGCTGACACCTCTGTCCATTTTAGGAACTGTCCAGAGCAGCATATGTTTGTTATAGGGATTTTCTCCTCCTCTGGACAGTTCCTGACATGGACAGAGGTGTCAACAGAGAGCACTGTGGTCAGACAGAAATCTAAAAAGAAAAGAAATTCTTCTGTAGTATACAGCTGCTAATAAGTACTGGATGGGATAAGATTTTTTTTAATAGAAGTCATTTACAAATCTGTTTAACTTTCTGGCACCAGTTGATTTAAAAAATAAAGTTTTCCACCAGAGTACCCCTTTAAGGCAGCTACAACTCCCGGCATGCCCGGACAGCCTAAGGGCATTGTTTCGCAACCAGTGTGCCCCCAGCTGTTGCAAAACGTCATCTCCCAGCATGCCCGGACAGCCAACGGCTGTCCGGGCATGCTGGGAGTTGGCGTTTTGCAACAGCTGGAGGCACACTGGTTGCAAACACTGGTCTAGAGAAAAGAAGGTTTCTCCACCAGCACAGACAATGGGTTCTTTACTGTAAGAGCAGTAAGGAAGTGGTCATGGGGAACTCAATAGGTCAGGAGGGGCCTGGATACAATTCCAGAGACTAATAACATTTTATAGATACTGGATTTATGGATATAGAACGTTTATTCAGGGATTTATTCTGGAGTCCGGAAGAATTTTTCCCCTTAGTATGGGGCAATTGGCATCAGTTTTTTGCCTTCTTCTGGATCAACACAGTATTGATATATGAGGGCATTTCCCATTGTCTTTAGAGCTGTTTTTGTGTATAAATTTGTCTCTATTTAGGCGCAGCGATGCGCCTAAGGCTATTATTTGCGCCTTTTTGATGTACACTTCTTTTTTTTTTAAAGAGTGTACAGGCCAGATGTTAAAGGGGTACTCCGGTGGAAAACTTTTTTTTTTTTTTTTTTAAATCAACTGGTGCCAGAAAGATAAATAGATTTGTAAATTACTTCTATTAAAAAATCTTAATCCTTCCAGTACTTATAAGCTGCTGAATAATACAGAGGAAATGGTTTTCTTTTTGGAACACAGAGCTCTCTGCTGACATCACGAACACAGTGCTCTCTGCTGACATCTCTGTCTATTTTAAAAACTGTCCAGAGCAGGAGAAAATCCCCATAGCAAACATATGCTGCTCTGGACAGTTCCTAAAATGGACAGAGGTGTCAGCAGAGAGCACTGTGGTCATAATGTCAGCAGCGAGCTCTGTGTTCCAAAAAGAAAACCATTTCCTCTGTAGTATTCAGCAGCTAATAAGTACTGGAAGAAATAAGATTTTTTAATAGAAGTCATATACAAATCTGTTTAACTTTCTGGCATCAGTTGAGTTAAAAAAAAAAAAAAAATCTACGGGAGTACCCCTTTAAGGGTTAGTCTTGAGCAGTGGTAATGAATTTATCAACTGCGACTTTCGCAAAAAAGTTGCAAAACCCACTAATAAGGCGCAATTCTACACCAGCCCAGACCTAGCGTAGCTTTTTGGTGTTTTTGAAGAGTGAAATTTCAAAAAATGTGTATCCTCCACAAAATTTATCACATGCCCTGTGACCGTTTAAAGGGTACTAAACTTTTGATATACTATAGATTAATGTATGCAGAATAACTTTCCAATAGCATTTTATTAAAAAAATATGCTTCTTTCTATTTAATTTTCCACTTTGAAAAAAATGACCACTAGGGGTCTCCCTACCAGTCCTGGCCTCAAGCCCTTTATATAGATTTCAGATTCATGCTGGAGTCCTAAATCTCAGACTGCAGCCGGGACACAGACAAGCTCAGCACTTCTCCCTGCCTGTCAATCAGACAGGCTGGAGCCAGTACTGTGCTCATAGCACAGCAGGGCATACTCCTGACTCTGCCTTACTGCAGGCCCTCATTCATTTTACCATCTAAGCTCCTTTATTCTCTCTGTACATGCAGTTGTAAAAGTTGGAATGTAGATTCAGAGCTGCCAGCTGAGCTTGTCTGTGTCCTGGCTGCAGTCTGAGATTTAGGACTCCAGCATGAGTCTGAAATCTATAAATAGGGCTTGTGACCAGGACTGGTAGGGAGACCTCTAGTGGTCATTTTTTTTAGCAGAAAATTAAATAGAAAGAAGCATATTTTTTTAATAACATGCTATTGGAAAGTTATTCTGCATACATTAGTCTATAATATATGAAAAGTTTTTTCGATGAACGGTACTGTCACGATGCCGGCTGGCAGGTAGTGGATCCTCTGTGCCAGAGAGGGATTGGCGTGGACCGTGCTAGAGGATCGGTTCTAAGTCACTACTGGTTTTCACCAGAGCCCGCCGCAAAGCGGGATGGTCTTGCTGCGGCGGTAGTGACCAGGTCGTATCCCCTAGCAACGGCTCAACCTCTCTGGCTGCTGAAGATAGGCGCGGTACAAGGGAGTAGACAGAAGCAAGGTCGGACGTAGCAGAAGGTCGGGGCAGGCAGCAAGGATCGTAGTCAGGGGCAACGGCAGGAGGTCTGGAACACAGGCTAGGAACACACAAGGAAACGCTTTCACTGGCACTAAGGCAACAAGATCCGGCGAGGGAGTGAAGGGGAAGTGAGGTGATATAGGGAAGTGCACAGGTGTAAACACTAATTGGAACCACTGCGCCAATCAGCGGCGCAGTGGCCCTTTAAATCGCAGAGACCCGGCGCGCGCGCGCCCTAGGGAGCGGGGCCGCGCGCGCCGGGACAGAACTGACGGAGAGCGAGTCAGGTACGGGAGCCGGGGTGCGCATCGCGAGCGGGCGCTACCCGCATCGCGAATCGCATCCCGGCCAGAGGCGGTATCGCAGCGCCCCGGGCCCGGAGCGCTGCAGTGAGAGGAGTGTAGCGAGCGCTCCGGGGAGGAGCGGGGACCCGGAGCGCTCGGCGTAACAGTACCCCCCCCCCTTGGGTCTCCCCCTCTTCTTGGAGCCTGAGAACCTGAGGACCAGACTTTTGTCCAGGATATTGTCCTCAGGTTCCCAGGACCTCTCTTCAGGACCACAACCCTCCCAATCCACTAAAAAGAAGGTTTTCCCTCTGACCTTTTTAGATGCCAAAATTTCCTTGACGGAGAAGATGTCCGAGGAGCCGGAGACAGGAGTGGGGGGAACAGATTTGGGAGAGAAACGGTTAATGATAAGTGGTTTAAGAAGAGAAACATGAAAGGCATTAGGAATACGAAGAGAAGGAGGAAGAAGAAGTTTGTAAGAGACAGGATTAATCTGGCGCAAAATCTTGAAAGGACCAAGATAGCGTGGTCCCAACTTATAGCTAGGGACACGGAAGCGGACATATTTGGCGGAGAGCCATACCTTGTCTCCAGGGGAAAAAATGGGAGGAGCTCTTCTTTTCTTATCCGCGAATCTCTTCATGCGTGAAGAAGCCTGTAAGAGAGAATTTTGGGTCTCTCTCCATATGATGGAGAGATCACGAGAAATTTCATCCACAGCGGGCAGACCAGAGGGCAAGGGGGTAGGGAGGGGGGGAAGAGGGTGACGGCCGTACACCACGAAAAACGGGGATTTGGAGGAAGATTCAGAGATTCTGAAATTATACGAGAATTCGGCCCAAGGTAGAAGATCTGCCCAGTCATCCTGGCGGGAGGAAACAAAATGTCGTAAATAGTCACCCAAGATCTGGTTAATTCTTTCTACTTGTCCATTGGATTGAGGATGGTATGCAGAAGAAAAATTTAATTTAATCTTGAGTTGTTTACAGAGAGCCCTCCAGAATTTAGACACAAATTGGACGCCTCTATCCGAGACGATCTGCGTAGGCAACCCGTGAAGACGAAAAATGTGTACAAAAAATTGTTTAGCCAACTGAGGCGCTGAAGGAAGACCAGGAAGAGGGATGAAATGTGCCATTTTGGAGAATCGATCAACGACCACCCAAATAACAGTGTTGCCATGGGATGGGGGTAAGTCAGTAATAAAATCCATACCAATCAGAGACCAAGGCTGTTCGGGAACAGGCAGAGGAAGAAGAAAACCAGCGGGCTTCTGGCGAGGAGTCTTATCCCGGGCACAGATAGTGCAGGCTCGCACAAAGTCCACCACATCAGTCTCTAGAGTCGGCCACCAATAGAAGCGAGAGATGAGTTGCACAGATTTCTTGATGCCCGCATGACCTGCGAGATGGGAGGAGTGACCCCATTTGAGGATTCCGAGGCGTTGGCGTGGAGAAACAAAGGTCTTTCCTGGTGGAGTTTGCCTGATGGAGGCTGGAGAAGTGGAAATCAGGCAGTCAGGAGGAATGATGTGTTGAGGAGAGAGTTCAATTTCAGAAGCATCTGAGGAACGAGAGAGAGCATCGGCCCTAATGTTCTTATCAGCAGGCCGAAAGTGAATTTCAAAATTAAATCGGGCAAAGAACAGAGACCACCTGGCCTGACGAGGATTCAGCCGTTGGGCAGACTCGAGGTATGAGAGGTTCTTGTGATCGGTGTAAATAATAACTGGAAATCTTGATCCCTCCAGCAGATGCCTCCATTCCTCAAGTGCTAATTTAATGGCTAGAAGCTCTCGATCCCCGATGGAGTAGTTCCTCTCCGCCGGAGAGAAGGTCCTAGAAAAAAACCCACAAGTAACAGCATGCCCGGAAGAGTTTTTTTGTAGAAGGACAGCTCCAGCTCCCACTGAGGAGGCATCAACCTCCAATAGGAAGGGTTTAGATGGGTCAGGTCTGGAGAGCACGGGAGCCGAAGAGAAGGCGGACTTGAGTCGTTTAAAGGCGTCTTCCGCTTGAGGAGGCCAAGACTTGGGATCGGCATTTTTTTTGGTTAAAGCCACAATAGGAGCCACAATGGTAGAAAAATGTGGAATAAATTGCCTGTAATAATTGGCGAACCCCAAAAAACGTTGGATGGCACGGAGTCCGGAGGGGCGTGGCCAATCTAAGACGGCAGAGAGTTTATCTGGATCCATTTGTAGTCCCTGGCCAGAGACCAAGTATCCTAGAAAAGGAAGAGATTGGCATTCAAACAGACATTTCTCAATTTTAGCATAGAGTTGATTGTCACGAAGTCTCTGAAGAACCATACGGACATGCTGGCGGTGTTCTTCTAGATTGGCCGAAAAAATTAGGATATCATCAAGATATACAACAACACAGGAGTATAACAGATCACGAAAAATTTCATTAACAAAGTCTTGGAAGACAGCAGGGGCGTTGCACAGGCCAAAGGGCATGACCAGATACTCAAAGTGTCCATCTCTGGTGTTAAATGCTGTTTTCCACTCATCCCCCTCTCTGATGCGGATGAGGTTATAGGCGCCTCTTAAGTCCAATTTAGTAAAGATGTGGGCACCTTGGAGGCGATCAAAGAGTTCAGAGATGAGGGGTAAGGGGTAGCGGTTCTTAACCGTGATTTTATTAAGTCCGCGGTAGTCAATGCAAGGACGTAGAGAGCCATCTTTTTTGGACACAAAGAAAAATCCGGCTCCGGCAGGAGAGGAGGATTTACGGATAAAGCCCTTTTTTAGATTCTCCTGGACGTATTCAGACATGGCAAGAGTCTCTGGGGCAGAGAGAGGATAAATTCTGCCCCGGGGTGGAGTAGTGCCCGGGAGGAGGTCGATAGGACAGTCATAAGGCCTGTGAGGAGGTAGAGTCTCCGCTTGTTTTTTGCAGAAAACATCCGCGAAGTCCATATAGGCCTTAGGGAGACCGGTTACTGGAGGAAGCACAGAGTTACGGCAAGGGTTACTGGGAACCGGTTTTAGACAGTCCTTGGAACAAGAGGGCCCCCAACTCTTGATCTCCCCAGTGGACCAATCCAGGGTTGGGGAATGAAGTTGAAGCCAGGGAAGTCCAAGGAGAATTTCCGAGGTGCAATTGGGGAGGACCAAAAGTTCAATCCTCTCGTGATGAGATCCGATGCTCATTAGAAGGGGCTCCGTGCGGAAACGTATGGAACAGTCCAATCTTTCATTGTTTATACAATTGATGTAAAGGGGTCTGGTGAGACTGGTCACTGGGATGTTGAACCTGTTGACGAGAGAGGCCAAAATAAAATTTCCTGCAGATCCAGAGTCTAAGAAGGCCACAGAAGAGAAGGAGACGGCAGAGGCAGACATCCGCACAGGCACAGTGAGACGTGGAGAAGCAGAGTGGACATCAAGGATTGTCTCACCTTTGTGCGGAGTCAGGGTACGTCTTTCCAGGCGGGGAGGGCGGATAGGACAATCCCTCAGGAAGTGTTCGGTACTAGCACAGTACAGGCAGAGGTTCTCCATGCGGCGTCGTGTCCTCTCTTGAGATGTCAGGCGAGACCGGTCGACCTGCATAGCCTCCACGGCGGGAGGCACAGGAACAGATTGCAGGGAACCAGAGGAGAGAGGAGCCGAGGAGAAGAAACGCCTCGTGCGAACAGAGTCCATATCTTGGCGGAGCTCCTGACGCCTTTCGGAAAAACGCATGTCAATGCGAGTGGCTAGGTGAATAAGTTCATGAAGATTAGCAGGCATTTCTCGTGCGGCCAGAACATCTTTAATGTTGCTGGATAGGCCTTTTTTAAAGGTCGCGCAGAGGGCCTCATTGTTCCAGGATAACTCAGAAGCAAGAGTACGGAATTGTACGGCATACTCGCCAACGGAAGAATTACCCTGGACCAGGTTCAACAGGGCAGTCTCAGCAGAAGAGGCTCGGGCAGGTTCCTCAAAGACACTTCGAATTTCCGAGAAGAAGGAGTGTACAGAGGCAGTGACGGGGTCATTGCGGTCCCAGAGCGGTGTGGCCCAAGCCAGGGCTTTTCCAGACAGCAGGCTGACTACGAAAGCCACCTTAGACCTTTCAGTGGGGAACTGGTCCGACATCATCTCCAAGTGTAATGAACATTGGGAAAGGAAGCCACGGCAAAGCTTAGAGTCCCCATCAAATTTATCCGGCAAGGATAGTCGTAGTCCAGAAGCGGCCACTCGCTGCGGAGGAGGTACAGGAGCTGGCGGAGGAGATGGTTGCTGGAGCTGTGGTAGTAACTGTTGTAGCATAACAGTCAGTTGAGACAGCTGTTGGCCTTGTTGCGCAATCTGTTGTGACTGCTGGGCGACCACCGTGGTGAGGTCAGCGACAACTGGCAGAGGAACTTCAGCGGGATCCATGGCCGGATCTACTGTCACGATGCCGGCTGGCAGGTAGTGGATCCTCTGTGCCAGAGAGGGATTGGCGTGGACCGTGCTAGAGGATCGGTTCTAAGTCACTACTGGTTTTCACCAGAGCCCGCCGCAAAGCGGGATGGTCTTGCTGCGGCGGTAGTGACCAGGTCGTATCCCCTAGCAACGGCTCAACCTCTCTGGCTGCTGAAGATAGGCGCGGTACAAGGGAGTAGACAGAAGCAAGGTCGGACGTAGCAGAAGGTCGGGGCAGGCAGCAAGGATCGTAGTCAGGGGCAACGGCAGGAGGTCTGGAACACAGGCTAGGAACACACAAGGAAACGCTTTCACTGGCACTAAGGCAACAAGATCCGGCGAGGGAGTGAAGGGGAAGTGAGGTGATATAGGGAAGTGCACAGGTGTAAACACTAATTGGAACCACTGCGCCAATCAGCGGCGCAGTGGCCCTTTAAATCGCAGAGACCCGGCGCGCGCGCGCCCTAGGGAGCGGGGCCGCGCGCGCCGGGACAGAACTGACGGAGAGCGAGTCAGGTACGGGAGCCGGGGTGCGCATCGCGAGCGGGCGCTACCCGCATCGCGAATCGCATCCCGGCCAGAGGCGGTATCGCAGCGCCCCGGGCCCGGAGCGCTGCAGTGAGAGGAGTGTAGCGAGCGCTCCGGGGAGGAGCGGGGACCCGGAGCGCTCGGCGTAACAGGTACCCTTTAATCAATTTGGCGGAGTCACGCCAAAAAACAAACAAAAAAAAAAGAACTAAAAAATTTACTAAATCGCACACATCTTAGTAAATTCCCCCCATTGGTAGAACTCAATGAACTCCTTCTGAACTATGTAACAATATGTAACTTCATGTATATAGATAATATACAGGACGATTCAACCTGCCCCTCCCCCGCCAGACACTTTCATCCTTTATTCTCCCGTATCTTTCCGTCACATCTGCCGCGTCCTTTTTCCCTGGGAGTCATTGACCATTCTTGGTCCATTTTCAAGGTCGCGCTGCCTCCGTATCTACAGCTGATTGCGTCCTCGCGATTTCGCGTTTCCAAGGTGCCGCTCTTATCTTCACAAATGACACTCGGGCTACATTAGATGGAATGAGATCGAAAATTGCCTCAGTCGGAACAGCTTCAGATCCTCACTACACTAACAAATCTCTTAAGATGCTCGCAACGTCCCCCGGACCCTACAGGGGCTTCTATGGGAAAGATTAAAGCGACTGTCAGTGACTTCTGGGGGGGACATGATGGAGGAGCGAAGACAATGTCACCCGGTCACTACTATTTGTATTGTTTATAATTTTGCACTGGTTACAATGTATAGTGGTCAAAGCTCCTGATACATTGTAACAAATCTCCTGCATGGACATGATAAAGCAAAGTATGTACAAAGATACCACAACGTGTTATGTAGATTAGGTCCCATGTGTATGAACAGCAGTGATGCATGATGGGATAGAGCTGTGGATGTTATAGAACAGTGGCCTCCAAACTGCGGACCTCCAGCTGTTGCAAAACTACAACTCCCAGCATGCACAGGCCGCTTTTGGCCAGTGTTTTCCAACTGGGGTGCCTCCAGCTGTTGCACAACTACAACTCCCAGCA
Organism: Hyla sarda; assembly: GCF_029499605.1. Classification (NCBI taxonomy): domain Eukaryota; kingdom Metazoa; phylum Chordata; class Amphibia; order Anura; family Hylidae; genus Hyla; species Hyla sarda. The sequence goes on from NC_079195.1 coordinate 230,872,566, forward strand.
TGCCAAGAAAGCCTTTGGCCAGTGTTTCCCAACTGGGGTGCCTCCAGCTGTTGCACAACTACAACTCCCAGCATGCCAAGAAAGCCTTTGGCCAGTGTTTCCCAACTGGGGTGCCTCCAGCTGTTGCACAACTACAACTCCCAGCATGCCAAGAAAGCCTTTGGCCAGTGTTTCCCAACCAGTGTGCCTCCAGCTGTTGCAAGACTACAACTCCCAGCATGCCAAGACAGCCTTTGGCCAGTGTTTCCCAACTGGGGTGCCTCCAGCTGTTGCAAAACTACAACTCCCAGTATGCACAGACCGCTTTTAGCAAGTGTTTGCCAACTGTGGTGCCTCCAGCTGTTGCAAAACTACAACTCCCAGCATGTCCGGACAGCCTTAGGCCAGTGTTTTCCAACCAGTGTGCCTTCAGCTGTTGCAAAACTACAAATCCCAGCATGCCCAGACAGCCTTTGGCCAATGTTTCCCAACCGAGGTTCCTCGAGCTGTTGCAAAACTACAACTCCCAGCATGCATAGACAGCCTTTGGCCAGTATTTCCCGACATTGTGCCTCCAGCTGTTGCAAAATTACAACTCCCAGCATGCCCAGACTGCCTTTGGCCAGTGTTTCCACACTGGGGTGCCTCCAGCTGTTGCAAAACTACAACTCCCAGCATGCCCAGACAGCCTTTGGCCAGTGTTTCCCAACCAGGGTGCCCCCACCTGTTGCGAAACTACAACTCCCAGCATGCCCGGACAGCCAGCGGCTGTCCGGGCATGCTGGGAGTTGTAGTTTTGCAACAGCTGGATGACCAATCTTATAAAAAGAGATCCTGCAAATAAATTTCACAGGTAGATGAAACGTATAGAGGGATGGGACTACTGACAAAAAGCTGAGACCCCCAGAGATCAGCTATAATGATTTCCCTGCAGTGCCCCCAGAGGGTAAATGAAGTATTACACAGCAAGATGGCGCGGATCCTCCAGAGAGAGAGAGAGAGAGAGACGCTCCTTGTAGCCAAGAGATGAACGTGCTGAACAGGTGTTTCTTTTTGCACCTAAAAAAGCAAAGATGCCGTTTTTGTTGCGTTTTCTTTAAAAAAATAGTGTTTTTTTTTCTTTGGCATCTAACCCCCTGCAATTCTTTTTTTCTTACAAGTCATGTGATTCTTTTAGTATTCTATTGAAAAAATTAAAGGGTAAAAAAAAAAGGGTAAAAAATACAAAAATAAAAACCCACTCGTGTTCATATTTTCGGCCATCGCCAACCCATGTGAACACCTTTAAATAAACCCGCAAAGAACCACGTAAGTAATTTCCCATATAGAGAACAAGGCCGTGTTCAGACGTAGCGGCATTAAAGGGGTTATCCAGGAAAAAAAAAATGTTTTAATATCAACTGGCTCCAGAAAGTTAAACAGATTTGTAAATTACTTCTATTAAAAAAAATCTTAATCCTTTCAGTACTTATGAGCTTCTGAAGTTGAGTTGTTCTTTTCTGTGTAAGTTTTCTCTGATGACATCTGTCTTGGGAACCGCCCAGTTTAGAAGAGGTTTGCTATGGGGATTTGCTTCTAAACTGGGCGGTTCCCGAGACACGTGTCATCAGAGAGCACTTAGACAGAAAAGAACAACTCAACTTCAGCAGCTCATAAGTACTGAAAGGGTTAAGATTTTTTTTAATAGAAGTCATTTACAAATCTGTTTAACTTTCTGGAGTCAGTTGATATATTAAAAAAAAGTTTTTTCCTGGATAACCCCTTTAATAGTGCTGCGGTCGTATTATTGTAAAACTGTGGCAAAACTGCATCGGCACCGTGTGAACAAGACCTTAAAAGGGGTATTCCAGGAAAAAACTTTTTTTTAAAATATCGACTGACTCCAGAAAGTTAAACAGATTTGTAAATTACTTCTATTAAAAAAATCTTAATCCTTTCAGTACTTATGAGCTTCTGAAGTTGAGTTGTTCTTTTCTGTCTAAGTGCTCTCTGATGACACGTGTCTTGGGAACCGCCCAGTTTAGAAGCAAATCCCTATAGCAAACCTCTTCTAAACTGGGCGGTTCCCGAGACACGTGTCATCAGAGAGCACTTAGACAGAAAAGAACAACTCAACATCAGAAGCTCATAAGTACTGAAAGGATTAAGATTTTTTTAATAGAAGTAATTAAAAAATCTGCTTAACTTTCTGGAGCAGTTGATATTTAAAAAAAAGTTTTTTCCTGGAATACCCCTTTAACCCCGGTGCCCTGGATCCTGCCTCTTCCCTTAAATTACGGTGGGGTTAGATCTTCGCCATCGCCGCCGCGCTGCTAATCTCCGTTACAACATAACAAGTTTGATTAACCCATTTCCTTGATTGACACGACAGTAAGCAGAAAATTGAAGAAATAATTGCCGTGTGCCAGAGCGCTTACTGTGATATACGGGGCTCATCGCCTCCGAGATGGCGCCGTTTCGTTTTTTTTTTCTTAACGATTGCCACAATTAACTATTTTCTGCCTGCCTGTGAAATGACAATGGTTTCCATATTGTTGCTTCCAAAATATGCAAAATAATAATAAAAAAATAAAAGAATGTCAGCATCGCCTGCGCGGCGGCCGTGATTAGGCGGTTATTTTATTTTGCTTTTTTTATGTTCTTATTATACGGCTTTTATCATGTCACTTTATTGTCGGGCCCTTTACTTCATTATGGTTTCATTCGGCTTTGTCATTACGGCCGCGTTGCTGTTTGGCCGGCGCCTTATCCCGGCAGAAGCCATTTTCTTGTGCTTTAACGTGCGCCATTTCAATTTATGGCAGCTAGTAAAAGAGCTTGCTCCATCTCCCGCCTGTAGTTTTATATATATATATGTATCGACGCTCCTCGCCTTGCGCGCGCCAGTAGCTTTCCATTCGATTTAGTTGTTTTTAATGATAGGTGAAGGTTCCTCTTACAACGACGCTAATGTGCGATGGGAGGCGCCGCTGCTAACATGCTAGTGACCGCTGATTAATGGCGCCGCGCCTGACGCTAGGCAATCACTGGAACCTCTGACTTCTGCTCCGCGGTGGTCCTGCCGCGGTGCGCGACTGAGGCGAAACTAATTATTTCTCACTACGAGAGAACGTTCTGCGAAGGGACAGCGAACGGGAAACTGTTGTGTGAAATGTGACAAAATGTCATTCCGGCGGTTGTTATTCTGCAGCAAAATCACTTTAAATCCGTCCTCTAATCGTCGTATTACCGCAACGTCAAGTAACGAACAACGGTGGGGAAATGGTTATTCTCCCGGCGCTGAGTCACGATTCACGGTGTCATTTATTGTGGTTCTACGGAATGGAGCTTTTGAAGGGCTCGTCCATTAATGTGCAAAATAGGGAAAATAAAGCATCAATGTACAAGGGTTCCCAATCAGGGGGCCTCCAGCTGTTACACAACAGAATAGTGAGAGTACAGGATAAGTAATGTAATGTATGTACACAGTGACCTCACCAGCAGAATAGTGAGTACGGCTCTGGAGTATAATACAGGATATAACTCAGGATCAGTACAGGATAAGTAATGTAATGTATGTACACAGTGACCTCACCAGCAGAATAGTGAGTACAGCTCTGGAGTATAATACAGGATATAACTCAGGATCAGTACAGGATAAGTAATGTAATGTATGTACACAGTGATCTCACCAGCAGAATAGTGAGTACAGCTCTGGAGTATAATACAGGATATAACTCAGGATCAGTACAGGATAAGTAATGTAATGTATGTACACAGTGATCTCACCAGCAGAATAGTGAGTACAGCTCTGGAGTATAATACAGGATATAACTCAGGATCAGTACAGGTTAAGTAATGTAATGTATATACACAGTGACCTCACCAGCAGAATAGTGAGTACAGCTCAGGGGTATAATACAGGATATAACTCAGGATCAGTACAGGATAAGTAATGTAATGTATATACACAGTGACCTCACCAGCAGAATAGTGAGTACAGCTCTGGAGTATAATACAGGATATAACTCAGGATCAGTACAGGATAAGTAATGTAATGTATGTACACAGTGACCTCACCAGCAGAATAGTGAGTACAGCTCTGGAGGGTGTGGTCGCTAGGTGTGTCTGTTGCTGAGCTCCTGAGACTCCAGACTTCCAGAGGAGAGAGGCTGATTTTTCCACCTGCTTTCCCAGGAAGGTGGCAGATTCCTGGGGGAGCCATCAGCATGAATCCCCTGACCTCCACTCCTCGGTCCAGGCTGGCGAGGGGTGTAGAGGGAAAGCTACCAGCCAGTGCCCCAGCTGGAGGGGTTAGAAGATCTGGCAGGGTCCGCAGCGATGTGGATTCTGTCCCTCCAGCAATGGTTGAAAGCCGCAAGGCTCTCAGCCAGGAAGAAAAGCCTGCAAGCAAGACAAGTTTAAAGAAGGTCTCTGCAGCACAGAAGAGCTCCTCCAAGAGCCAGGTTGTGGAGCAGTGGGGCCAGAGAAGACCCAAGGAGTCTATGGCGACATACAGCTCCAGACTTGCTGCCAAGATTGGTGAGTACGAACTCCTTGGGAAGAAGCTGAGGGAGCTGAGAGAGGAGCTAAAGTTTGCCAAGTATCAGGTGAGCACAACTACCAAGCGCAGGAAACCAGAGTACTCTGCAAGGGTTAAGTCCTTGAGGCTGGAGCTGGAGGAGGCTGAGCTGAGGAGAATGGCTGTCCTGGAGGGGAGCGATTTATTTAGGGAGAAACTTCTTAATGAGGATCGCTCCTCCAGGATGAAATCCCCAGTAAAAGAAGAGGAGATTGGGGGTGATTGTTCAGCAGATGAGAGCAGTAGTGAGGATGAGGTCCAAGAAATGGAGGCTGAAGAGGCTAAGGTGCTGGCAAGTGGGGAAGCTGTGGAAGCCAAGCCGCAGCCAATGCAGGGTGTGAACATGTCCCAAGCAAGTCTACCTGCAGGACAAGTGGCATTACCACCTTCATCGGGCGAGAGTGCTGGCGAGGAGGAGGAGGGTTGTGGTGGCGCCCTGCTGGCACAAATTGTAAAGATGGAGTCCCCCATGCATTTGGATAATTTTAGTTTTGGCGACGACCTTGGAGAGGAACAAATAATAAAAAAGAAGAAGAAAAGGCAGAAAAAAACATCTGAGCAAGTAAGCTTGATTTATGTTCCTTTTGTGCACCCTGGGCCGGCTGCAAAGTCAGTTCAGGGTGCAGACCCTGGTAATCTGCCTGTCCCCCCTTCTGCAAATGTGGAGCGGGGCCAGAACACCTGGGATAATAAAGTAAAGATGGGGGAAAGCGCTGACCTCGCTTGTCATAGTAGCGGGGCCAGCACCTGCAAAGATACGGCCAAGGGGCCGGACAGTGTTGCGGACAAGGTAGCATGTCCCCAGTTAGGGGATATTGGCATTGCGGGGCACTCCTCTGCAGGTGAGGGGGGGAGTGTCCAGGTGGCAGAGGTTGGTATGGAGCTCGGGCGGCCGGGCAATTATAAAGACAAGGGAGAGGGCAGCTCCCAGAACAGGTCTGGCACTGCAGGGCACTCCTCTGCAGGCAAAGGGGGGAGTGTCCAGGTGTCTGGAACCGGAGCGCCATTCTCGGCGGCCCAGTCAGCGGTGTCTGGCTCTTTTGAGTTGTGGCGCTGTGGTGGGGCTGCTGTGGGTGGAGCTGGCGGTGGAGGACTGGTACCACAGGAACATGGACATGATACAACCCATGCAATGTTAGTAGCAGTTAAAGAAATTGAAGCCGAGGTATTGGCGGAGGCCGAGGGCAAAGTATGCGACAAAGCAGCTTCTTCCGATATTTCTAAAGGGAAGACTGCTGCAAGGTTGAGTGTGCCCAATGAAGCCAATGATGCAAGTGTAAAGCCCGGCATCATAAAGCCAGCAAGATTACATCCCAGCCAGTCCAGTGCAGCTAGGCAGGAGGGGACAGGCACAAGTGTTATGTATAATGTTACTGCCTCTACTGTTGTTTCTGGGGGGAGTGGTGTCGGTCCGGCTGCCCCCCCGGTAGCGACTGCTCCAATAAGGAGTTATGCTAATGTCGCTGCTGGGGGTCCCAGGGGATCCTCATCTCTTAATCCAGGGGAAGGTAACTTGCAACAGCGCCTCCTGGAGGCTTTAAGGAGAGGGGATAGAACGCTCCAGGTAGAGGACCGGGAGGTCGACTTGTCTTTTTGGATAGAAAGACATGGACTTGGGGCATTCCGAGAGCATAATGGGGAGGTGGTCTGGTCCCTTCCAACAAGCGGGCAGGAGCGTGGCCGGAGGAATGTGGCCCGTCTGGTATGGAGAGGCGGTGATGCATGCCCTTCTAGGGCAAAAGTTGTGGAGCTTCTTTTCCAGATGGGATTCAGGGCTAATGACATCTTTGCTCTGATCCACCCCTTCGGTACCTCTGAGTTCGACATCAGTTTTGTGAAGCCAGAAGGGCTTGAGCTCTTTTGGTCTAATCACGCACTGGTGAAGGACGAGCCTGTCTGGCAGGATTTCGCTGTGAAGGCAGTATCCCGCCAGAGTTTTGTCAAGAAAGTGACCGTTCTGACACGTAACGAGTCTCTTTCTTGCTATGACATAATGACCTGGCTGAGCAGGTATGGGGAGGTGATGGACGTCCCCAAGAAAAATCTGGATGAACATGGCATTTGGTCTGGAGCCTGGACGTTTTCCGTCCGCCTCCGCCGTTCAGGTAACACTGTCGCACACATTCCATCAGCCGCCTTTCTCGGCCACGATAGGATCCAAGTCTTTTACCAGGGACAGCCGAAGCTGTGCCACAAGTGTGGTGATCCCACACACTTTAGCGCAAACTGCACTAAGCAGATGTGCGCATTGTGCGGTGCGGAGGGTCATCTGGCTGCAACCTGTGGCCGGATTCGCTGTAACCTGTGTGGTGACCTTGGTCACCCATTTAGCCGGTGTCCCCGCTCATTCTCCAATGCTGTGACCACCCGGGATGGGGAGAGCAGTGAGGTTGCCTCATCTGGGGTGGGGACCAGCAGAGGAGAAGGGGCACTAGAGCCAATGAAGAAAGTTAAGAACAAGAGCCCCTCTAAGCTTAGGAGGGAGGAGAGGCGCAGAAGGAGCAGGGATCTTGAAAGTTCCCTGGTAGAAGGTGTAGTCCGGGATCCTGCTCCCGACGCTGGCTCAGAGAAGACAGCTGAGGCTCTTGGGGACGCCGAGTTAGGTGAAGAGATAAGGAAACTTCGTAAAGAGGAGGCAAATAGGGCCATTTCCTCAAGTTCCTCTCAATATGAAAGTTTGGATGAGGAAGATGGGAAAGGGCAAAAGGAAAAACAAAAGTGCGGCAGAAGGAGGCAGGGCCAGAGGGTACTCAGGGCATCATCTTCCTCCTCCGGTGTTGCAGGCCAAGTGCCTGGGAAAAGCCTGACCAACCCCCCTCTGATCGTTCTATCCAATAGGTATCGGGCCCTTGGCAAGGACTCTTCCCTTTCTTTGGAGGGGGAGGCTGAGAGTCTTTGTTCAGAGGCGGAGGAACCTCCGGGAGGTGCTGAGCCTGTTCCTTCTGAGGTAACTTCCTTGGGAGGGCAGGTGGCCCCTGGGTCAGGAGATGAGGATCGTGGGATGGATATGTCAGCATCCCTAAAGAGGTCTAAAAAGAAGGAAAGGGGGTCTTCTTCTGATGGGGAAGGGGGGAAGAAGAAGGGTAAGAGGTAAAGGGGATAGGCCATCCAACTCGATCACTCAGGATGGCGGCACTCACCCCATTGACGCTGGCATCCATTAACTGTGCCAGCATTAAGTCTGATATGGCTAGATTTGTAGCCTTTGATTTTCTCGGCCGAGTTGAAGCCGACATTTTGTATCTGCAAGAGACCAGGTTGTCAGATCTAGCCTCCCTGGTAAAAGCCAGGAGAGAGTGGAGGCGCGGCCCCTCCCACTGGTCTCTTGCGGCTGAGCCATATAGTGGGGTGGCGGTCCTTTTTACCGCTCCTGTTGAATGCAGACGGGTTATCGAGTTGGAAATGGGGAGGTGCCTGATTTTAGATGTCCTCATGAAGGGGCAAGAGCTCCGGCTCATTAACATCTACGCTCCACAAACAAAGTGGGACCGTAAAAGCCTCTTTATGAGGATCAAGCCCTTCCTTTTTACAAGTCGGCAAGTGATCTTTGGAGGGGACTTCAATACTGTCACGAGGTCCCAAGAAAGGAGAGGCTCCAATGGTCCGCTGGCTTATGACAGTACAGCCCTCAATAGCATAGTTAGGGAAGCTCGCCTAGAGGACGCCCACATCCGGAGCCCCTCATGTTTCAGAGACCCCCCGGATGGGTAAAGGTTATTGGAAGCTGAATTCGTCCCTCCTGGAGGAAGCGGAGATAAGACAGTCCTTTGAGGATTTTCTTCAGAGTCAGGTACCTTTACTGGGCCTTTGTAGTAGTAAGTCAGAGTGGTGGGAGATATTCAAGAAGCGGGTTGCGGGGTTCTTCCGCCAGCTCTCGAGCCTCAGGTCCCTGAACAGGTATCGCCTGTATCAGGGTCTGAGGAGGAAACTCGAGCTTCTCGTCTCGACTGGAGGTAGCCGTGAGGATATCTCCAGAGTGAAGTCCTTGCTGATGAGGTGTCAGTACGATAGGCACGCATCTTTGGTTTTTGAGAGGGATTTCGGGAAGTACCGCTCGCCCGACCCTTACAGAAACTGTAAGATGTCAGTGAGTAGTAAAGTCATTTCAGGACTGATCGATAGTACGGGATCTCTGAATCGGTCCAGATCAGGGATCCTGGAGGTTGTCAGATCCTTCTACTCACACCTCTTGGGAAGGAAGGATCTAGATCGGGACAAGATGTCGGCTTTCCTGGCTGAAACCATTCCTGAGCCAGGGGTAGACCCCTCTCTTGATGTTTTGGCAGAAGAAATCAGGGAAGAGGAAGTGAGACTGGCGATCGAGGGGCTTGCCCCTAAGAAGTCTCCAGGTCCGGATGGCTTAACATCCGAGTGGTACAGGACCTTTAAGGAGTCTTTAGCTCCCCTCTTGACTGAGGTATTCAATGAGTGTCTCTCCTCGGGCACTCTGCCAAAGTCAATGAGGAGGTCGGCCCTGATTCTTCTCTCAAAGGGTAAAGATCCTAGCCGGATTGAGAATTGGAGACCCATAGCTCTTCTCAATACGGACAGGAAGCTTCTGGCCAAGATACTGTTTAATCGGTTGGTGAAGTTTGCACCCCGGCTCCTTTCGGGGGCCCAGCACTGCTCTGTTTCGGGCCGAAGCACCTTAAGTGCTGTCCTCAGTGTCAGGGAGGCAGTGGAGCGGAGTAGTGCGGGTCTCTGGAAGGGGTACTTGTTGTCCCTGGATCAGGCCAAAGCATTTGATCGGGTGAACCACGAGTACCTCTGGTCCGTCCTCCTGAGATATGGCTTACCGAGTACTTTTGTGAATTGGCTTGTCACCATATATGCAGGGGCAGAGAGTTTCCCACTGGTGAACGGTTGGTCTGGCCGCTCTTTTGAGGTGGGGTCCGGAATCCGTCAGGGTTGTCCTTTGAGCCCGCTGTTATACGTGTTCGCAATCGATCCCTTCGTCCGGAGGGTAGATTGTGGGCCGTTAGCGGGAGTCGGGATGAGTCTGGCGGAGCTGGATGTCGCCCAGAGAGTGGTGGCGTACGCTGATGATGTCACCATTTTCGTCTCCTCGAGGGTGGAGGTCGAGGTGGTGATGTCGGAGGTGGATCGTTACTCGGAGGCATCCGGGTCCAAGATCAATCGGGATAAGTGTGAAAGTCTCTGGCTGGGAGGGGGGGATCCCACGTTTGATCTCCCGGACACCCTTCCAGGGCTCCAAGAGTCAGCAAAGGTTTTGGGCATCACATTCGGCCAGGATGATTATCCCACCAAAAACTGGGACGGTAAGCTCCAGGATGCCACTCAGAAGGTGGACCAGTGGAAGGGTTGGTCTATGACCCTCAGGGAAAGGGTACACCTGATCAAATCGTACCTGCTCCCCTTGTTTATTTATCTGGGCAGCGTATGTATCTTGCCAGAGGCTTACTACACTAGGATCTACAGCCTGTTTTTCCAACTGTTATGGGGAACAGGTTGAACCTAGTCAAGAGGGAGGTTACGTACCGCACGAGGAGTCTAGGGGGTTTATCTATGGTAAACCCTGTGGTGTTCTTAACGAACACCTTCTTGAAAGCCAACATCGCAAACCTCTGGAAAGAGAGGGCTCCTCCGTGGGTACTCTCCTGCAGGGAGTGGTTTCGGCCTTTCTTCCAGGAATGGGAGACAGGAGGGCAAGTGAAGGACCTCCGTACACCACATGGATATCTTCCGGCTTACGCTACCCCGACTCTGAAGGCGTTACGTCGGTGGGGTCTGGGAGTGTGGGAGATCAGGACCCAGTCAAGGCGTTCCCTTGACAAACGGGTTCTGTTTACCCACTTCCAGAAGCCTCTGGCGCTCAGGGACTGCCCAGGTCGGGATCTGAGGGTTGGTTTAAGTCTTTTGAACTCGAAACGGATCCCCCAGAAGTTTTGGGACTTGGCCTGGCGCTGCTTTCAGGGGAAGCTATGTGTAAGGGACAACCTGAAGTGTAGGAGCTCTGATGACCGGGACTGTCCCCGAGAAGAGTGCGGGAACACGCTGGAAAGCATGGACCACTTCCTGCTTCATTGTCCCTTTAATATAGGGGTCTACAACCGGGTGGGCGCTTCCATCGGCTGGAGTCAACTTGCCGGCCTTGCGTATCCGGAGTGGGCTTATGGAGCATTCAAGATCCTGGGTGGCCGAGATCGGTGCACATTATTTTTAGGGGTTCACAGCGTAGAGACAGCACCGGCACAGCTGCGGCAACACCCTATTTGTTCTGTGAGCTCTCACGCGACCAAATGCTGGAAAGGCAGGGAGTGATGGGGTAATGCCGTCCGTGACAGACCGGGTGCTCAATCCTCTAAAGTGTACAAAGTAGAATCCGGGAAGAGCAAAGAAATAAGGAGGCACTCACGGTTTTGTCGGGGTTGACAGCAGGCTTCTTTATTTCAGGTGCGGCATGCGATCATCGGCGTGGGACGCCAGACCAGTGCAGACAGGTAGATAGTGCACATTATTTTTAGTTAGCTTAGTGGTTAGGTACCACACGTGGAATGCACGGTGTTTAGTATCTACACAGCGAAAAGTCCTCTCCGAGGTGGAGGTCTGTAGGAATATCACTGGTGACCCCGGGAAGATCAGGTCTTTAGAGTATGGCAGATTGGGTACAAGTAGGGCTTCTCTCCTATGGAGAGGGTTTTCATTTGATGTGCCCTAGATGCTGAACCCTTTGGGGGAGGCACCTTAATTCTGGTTAGGGATAGAGTGGTAGGGTCAGTGTAGGGTCAGTGTGTAGGGACAGCTTAAACTTTAGGGGCACCGATAGTGTGAGTCTAGGGAAAGTAGGTGAGGGATAGGTTTAAAAATGATTTGGTATCTGGTCTGCCATACTCTGATCCCGGTGGAGGGCTGGCGCATGTCACCTTTAGCTTTTTGTTTTGTTTTAGAGAAATGAGTGTATGAAGGGCTTGCAGGTAACTGAACTTGGGCCTTACAATTGTTATGTTATGTATATAGTAATGTAGTTATATGTATAGTTATGTTATGTATATAGTTATGTTTATGTTAATAAGTGTATAGTATGTGTTTAAGTAATTATGTTGTGTGGCAAACCTTTTGGTGGCATGGCTGAATAGGCCTTGCTTTTACTTTCTTGTATATATGTATATAGGGGGCTATAGAATAGGTTGGGTGGGGGAATGGGGGGTAAGAGTTGAGCTGGGTGGAGCCATTGATGAACAATATTGGACTCCATGATGCCCGGCTCCTGGTGTGGATTATGGACTGGACTGGACATTTATACCATCTCATGGCCAGAGGGGCTGGAGGGGCTTTGGGATTAGATAGTGAAAGAGTTGTTATTGTTATTCATTTACCTGTATTTCTGTATTACCATATATGTATGCTTATTAATGTTTAGTTACCTTTCGTTTTAGTTAAGGCAGCCGGATCTATTTGTTTTGAATTTTTTATTTATTTATTTATTTTTTTAATATATATTAGGAGAGGATGGGTATGAGTGTGATATCCGCTAATGATGGTGGTGAGGATGGGTGTGAGTGAGTGTGGGATCGGAGGGAGGGAGAGAGTGAGGGAGAGAGGGAGAGAGAGAGAGAGAGAGAGAGAGAGAGAGAGAGAGAGAGAGAGAGATAGAGAGAGGGAGAGAGAGAGGGAGAGAGAGAGGGAGAGAGAGAGAGAGAGAGAGAGGAAAAGGGAAAAAAAAAGTCTATGTATGTTTATATGTATGTTTATATGTATGTTTATATGTATGTTTATATGTATGTTTATATGTATGTTTATATGTATGTTTATGTTTATATGTATGTTTTGTCTGTAATGTATCTGCTGCCTGTTAGTCAATATTTTCATTATGTCCAGGTTTGGACGGCTTTTATTTCCTATTGCCGGGTATGGCAGAGTTTTTGTTTGTGTAATTGGTGTGAGTTTGGTGTGATGTATGGTGTTGGGGTACACATATTATTTCATTAGTTTATATATACGTGTACGTAATTAGTTTTAGTTGAAACTGGACTGGCTGGTAAAAGTTTAGTTTTTGTTATAATGACAATTTGTCTTATTTTGTTTCATATTTATGGCGCATGTAAGCTGAGTTTATGTTATGTATTATTGATTATGTCTGTTATGTTTTAGATTTTTATAATAAAAAGATTTACAGGATATATCTCAGGATCAGTACAGGATAAGTAATGTAATGTATGTACACAGTGACCTCACCAGCAGAATAGTGAGTACAGCTCTGGAGTATAATACAGGATATATCTCAGGATCAGTACAGGATAAGTAATGTAATGTATGTACACAGTGATCTCACCAGCAGAATAGTGAGTACAGCTCTGGAGTATAAATGGAAAGGCCTGCGCAGCTGGCCTGTAATTGTGGGAGGAGCGGGATGACTATAAAACTCACGGCTCTCCTCCCTTCAATGACGCCGTGGGTTCTTCGCTTGAGGGTTGTCACGTGATGTCGGCAGGAAGTGGAGTCACGTTCCCACCGGTCAGCTGACTGCACGAGTCAGCTGACAGGAACCTCGCTTCAGCCGGCATGGTGGTGGTAAGTGGCTGTGGCTGACCGGGGGTAACGCTGGCGGTTCCCGGACTCCGGAGGTGAGCCGGAGTTCAGGGAAACCCTTGGTCAGCCCTGCCCCAGGTTATTGTATTATATATCGGCATTCGGCATTCGCTGGTAGCATTTTACGATTTTCAGCTGTATATGATTACTTACGGCTTGCTGCGCATGTATATGGCTACTTTGTTATGCGAACAGCCTCCTGCACGAGCATATCATTACCGCACTAGGTGAACGGCTTGCTGCGCATGTATGTGTTTACTTATGGCTTGCTTTATTATGTGTTCAGCCTCCTGCTCGTGCATATCATTACCGCACTATGTGAACGGCCTCCTGCACATGTATACGATTACTTTGTTATGTGAACAGCCTCCTGCACGTGCATATCATTACCGCACTATGTGAACAGCCTCCTGCACGTGCATATCATTACCGCACTATGTGAACAGCCTCCTGCACATGCATATCATTACCGCACTATGTGAACAGCCTCCTGCACATGCATATCATTACCGCACTATGTGAACAGCCTCCTGCACGTGCATATCATTACCGCACTATGTGAACGGCTTGCTGCACATGTATACGATTACTTTGTTATGTGAACAGCCTCCTGCACGTGCATATCATTACCGCACTATGTGAACGGCTTGCTGCACATCTATAACATTACCGCACTATGTGAACAGCCTCCTGCACGTGCATATCATTACCGCACTATGTGAACGGCTTGCTGCACATCTATAACATTACCGCACTATGTGAACAGCCTCCTGCACATATATATCATTACTGCACTATATGATCAGTCTCCTGCACGTGCATATCATTACCGCACTATGTGAACAGCCTCCTGCACATGCATATCATTACCGCACTATGTGAACAGCCTCCTGCACGTGCATATCATTACCGCACTATGTGAACGGCTTGCTGCGCATGTATACGATTACTTTGTTATGTGAACAGTCTCCTGCACGTGCATATCATTGCCGCGCCATGTGAACGGCTTGCTGCGCATGTATATGATTACTGCATTGTGTGAACAGTCTCCTGCACATGCATATCATTACCGCATTATGTGTTAGGCTTCTTGCATATGTATTTGATTGCTGCATTGTGTGAATAGTCTCCTGCACATGTATATCATTACTGCACTATGTGATAGGCTTCTTGCATATGTATTTGATTGCTGCATTGTGTGAACAGTCTCCTGCACATGTATATCATTACTGCACTATGATTTCTGCATTGTGTGAACAGTCTCCTGCACATGTATATCATTATCGCACTATGTGTTAGGCCTCTTGCACATGTATTTGATTGCTGCATTGTGTGAACAGTCTCCTGCACATGTATATCATTACCGCGCTATGTGTTAGGCTTCTTGCACATGTTTATCATTACCGCACTATGTGAACAGTCTCCTGCACATGTATAACATCACCGCACTATGTGATCAGTCTCCTGCACATGTATATCATTACCGCACTATGTGAACAGTCTCCTGCACATGTATATGATTACTGCACTATATGAACAGCCTCCTGCACATGTATATCATTACCGCACTATGTGAACAGTCTCCTGCACTTATATATCATTATCACATTTTGTAGTTCGGTGCTGCTGGGAGGATCTATATGTGTCTCCCGTATACTGAGACTCGCACACCTTTACACTCAATCGGACTCACCGCTCCGCCCCACCCTGTGGCCTTATGCTTCACCCCCACAGCTGCCAATCTGGTCAGTCTAAGGCACGCTACACCAACAGCTGCGCTCACTTCCAATCTTTGTCTCTTAACTAACTTCCTCACAGTTTTCTTTTCATTTGTTTTATATTTCTGTGTTTCCGGGCGGTGTGCCTCCAGCTGTTGTGAAGCTACGATTCTCACTTATAGGAATCATGCCGTAGGGTTCATGCTGTACACATCCTGGTACCCATGCACGTTGGTAGGATTCATGCCGGTAACATTTATACGCCACACACGCTTTTAGGGTTCATTCGTTCTCTACGCACTTGTAGTTTTATACCGTACACACGCTTTTAGGGTCATACTGTACACCCCCTTTGTAAGGTTTATACTGCACACACGCTTGTATGATTCATACAGTACACACTTGTAGTGTTTATACCGTTTACTTGCCTACAGGTTTCATACTGTACACTCGCTTGTAGGATTATATTGTACATTCACCCTTAGGGTTCAAGCTGTACGCTTGCTTGTAGCATTCATACTGCACTCACACTTGCGCATAGTTGGGGGGTGCATGCTTGTAGCATTTACTCCATACACACGCTTGTACATACTTGTAGCATTATGCTGCGTACACACTTATAAGATTCATGCTGTACACAGTACACACTGTACACACGCATGTTGGATTCTTACTTTACACGCGTTAGGATTATGCAGTACATTCGCGGTAGCTTTTATACGGTACACTCGCTTGCATAATTCATAAAGTTCATGCGGTGCATACCAATGTAGCATCCATTCTGTACACTTGCTCGTAGGTTTACGTGGTATACACGCTTGTACTCGCCTGCAGGGTTCATACTACACACACTCTTGTAGGAGTCATGTTGTACACACTCATAGGATTCATACTTTGTACACGCTCATACGAGTCACACTGTACGCACGTTTATAGTATTACATGGCCCACGCTCGTAGGATTACTACTGAGCATGCACTCATAAGGTTCGTGCTGCACACCCGCTCGCAGGACCTGTATCACGCGTGTTTGTAGGGTTATATTACTCGGGTGCACGCGGGAATCAGGCTGCGTGTGCACTCGTGGCATGTGTTCTGTACATGCACTTGTGCTATTTGTGAAGTTCGTACGCCCGCAGTTTTGTGCAGCGCACATGCTCATACAGCACACGGGGTGTGGCCCTGTACGCAGGTATGTGGTTATAATAGTTACTACTTGCCGGCATATTCTCTGCCATCAGGTCGTGGTTAGCTTCAGGCATTCACTGGTGGTCTATACGCGTATATGGTTGGCCCGAGTATAGGTTCATCAAGTTGGTGGTATAGCCATGCTTAGCGGTTCACGACAGTTTCACACGTAGTCGTTCTGCACGCATCTTTATATAGGTAGGGTGATACATAACAGTTGTCGCAGCTGACACATATTCAGAACGACTATTACACGACGCACAGGCAGGGCTGACCCAGTAAACCGTTGCAGACGGGGTATGTCTCATTATCGTTGGTACTGACATGCCTTCTGAACGACACTGACACTACGCATAGGTGGTATTTACCTGTTAAGCCTGTCATGTTACAGAAAGGGTACGTCGCATAATTGTTATGACTGACACGCCACACTCAGGTGATGTATACCCATCATGCCTCCCACGCCTGCAGGGAGTACGTTGCACGGTTGTTACTGACACGCCTTCAGAACAGCAATAACGCCACACGTAGGTGATAAGATTTGTTTTATTATCCAAGTAATCACCTCATGAACCTGACACGTCTTCAGGTTGTGTTTACTTGTGTCGTCGGTGCACCTCTTTTACGATTTAGTCACGTTCTCAAAAACGGAATTCACGATGTTTTGGGTTGTAATGGTACTCGTATGAACTTTCGCACTTACCACTGGGCACACACTTATCTAGACTCAGTTACGCATATAATTCTCGTCCGACACGTCTTCGCATATTTTCCCTCTCTCCTGGTTTAAAGAGTTTCTTATTGTTGTCCAAGTAATCACCTCATGAACCTGACACGCTTTCAGGTCGTGATTGCTTGCGTTGTCGATGCGCTCCTTTCTCTGTGTAGTCATGTCCCAAAAAATGTACTTCATGGTGTTCTAGGTTGATATGGTACTCGTTTATCGTTTCGCATTTGTCACCGGGCGCATACTCGTCTAGACCCGGTTACGCATACGATTCTCGTCCGACACGTCTTCGCATACTTTCCCTCTGTTCTGGTTTAAAGTGTCGTACATTGTTCTCCAAGTAATCACCTCATGAACCTGACACGCTTTCAGGTTGTGATTGCTTGCGTTGTCGATGCGCTCCTTTCTATGTGTAGTCATGTCCCAAAAATGTGCTTCATGGTGTTCTAGGTTGATATGATACTCGTATAACGTTTCGCACTTGTCACCGGGCGCATACTCGTCTAGGCCTGGTTACGCATACGATTCTCGTCCAACACGTCTTCGGATACTTTCCCTCTGTCCTGGTTTAAAGAGTTGATTATTGTTGTCCAAGTAATCACCTCATGAACCTGATACGCTTTCAGGTTGTGATTGCTTGCGTTGTCGATGCGCTCCTTTCTCTGCGTAGTCTCGTTCCTAAAGATGCTCTTCAGGGTGTTCTAGGTTGTTAAGGTACTTGTATAACGTTTCGCTCTTGTCACCGGGCACATACTTGTCTAGGTCCAGTCACGTATACAATTCTCATCCGTCACGTCTTCGGATACTCTCTCTCTGTCCTGGTGTTAGACGGTCAGCTATGTTATAGATAAATGAGCTTGGCTAGACGGTTAGTTTGGCTGTCCCTACTACATACATTTACTTTCACATGTGCTCACGTTGAAGGAGTCCAGAATATTGCAGCAGATGCCTTGTCCGCAAATACGCAAAAATTTATGGTACGGCGTGGAACTCGTTTTCCAAATCCAGATCCAAGCACGCCGAGGGCGACAAGATTTCAGTTCCCTTCCTATTAGCATATGTCGGGTTTTGCCATTCCACACTGCATTTAACCCACAATACTATTAAGAGTTATCTAGCCGGTATCCAACACCATTTATCCTTGACCAATACCCGTAGTTATTCTATACTCTCTTCTCGCTTGGTGAAGTCCGCTCTGAAGGGCATCCTTGAGAAGGAAGTCCCTCGCAGCCCAGTCAGACAACCAATCACAGGCAACATGTTCAGGCAGTTGTCCGACTTGTTAGACTCCACACCATAGGGTATCCGTGATAGCCTCACATTAAAAGCGGCCATGTACCTTGCCTATTATGGGTTTCTCAGACCAGGTGAGTGTACTACTCGGACCATTAACGCGCCCTATCCTAAGGTCAGTCAGCTGTCACATGTCTCTGATCATTTCCAGCTGTCCCTCAGTCAGACCAAGACCTCGTCTCCGGGTCAAACTGTGATTGTCCGGTTTTCCCCACCGTGCACAAAGGGTGTCCTGCCACAGTCCTCCGTGAATTGTTGAATGCCTGTGTTAACCTATCAGCTGACGACCTTTTACTCCATTTCAGGTCCAACCCGCTAACTACTTCTCAGTTCATCAAACATTTACGCATTTCGGTCGGGTCGCTGGGAGGAGTCCCGACTTCATTATCCGGTCACTCCTTCCGTATTGGCGCAGCTACAGCCAATTCTAAGCACGGGGTCCCAGCCCACGTAATCATGAAATTAGGATGTTGGAAATGCGGATGCTACATGCAGTATTTCCCTAACCCTCGCAAAGATATGGCTAGCGCATTCCAGTCTCTTGTGTTGTAATCCGCAATAAACAAATGTTTGTTTAAATCCGGGTTTTGCCCTCTTTTCCAGGCATATTCTTTACGCCGCAGTTATGGCACACTCCAAACTGCTTAGTTGAGGTTGATAGGTTATTGGTTACAGTTGGTTGTTAGGTTAGTATTAGGGTTTTACGCATTTCAGTCATGTAGCAACGACCACAATACAGGATATAACTCAGGATCAGTACAGGATAAGTAATGTAATGTATGAACACAGTGACCCCACTAGCAGAATAGTGAGTACAGCTCTGGAATATAACACAGGATATAACTCAGGATCAGTACAGGATAAGTAATGTAATGTATGTACACAGTGACCTCACCAGCAGAATAGTGAGTACAGCTCTGGAGTATAATACAGGATATAACTCAGGATCAGTACAGGATCAGTAATGTATGTACACAGTGACCTATTCCGGTATTTAGTCGTTTTCCTATATTCTAGCACATATATAGCGGACACATTTCTTCCTCGGCTCGTATTATCTGTGCAGGACATTACGCTGCGGCTGATTCATGGAGGGACTCCATTATTTACAGTGTCCTGGAGATGGGGACAGGTGCTAAAGGTGACTGCACTGGGAAGATTTGTGCGGCTGCTCCTTCTGCCTTGTGAATTATTTATGTATAAAGTCTCCTGGAAACGAAACACAAGTAAAAGTAGAGAGAGATATTTATTAAAAGAAAGGATATGGCCGCTAACAATAAGACGGTTACCGTGATTTACCGATCTGCACCGGAGACGCTGTGATCAATCTGCACCTTGTGAGGGTCACAGTCATCTTATAGTACAAGACGTCTATCACTTACCGGGGATGAGACATCAGCTACAGGGGCCCGAGCTTTATGGGGAATAATGGGTGCAATACCACTTTCCACCACTTGGATTTTCTTTCCCAATAGATTCTAATGCAACTTTAATTGCTCATTTACCCTTTAGTACAGTATTTCCCAACCAGAGTGCCTCCAGCTGTTGCAAAACTACAACTCCCAGCATGCCCAGACAACCTTTGGCCAGTGTTTCCCAATGGGGGGTGCCTCCAGCTGTTGCAAAACTAAAACTCCCAGCATTCCCAGACAGCCTTTGGCCAGTGTTTCCCAACCGGGGTGCCTCCAGCTGTTGAAAAACTACAACTCCCAGCATACCCAGACAGCCTTTGGCCAGTGTTTCTCAACCGGGGTGCCTCCAGCTGTTGAAAAACTACAACTCCCAGCATACCCAGACAGATTTGGCCAGTGTTTCTCAACCGGGGTGCCTCCAGCTGTTGAAAAACTACAACTCTCAGCATGCCCGGACAGCCTTTGGCTGTCCGGGCATGCTGGGAGTTGTAGTTTTTCAACAGCTGGAGGCACCCTGGTTGGGAAACACTGTACTAAAGGGTAAATGGGCAATTAAAGGGGATCTCCACCATAAGGTGATTTTAGTACGTACCTGGCAGACAGTAATGGACATGCTTAGGAAGGATCTGCGCTTGTCTTGGGACTAAATGGCTATGTTCTGAGATTACCATAACACTGTGGTAGCTTTTTGTGAACTGGTATTTCCTGTTTGAGTTTTCTTCTTTTGCCTACAAATCCCATAATTCCATTTTCCTCCCTCCCACACATCAGCCACCCCACCCATTGAAACAGAAATGAGCTGCATCCATTCAAAAGACCTGTGTTTTCCAATCATTGTGGCTACAGCTGTTGCATTTGTTGCAGATTGATCCCTCCACCCATTGAAGCAGACCGGCTCCCTGTCATCAGCTGACTAGTGATGTCAGGTCTCGGCCGCATTGCAACCTGGGAAAAATCTGAGACAACAGTCATTTTGTATGCTGTTATAAATAAATATTGGTGGGGAAATCACAGAAGAATTGTGAGAAAACCATCACACACAGGTACAGACACTATATTATGGACTATACTAACTTTACAGCCCCTGTAGCATAGTCAAATAAAAAAAACATTCCTGGAATACCCCTTTAACCCCTTAAGGACACATGACGTTCTCATACGTCTCCATTTCCGAGTCCTTAAGGACACATGACGTATGAGAAAGTCATGTGTTTTACCGGCCCCCCGCAACCATCTGGAGCGGAGCCGGTCCCCGATGCCTGCTGAAATCGTTCAGCAGGCATCGGGGCATATCGCCCAGGGGGGTCATTATGACCCCCCATGTCGGCGATGGCCGCAGATCGCTGGACAATTCAGTCCAGCGATCTGCGGCGGATTCCGGGTCAATCGGGTCTCCAGTGACCCGGTGACCCGGAATTATTGGCTGATCGGGGCCATCAGAGACGGCCCCGAACAGCCATAGCCAGCAGGGGTGAGGTGGCACTGGTGCCACCTCACGATCGCCCTGATTCGTCGGCCGGATTACCGGCCGACCAATCAGGGCGCCTGCTGCGGGTGTCACTCCCGCAACCCGCTCCGCCCCTCTTCCGGAGGACGTGAGCGGGTGCGGGATGTGCACCCCGGGTGCTGGGGACCCCGATCCCCGGCGCCCCTGTTGGGATCGGGGCCCCAGGAGCAGCGGCGGCGGCGGGACTGACCTGATGCGGCTGGATCGTTGGAGGTGAGTGACAGCCTCCTGCTGTTGCTTAGCAACAGCTCCCAGCATGCAACAAGGGCATGCTGGGAGCTGTAGTTATGCAACAGCAGGAGGCAGACCACCACAACTCCCAGCATGCCCTTATGGGCATGCTGGGACTTGTAGTTTTGCAACAGCTGGAGGCACATTCTTTCTATGGAAAAGTGTACCTTCAGCTGTTGTGTAACTACAACTCCCAGCTTGCACAATCAGCTAAAGTGCATGCTGGGAGTTGTAGTAGTGCATCTGGTGGTTGCATAACTACAACTCCCAGCATGCCCGTTGGCTGTCGGTGACTGCTGAGAGTTGTAGTTTTGCAACAGCTGAAGGCACACTGAGTTAAGTAGTAAACCAGTGTGTCTCCAGCTATTGCATAACTACAATCCCCAGCATCCCCAGCCAAAGTAGTATGCCTCCAGCTGTTGCATAACTACAACACCCAGCATGCCCTTCCGCTGTCCGTACATGCTGGGGGTTGTAGCTTTTGCAACAGCTGAAGGCACACTGGTTGCAAAACACTGAGTTTGTTACCAAACTCGGTGTTTCACAACCAGTGTGCCTCCAGCTGTTGCAAAACTACAACTCCCAGCATGCACTGATAGACCGTACATGCTGGGAGTTGCAGTTTTGCAACAGCTGGATTATCCCCCCCCCCCCCCCCCAATGTGAACGTACAGGGTACACTCACATGGGCGGAGGATTACAGTAAGTATCCGGCTGCAAGTTTGAGCTGCGTCAAATTTTCTGCCGTAGCTCAAACTGCCAGCAAGAAACTACTGTGAACCCCCGTCCATGCGACTGTACCCTAAAAACACTACACTACACTACCACAAAATAAAATAAAAAATAAAAAACACTACATATACACATACCCCTATACAACCCCCCTCCCCAATAAAAATGAAAAACGTCTGGTACGCCACTGTTTCCAAAACGGAGCCTCCAGCTGTTGCAAAACAACTACTCCCAGTATTGCCAGATAGCCGTTGACTGTCCAGGCATGCTGGGAGTTTTACAACAGCTGGAGGCACCCTGTTTGGGAATCACTGGCGTAGAATACCCCTATGTCCACCCCTATGCAAGTCCCTAATTTAGGCCTCAAATGCGCATGGCGCTCTCACTTTGGAGCCCTGTCGTATTTCAAGGCAACAGTTTAGGGCCACATATGGGGTATCGCCGTACTCGGGAGAAATTGGGCTTCAAATTTTGGGGGGTATTTTCTGCTATTACCCTTTTAAAAAATGTTAAATTTTTGGGAAAACAAGCATTTTAGGTAAAAAAAATATATATTTTTTTACATATGCAAAAGTCGTGAAACACCTGTAGGGTATTAAGGTTCAAATTACCCCTTGTTACGTTCCCCAAGGGGTCTAGTTTCCAAAATGGTATGCCATGTGTTTTTTTTTTTGCTGTCCTGGCACCATAGGGGGTTCCTAAATGCGGCATGCCCCCAGAGCAAAATTCGCTTTCAAAAAGCCAAATGTGACTCCTTCTCTTCTGAGACCTGTAGTGCGCCAGCAGAGCACTTTTCACACCCATATGGGGTGTTTTCTGAATCGGGAGAAATTGGGCTTCAAATTTTGGGGGGTATTTTCTGCTATTACCCTTTTTAAAATTGTAAAAATTTTGGGAAACCAAGCATTTTAGGTAAAAAAAATATATATTTTTTTACATATGCAAAAGTCGTGAAACACCTGTAGGGTATTAAGGTTCACATTACCCCTTGTTACGTTCCCCGAGGGGTCTAGTTTCCAAAATGGTATGCCATGTGTTTTTTTTTGCTGTTCTGGCACCATAGGGGCTTCCTAAATGCGGCATGCCCCCAGAGCAAAATTTGCTTTCAAAAAGCCAAATGTTACTCCTTCTCTTCTGAGACCTGTAGTGCGCCAGCAGAGCACTTTTCACCCCCATATGGGGTGTTTTCTGAATCGGGAGAAATTGGGCTTCAAATTTTGGGGGGTATTTTCCGCTATTACCCTTTTTAAAAATGTAAACATTTTGGGAAAACAAGCATTTTAGGTAAAAAAAAAATTTTTTTTTTACATATGCAAAAGTCGTGAAACACCTGTAGGGCATTAAGGTTCACGTTACACCTTGTTACGTTCCCCGAGGGGTCTAGTTTCCAAAATGGTATGCCATGTGGTTTTTTTTTTTGCTGTTCTGGCACCATAGGGGCTTCCTAAATGCGGCATGCCCCCAGAGCAAAATTTGCTTTCAAAAAGCCAAATGTGACTCCTTCTCTTCTGAGACCTGTAGTGCACCAGCAGAGCACTTTTCACCCCCATGCGAGGTGTTTTCTGTATCGAGAGAAATTGGGCTTCAAATTTTGGGGGGTATTTTCTGCTATTACCCTTTCTAAAAATGTAAAATTTTTGGGAAACCAAGCATTTTAGGTAAAAAAAATATATATTTTTTTTACATATGCAAAAGTCGTGAATCACCTGTGGGGTATTAAGGTTCACTTTACCCCTTGTTACGTTCCCTGAGGGGTCTAGTTTCCAAAATGGTATGCCATGTGTTTTTTTTTTGCTGTCCTGGCACCATAGGGGCTTCCTAAATGCGGCATGCCCCCCAAAAACCATTTGTCGCTCCTTCCCTTCTGAGCCCTCTACTGCGCCCGCCGAACAATTAACATAGACATATGAGGTATGTGCTTACTCGAGAGAAATTGGGTTTCAAATACAAGTAAAAATTTTCTCCTTTTTATCCCTTGCAAAAATTCAAAAATTGGGTCTACTAGAACATGCGAGTGTAAAAAATGAAGATTTTGAATTTTCTCCTTCACTTTGCTGCTATTCCTGTGAAACACCTAAAGGGTTAATACACTTACTGAATGTTTTTTTGAATACTTTAGGGGGTGTAGTTTTTATAATGGGGTCTTTTATGGGGTATTTCTAATATGAAGACCCTTCAAATCCACTTCAAAACTGAACTGGTCCCTGAAAAATAGTGAGTTTGAAAATTTTGTGAAAAATTTCAAAATTGCTACTGAACTTTGAAGCCCTATGGTGTCTTCCAAAAGTAAAAACTCATAAATTTTATGATGCAAACATAAAGTAGACATATTGTATATGTGAACCCCAAAAAAATATATTTTGAATATCCATTTTCCTTACAAGCAGAGAGCTTCAAAGTTAGAAAAATGCAAAATTTTCATTTTTTTCATCAAATTTTGGGATTTTTCACCAAGAAAGGATGCAAGTTACCATAAAATTTTACCACTAAGTTAAAGTAGAATATGTCACGAAAAAACAATCTCGGAATCAGAATGATAACTAAAAGCATTCCAGAGTTATTAATGTTTAAAGTGACAGTGGTCAGAATTGCAAAAAACGCTCCGGTCCTTAAGGTATAAAATGGCCTGGTCCTTAAGGGGTTAAGGTTGCATTAGAATCTGTCGGGAAAGAAAATCCAAGTGGTGGAAAGTGGTATTGCACGTAACTGAAATACAACTCCACTTTTATACTGTACATTGTTTTACAGGAGTTACTGCTTGTCCTATAGTGAGGAAACAAATTGATTTTGCAGCAATAATTTGTTATCAATTTTAACCATGAAGCTTCAGATGCTGTATTGCGGAGCATTATCTGAGGAAAGCACCAGAGCAGAAATCTGAATGCAGCTCTGGATGTAACTGGAGATTTAATGGGTATTCCGATGTCACTTAGAAAAAAAGAACATGCGGCAGAAGCATAAAATATTGCTTACCTGTCTGCTACAGTTGTGAAATCACCAAAAATCCATTTTATTTTGCAGTCTTTGTTCTGTACTTCCTGGTTAAGCTGTGGCTCAGTACTACAATTCCCAGAATGCATTGCTTTCCCTCAGCTCTTCATCACAGCCCTCCCCTCCTGCCTACTCCCCTCCTGTTAGTTCCGTACCAAGAGCTGCTGCAGAACATCTTATTTCATAGCAGACCGCTATGCTGTATTGAATGAATTCATTACCTGTCTGCTCCTCTGCCTGTGGCATTGTTCTACACAAGGCAGTATGCTGTATACAGACCTCATTCTTCCCTCAATGTACAGAAATAGATATATATGTAGATGTGTATATGACAGGGAGATGGTGATGTAGCGGGTGGTCAGGGGTGATGACATCACTAGGAGGCGTGGCTATAGCTTAGAGACAATATCCAGCCACACCTCCTGAGACAATAGAGGACGATACATTGTCTTGGGAGAGAGTGAGGGGAGCTGTTAAGACAACACCACAATGACAATGAGAGGACTACACAACTTCCTTTCAGGAGAGAGGAAAGAGCCTTGGAAGCTGCTGAGACAACACCACACTGACAATAAGAGGGCTACACAACTTCTTGTGATGGGAGAGGGAGGAGCTTCTCAGACAACACCAGACTGACAATGAAAGGACTACATAACTTCCTGTCAGAGGTAAATCCCACAAAAACACACTGAAGCCAGAACAATTTGTGATTATGCTATATTAAAAGGTTATATATCTTGGGGTAATAGTCTTATTAAAAAGTAATTTTGTGTTCCTGGAATACCCCTTTAAGGCATGATAAGCAAAGACAGTAAAGATATAAGATCATGTCATGACCGCGTATCCTAAAATCTTTGTGTGTCTGAGTAAGTTCAGTCCCAGATGAGAACTATGGCAGCAAACCGGTTGTGTCTGTCACTATTTTCCCTATAATTCTCATTTCTATTGGACCGTTCCTGTCACATGACTCCTACTAATCAGCTAAATGGCTACTCAGATAGCTGAGCCACGTTCACACTATATGTAATGTCCGTGCAGAGCCGGGTGGGGGGTAACGTCATCTTTAGGCTTCACTGCATCCCCATGCGTCATTTATAGTACAGGTGTCATGTGACACCTCATGAACCAAGGCCCCAGTGCAATCCCTGCACCCCCTGCAACAGTGGTCTCCTAACTGTGGACCTCCAGATGTTGCAAAACCACAACTCCCAGCATGCCCAGACAGCCAAAATAAAGGGGTACTCTGCTGCTAGATCCAAAGGGGATAAAGATGCCCCCTCCCATAGACATGTATGGAGAGGGTGTGACGTGACATCACGAGGGGGCGTCGTTGGGACATCATGATCACGGCCTCCGGCTCTGAGAGTTCTGAACAAAAAAAGTACCCCTTTAATCTTTAGGCCCCAATGCATCACCATGTGCCATTTATAGTATATAGTATAGTATAGTATAGTATAGTACAGGTGTCATGTGGCAGAGGGGACAGTTAATGAACCAAGGCTCCAGTGCAATCTCTGCACCCCATACAACAGTGGTCTCCAAACTGTGGATCCCCAGATGTTTCAAAACTACAACTACAACTCCTAGCTGGAGGCACACTGGTTGGGGAACACTGGCCTAAGGCTGTGTGGACATGCTGGTAGTTGTAGTTTTGCAACAGCTGGAGGCACACTGGTTGGGGAACACTGGTCTAAGGCTGTGTGGACATGCTGGTAGTTGTAGTTTTGCAACAGCTGGAGGCACACTGGTTGGGGAACACTGGTCTAAGGCTGTCCGGGCATGCTGGAAGTTGTAGTTTTGCAACAGCTGGAGGCACACTGGTTGGGGAACACTGGTCTAAGGCTGTCCGGGTATGCTGGGAGTTGTAGTTTTGCAACAGCTGGAGGCACACTGGTTGAGGGGACAGTTAATGAACCAAGGCTCCAGTGCAATCTCTGCACCCCATACAACAGTGGTCTCCAAACTGTGGATCCCCAGATGTTTCAAAACTACAACTACAACTCCTAGCTGGAGGCACACTGGCTGGGGA
Source organism: Hyla sarda (assembly GCF_029499605.1). Classification (NCBI taxonomy): domain Eukaryota; kingdom Metazoa; phylum Chordata; class Amphibia; order Anura; family Hylidae; genus Hyla; species Hyla sarda. Next base: position 230,899,483 of record NC_079195.1, read on the forward strand.
ACACTGGCCTAAGGCTGTGTGGACATGCTGGTAGTTGTAGTTTTGCAACAGCTGGAGGCACAATGGTTGGGGAACACTGGTCTAAGGCTGTCCGGGCATGCTGGAAGTTGTAGTTTTGCAACAGCTGGAGGCACACTGGTTGGGGAACACTGGTCTAAGGCTGTCCGGGTATGCTGGGAGTTGTAGTTTTGCAACAGCTGGAGGCACACTGGTTGGGGAACACTGGCCTAAGGCTGTCCGGGTATGCTGGGAGTTGTAGTTTTGCAACAGCTGGAGGCACACTGGTTGGGGAACACTGGCCTAAGGCTGTCCGGATATGATGGGAGTTGTAGTTTTGCAACAGCTGGAGGAACACTGGTTGGGAAACACTGGCCTAAGGCTGTCTGGGCATGCTGGGAGTTGTAGTGTTGCAACAGCTGGAGGCACACTGGTTGGGGAACACTGGCCTAAGGCTGTCCAGGCATCCTGGGAGTTCTAGTTTTGCAACAGCTGGAGGCACACTGGTTGGGGAACACTGGCCTAAGGCTGTCCGGACATGATGGGAGTTGTAGTTTTGCAACAGCTGGAGGCACACTGGTTGGGAAACACTGGCCTAATGCTGTATGGGCATGCTGGAAGTTGTAGTTTTGCAACAGCTGGAGGCACACTGGTTGGGGAACATTGGTCTAAGGCTGTACGGGTATGCTGGGAGTTGTAGTTTTGCAACAGCTGGAGGCACACTGGTTGGGGAACACCAGTTAAGGCTGTCCGAGCATACGGTGGGGGTTGTAGTTTTATAACATCTGGGGGTCCACAGTTTGTAGAGGTTGCAGTCACTGAGGCTTTTGTTCAATAACTGTCCCCTCTACCACATTTCACCTGAAACCCTGTAACAAAGGTGCACCCCAGCACTGGCAGCAGCGTCTCATAAATTGCGCACCATCAGGACGCTTTACGCGTTGCGTTATGTGATGCACCAGATATCATCACGTGGCTACAAATCTGCTGAGATCTGCAGACGGTAAATAAAAACGCAAAGAGGCAAAAATGCCGACGTTTCCGTCCGAATCTGCAAGAAATTCATCATTGCGGCAGAGTCATTGATGTGATCGGCGCCTAACAGGTCGGCGTGACACAGATCGCCTCTAATATAACAATATTACGGGATATTGCGCACATAGACGCTGCATGGCGGCGGCGCGCACTTAATCATTTGTTCTGTAGACTCCTCATAGACATCACTGTCTGCAGCCGAGAAGCTGCATAAATTACTCTGCCTCCTACTTCAGCGCATATTGCTTAATATTTTCGCCGTTCCTCTCGCAGAATATATTTCCAGACGCTATAATCAGATTTTTGATAGGATTTTGAGGCGGACCAGGTGCGGAATAACACAATGCATTCCGCCGGAGAGATGGATATTGTTCCAGCCTTATCTCTCTTAACCACCGAAATGTGCGATTCATCAGTTTTCTCGAAAAATGCCCGAACTAAGCTTTCCCCGGAGCATAGTCTCTCCTCCACGGGTCTATAATGCACCCGCCAAGGCACTGAGCTACGAAAGTAGTGTAACTGCCCTAAAACAGCCCCCCCACCCACACACAGTGAATAGAACAATGACAGCCACAGTGAAGACCATAGTGTCTCCAGAATAATGACAGCCACAGTGAAGACTATAGTGTCTCCAGAACAATGACAGTCACAGTGAAGACTATAGTGTCTCCAGAATAATGACAGAGACAGTGAAGACCATAGTGTCTCCAGAACAATAACAGCCACAGTGAAGACCATAGTGTCTCCAGAACAATAACAGCCACAGTGAAGACTATAGTGTCTCCAGAACAATGACAGCCACAGTGAAGACCATAGTGTCTCCAGAACAATGACACCCACAGTGAAGACCATAGTGTCTCCAGAACAATGACAGCCACAGTGAAGACTATAGTGTCTCCAGAACAATGACAGCCACAGTGAAGACCATAGTGTCTCCAGAATAATGACAGCCACAGTGAAGACCATAGTGTCTCCAGAATGATGACAGCCACAGTGAAGACTATAGTGTCTCCAGAACAATGACAGTCACAGTGAAGACTATAGTGTCTCCAGAACAATGACAGCCACAGTGAAGACTATAGTGTCTCCAGAACAATGACAGCCACAGTGAAGACCATAGTGTCTCCAGAACAATGACAGCCACAGTGAAGACTATAGTGTCTCCAGAATAATGACAGCCACAGTGAAGACTATAGTGTCTCCAGAACAATGACAGAGACAATGAAGACTATAGTGTCTCCAGAACAATGACACCCACAGTGAAGACTATAGTGTCTCCAGAACAATGACAGCAACAGTGAAGACCGTAGTGTCTACAGAACAACGACAGCCACAGTGAAGACCATAGTGTCTCCAGAACAATGACAGCCACAGTGAAGACCATAGTGTCTCCAGAATAATGACAGCCACAGTGAAGACTATAATGTCTCCAGAACAATGACAGCCTCAGTGAAGACTATAGTGTCTCCAGAACAATGACAGCCACGGTGAAGACTATAGTGTCTCCAGAACAATGACACCCACAGTGAAGACTATAGTGTCTCCAGAACAATGACAGCCACGGTGAAGACTATAGTGTCTCCAGAACAATGACACCCACAGTGAAAACCATAGTGTCTCCAGAACAATGACAGCCACAGTGAAGACCATAGTGTCTCCAGAACAATGACAGCCACAGTGAAGACCATAGTGTCTCCAGAACAATGACAGCCACGGTGAAGACCATAGTGTCTCCAGAACAATGACACCCACAGTGAAAACCATAGTGTCTCTCGAACAATGACACCCACAGTGAAGACCATAGTGTCTCCAGAACAATGACAGCCACAGAGAAGACTATAGTGTCTCCAGAACAATGACAGCCACAGTGAAGACTATAGTGTCTCCAGAACAATGACAGTCACAGTGAAGACTATAGTGTCTCCAGAACAATGACAGCCACAGTGAAGACCATAGTGTCTCCAGAATGATGACAGCCACAGTGAAGACTATAGTGTCTCCAGAACAATGACAGCCACAGTGAAGACTATAGTGTCTCCAGAACAATAACAGCCACAGTGAAGACCATAGTGTCTCCAGAACAATAACAGCCACAGTGAAGACCATAGTGTCTCCAGAACAATGACAGCCACAGTGAAGACTGTAGTGTCTCCAGAACAATAACAGCCACAGTGAAGACCATAGTGTCTCCAGAACAATGACAGCCACAGTGAAGACCATAGTGTCTCCAGAACAATGACAGCCACAGTGAAGACTATAGTGTCTCCAGAATAATGACAGAGACAGTGAAGACCATAGTGTCTCCAGAACAATAACAGCCACAGTGAAGACCATAGTGTCTCCAGAACAATAACAGCCACAGTGAAGACTATAGTGTCTCCAGAACAATGACACCCACAGTGAAGACCATAGTGTCTCCAGAACAATGACAGCCACAGTGAAGACTATAGTGTCTCCAGAACAATAACAGCCACAGTGAAGACCATAGTGTCTCCAGAATAATGACAGCCACAGTGAAGACCATAGTGTCTCCAGAATGATGACAGCCACAGTGAAGACTATAGTGTCTCCAGAACAATAACAGCCACAGTGAAGACCATAGTGTCTCCAGAACAATAACAGCCACAGTGAAGACTATAGTGTCTCCTCAACAATGACAGCCACAGTGAAGACTATAGTGTCTCCAGAACAATGACAGCCACAGTGAAGACTATAGTGTCTCCAGAACAATAACAGCCACAGTGAAGACCATAGTGTCTCCAGAACAATAACAGCCACAGTGAAGACTATAGTGTCTCCTCAACAATGACAGCCACAGTGAAGACTATAGTGTCTCCAGAACAATGACAGCCACAGTGAAGACCATAGTGTCTCCAGAACAATGACAGCCACAGTGAAGATCATGTATTATTTTGGGGGAATCACAAGTGGGAAATTGTTGCTGTGTGGGAGCAGTACTGGGGGGCAGAAAGGGGGGATTATTTTCCCCGATTTAATAGATGATACAGCTGTATAGTAGATAGTGATGGGGGGGGGAGGGGCACAGATTCTGCACCTGGGCTCCGGAGTGTGTAGTTCTGGCATCAGTGCAGCCGTTACCCACCGTAATTCATGCCATGTCTTCCCTTTATTGCCGGGTTAGACTTGATTTCTAAAGCCTTAATCTGCATACGTTAACTCCTGGTGGGCATCGATCACGGTGATGGGGCCCGGCTGAGTGATTTAGGTTCTCTGCCTGTACAATAACTGTGAAGAAGTGGTCGGGCCCCTATCAGGAGCTCCCCCGCCGCCTATAAAATGACGCCTACCTTATAATCCATTACCGTAATGAGTAACCGGATGGTGGGAGTGATTGCTGCTCCGTATAGATAGCGCCCCCCTCTGTGTATATAGATGGCAGCAGACACTCTGACCCGCACAGACATTGGTCTCTGTATTGGGGTCCACATCAGCTGCTCCATAAAGGACAATGGGGGCCTCAGGGTCTAATATATTGATACTGAAGCCTCATAGAGCCTGTACATGAATCTAATCCCATATACGCTTTATGGTGAGATCAGTGGGGGTCCGAAGAGAGGGGGGGGGGGGTCCTTGCTCTGAGTGGGAATCACAGAAAAATCTCCTATTATCAGAACTTTAGGGGGTGCCAGCGGTCAGGACGGGAGCAGGAAAAACCCTTTAGGCTGCGAACAGAAGGTTGGCCTGAAAAAAAAAAAAAAGCCCCCGTCCTCCTCCCCCTCAATTATACGAGTCATATGATTCTTTTATCATTGTATCATCACATATATGTACACGCATTACTTTTTTCCAGCCTAAATAATGAAAAACACAACAATTAATTGGAAGAGATATTGGTAGGGATACAGTCCTGACATCCTTCACTAAGGGGAACTCCGCTGCTTCCAGAGAGTGAAGAAATATACAAATATATAGTAGTCACAAAGGTTGAGCTGCAGTTTCCTATCGCAGGATGCAGGTCTGTATGAAGATGTGACGTGATAGGCACGAGCACTTGTCCTGGCTGGAGGCCTTTGCTGGTACCAGGAGAAACAAAGAGGCCTTTGTAAAGCTTATTCTCTCTGACAAGACAATCACACCATCTTAAAGGGGTATTCCGCCCCTAGACATCGTATCCTCTATCCCCAGCAGCAGGACCCCGGCGATCTCCCTGCTGCACCTGGCGTTCATCACGGCCACACCCAACTCGTGACTTCACAGCCACACCCCTCAATGCAAGTCTATGGGAGGGGGCGTGACAGCCTCCAATAGACTTGCATTGAGGGGGCGTGACCATGACATCACGAGTGGGACGTGGCCATAACGTCACGAGCCTCTGCCCCACATCACCAGTCAACTGGCACAGAGAGGATGTCTAGGGTGCCGCGGCGGCCTCCCGCGAACAGACATCTTATCCCCTACCCTTTGGATAGGGGATAAGATGTCTAGGGACGGAGTACCCCTTTAATGCTGTGGTCCTAGGGAGTCCCTATGATGCTGGTCCCCGTTAGGATGGCGGTTGCTGGATGAAACTGGTCATCTAGGGTAGGGTAGTTCACGCCACGCCTGAGTTTTATCAGAAAAAAGTGAATCACTTAGACCATGTTCGCATGTTGGAATTTTCGTCCATAATTGGAATTCTGCATAGAGATTCCGAAGCAGCAGAGTCCTGTTGAATTCAATAAGATTCTGCTGCGCTGTGCACGCCCAGAATTTCATCTGGCGTGGAAATTCTGATTCCGGTGTCCGCAGAAAGAATGAAGCTGTCCATGAGACGGCGCATTCCCGTGCGGTCCTAGTGCCGGAAGGTTATGCCAATAATGCTGGGAGTTGTAGTTTTGCAATGTCTGGAGGGCCACAGTTTGGAGACCACTGATAAAGAGAATTGTGGTCTAGCTAGGAGAGGGAACACATGACTAGAACTGTACTGATCCTCCCCTCTAGCCAATAGGGTGGTTGGATTAGTGAGGCTCTGCCCCACACTCTAGAGAATTCTACATGTGAAGTGAATGTTGCTGTGTGTTTAGTATAAGGACCTGTCTCACATGCACCTACAAAAATCTAACACTAGATGTCAGCACTGTAGTGGATTGTCGATACTCACAGGACATAACACAGCAACCAGACTACAACCAGTAGGCTTCACAAGCAGGGTTTGTACCTGGACACTGCAGCAGCAAGGCGGGATCTTGTAAATGATGAAAGATTTATCACTAGTGAGGAATGAATTTGGTATAAACTGCACCTAAGTGGTAAAAAATAGCTTAATAAATTAGTACCAACTCACTGAGCATACTGAATACTTTTTTTTTCTTTCATTACTTCTATACACGTTCACCATCATTTTCTACACAAAGATATTGCATGTTTTTTCTTTTTTTTTAGTATTTGGCACACACCATAGTGCTGCTTCTGGGAACAGATTTATAGTTATTTGCTTAGCACTTAGAACTCAAGACTGGACGACCACATTCCCTGGAATAGAACTGAACTGCAGTACCAGACACCACCTGTGGGCCTTGGTGGTGCTGTGTAGGAGATACACTCAATGACTGGTGTAAATAAGTGAAGTGGAAGATTTGGAGGAAACACACGAATGAATCTCCCCGGTGTCATTAGCTCCTTAATAAATGCTCCGTATATATTATTCAATAAACACTAAATTAAACATTAGACAAGAGCGATCAGCGGCGCCCGCCATCAAATATGCATGGCCTGTAATGTGTCCATTCATATCGCTTATAGAAACGATTATTGAGGAATCCCTCCATCTTGCTGCAACGTTATTAAGATTTATTCTGTTGTGATTGGGTTTTATTGTTTCGGATGCGGCGGCGGCGGCCCCCTTTATCATCCTCATGGTAATGCAGCGCGACGCTCGTCTCCACCGTGTGGGTGCCACCGCCATCACTCTAAAGTGGCAGCCCCCAATCCTGTATATACAGAGTCCACGAATCTGAACCTCTGTATACAATTTATCACTCAGAGAGAGGAGAGGACCCTCGTATAGGGGTACCCCGCCCTGTAGGTCTATGTCTGCCCCTGCAATGAGCTGAGGAAACCCTCTAGATTGGGCAATTACACCAATGTAACTATACAAATGTTTCAGTCTGTTGCGGAGCTTTATTCTCCCCCTATAGTTACTGTTATCCTAAATAACACTCCAGTCTTGCAGATGTCCCTGTTGCAGTATGACCTTCCTGCCTATAGGGGGTCACTGTTTTTATTAAAATTTTAAGGGGTACTCCGGTGGAAAACTTTTTTTTTATTTTTAAATGAACTGGTACCAGAAAGTAAAACAGATTTGTAAATTAATTCTATTAAAAAAAATCTTTACCCTTCCAGTACTTATTAGCAGCTGTATGCTACAGAGGAAATTCTTTGCTTTTTTAATTTCTTTTTTGTCTTGTTCACAGTGCTCTCTGCTGACACCTCTGTCCGTGTCAGGAACTGTCCAGAGAAGCACAGGTTTGCTATGAGGATTTTCTCCTGTTCTGGACAGTTCCTGATACGGGCATCAGGTGTCAGCAGAGAGCACTGTGGACAAGACAAAAAATAAATAAAAAAAGAACAGAATTTCCTCTCTAGCATACAGCTGCTAATAAGTACTGGAAGGATTACGATTTTTTTTTTATAGAAGTAATTTACAAATCTGTTTAACTTTCTAGCAACTGTTGATAAAAAAAAAAAAAAAAAAAATGTTTTCCACCGGAGTACCCCTTTAAAGAATCTTCTGATCATGGAATTTGATGTGGATTTCGGAGCGGACCCCACTTAGACCCCAGGGCCCCTGTAGAGCTCCATTCTCTCTTCGAACCCCCCATTAGTTACTATACCACCCTAAATAATGCCCCGGTTATGTGCCAACTTGCAAATAAAATATCCCTGTTGCAGTACCCCTTTACTGCCTATAGGGGGTCACTGTTAATAAAATTCCTATAATCTCCTGATCACTGCTCGGAGCACCACATAGTGGCCATAAGGTATAAATGCGTGCAACAGAATTTCATGTGGATTTCAGGGCGTACCATCGTAGTCACCAGGGCCCTTGTAGAGCTATATTCTCTCTACCCACAATAGTTACTTTTCCATAGTATTTTCTAACCCAGGGTGTGTCCAGCTGTTGCAGAACAACAACTCCCAGCCAAAGGTTTACAACAGCTGGGGGCACACTGGTTGGGAAACACTCCTCTACCACCCTGAATAACGGACCAGTTGCAAATTAAATATCCCTGTTGCAGTACCACCTTCCTGCCTATAGGGGCCACTGTCTGTTTAAAAAAAATTCTAGAATCTCCTGATCACTGTGCAAAACTTCTCGCTGCTCGCAGCACCACATAGTGGCCATAAGCTGTAAATGCACACAACGGAATTTCATGTGGATTTCGGAGTAGACCCCTCAGTCACCAGGGCCTCAGTGATGCTCTATTCAAGTGGTCTCCAAAGAACTTTCAGCTGTTGGAAAAGTACAACTCCCAGCATGCCCGGACAGCCAAAGGCTGTCCGGAAATGCTGGGAGTTGTAGTTTTGCTCAGCTGGAGTTTCACAGTTTTAAGATCACTGCTCTATTCTTTTTACCCCCAATAGTAAATATATCACCCTGAATAACAAACAAAGCTGTCCGGACATGCTGGGAGTTGTAGTCTTGCCAAAGCTGGAGGTCCACACTTTTGAGACCACTGCTCTATTCTCTTTACCCCCAATAGTAAATATATCACCCTTAAAGGGGTACTACCGTGAATAGAAATCCAAAAAAGAAATGCATTTCCTGTGATGTCCTGACCACAGTGCTCTCTGCTGATCTCTGCTGTCCATTTTAGGAACTGTCCAGAGAAGCATATGTTTGCTATGGGGATTTTCTCCAGTTCCTAAAATGGACAGCAGAGGTCAGCAGAGAGCACCGTGGTCGTGACATCACAGGAAATGCATTTCTTTTTTGGATTTCTCTTTAGTATACAGCCCCTAAAAAGTACTGGAAGGATTAAGATTTTTTTTAATAGCAGTGATTTACAAATCTGTTTCACTTTCTGCCACCTGTTGACTTAAAAAAAAAAAGTTTTCCATGGTAGTACCCCTTTAATAATGCACCAGTTATTTGGCAACTTGAAAATGAAACAATGTCACTGTTGCAGTACCCCCTTCCTGCCTATAGTGGCCACTGTCTGTATATTAAAATTTCTAAAAATCTCTTAGGTCACTGTGGATTAGACCCCAGGGCCTCAACGAAGGTCTATTCCAGTGGTCTCCAAACTGTGCACTTCCAGCTGTTGCAAAACTACAACTCCCAGCTGGAGGCACACTGGTTAGGAAACACTGGTCAAAAGCTGTCCGGGCATGCTGGGAGTTGTAGTTTTCCAACAGCTGGAGGTCCGCAGTCTGGAGACCACTGCTCAATAGAATCCTGCTGACTAACACACCAGTAATTTGGCAAACGTCCCTATTGCAATACCCCCTTCCTGCCTTTAGAGGTCACTGTTTCTTATTAAAATTTATAGACTCCCTTGATCACTGTTCGAATATTTCTCACCAGCTCGCAGCACCACATAGAGGCCATAGGCTGTTAATGCACCCTGTTCAGATACTTTTATAAGGAGGTTTCGGCAGCTGCTCCACGTAAGCTCAGGGAAGTGTCCTTAGAAGGAATAAGTGTGTTTTAGTGGATCAGTCTTTATCCTGTGACCTTTCTCCGTGTATCTTTGAGCTGCTGGCAGTGGATATAGTGGATTACGGGCGGCTTTTCTCAGGATCTGGCTTCAGCTGATTTGTTTTGTGTCAAAGAAAATAGACAGAGAAACCTGCTGATGCTGAACCATCGCGCGGTGATGGGGAAGAATGGACGAGGGGGGCGCTGCCGAGCCGCGATTGTAGGCTACATGGAAACTGCATGGTGGAACCGCGTCCTGACCAATCGCTGATGCCATGGCCGGCTCTGCCTATGGGCAATATAGGCAGCCGCCTAGAGCGCCCTCTTGAATGGGGGGCGCCGCTCTGCCTGCGACAACCAGCATCGGAACCACTTGCTCAGCCTGCTGCATAAGGAGAAGGTTTGTTACAGTGTTTCACCCCCGTAATAAGGTAAGTAAGGGGGTTTGTGGTGTCCCGGTACCGTATTACATACCGTACCTAGTGTAGAGGTCCCCAAAGTCAGAGTAACTAAGTTCATGTAGGGTCCCTCAGGTGGGACAGCCCCTAGTTATTGAAGCTTGCAGAAAATCTTCAGTAAAAGTTATAGCTGTTTCAGAAAACTCTCCGGTTGTGGACATTCTATTATTATTTACCTCCCTATCGCTCTTGGGAAGGGTGGCGGTAGGACAAGCATTACTGAGGAGCTCTCACCCTGGCGTCACAAATAGCTAGGGTTAACAAGTACCTTTTAATAACCGCACAGCTACACTCCCCATACCCTACATCCCTCAGGCTATCACAATTGCGTATCAAAGGGTGGGCAAATTTGTAGAGCCAAGGGGCAGCAAAATTAGCTTTTGCCTAGGGTGACAAAAAACCTTGCACCAGCCCTGGCCGCTGCCGCGGCACCGCCAGACGAAAGGAGGGAGGACCGATCCGGCAAAAATGTTCCAACCACTCCCCGAAAGAGCGCTGCACAAGGAGTCACCTGGAGCACAAGATTCAGACCCCGACATTTTGTGAGACTGCGAACACACAGCAGTGAGAAAAAAAAAAGCCCTGCTTACCACATGACCAAAAATGCCGCAGCCGGATGTTCACTGGGAATCAATAAGGAGAATATGATATTTTTTTCACCCCAAAAAATGACAATAGAAATCACATGTAGAAAGAATCACAAGACTAATAACACATGTTTTTGAAAAAAAAAAAGAAAATTTCATAAAAACTGCGTCATGAAGGAGAAAAATAAGGGGGTAGGTTTTTTTATGGCTTTTTCTTAGACAAAAAATAAAAATAAAAAAATAAGAAAAGTTCTGTCTGTTCGTAGCCTGGGATGCAAAAAAATGGATTTCCCGGGATTTGTCGAAATTTTTGCAAACGATGCCGCAGCGGCATCTAAAGGGACTTTTAAATAGTCCCTGGTGGTGTAGTGGTGTAGGTCGCCTCCCAGGCCCCCCAATAGAACTGCATTGATCTGTATGTGGAATCTATATATTCCCTCTTACTTGTCTAAATATCATTTATTAGCCATGTAGAGAAGTTTCCCCTCTTTCATTTGTCACTTACATGCAGGGAGTGAGAAAATGACATCATCCAGCCATCCACTGTGTCTCTGACAAAGTCCCTCTCTGTAAGCAGCCCCCACCCTCCTAAGAGACACAGACCATGTGGTTTCTGCCCTGAACTGATGAGTCATGCTTCCTTTAGTGCTGAGCACTGGGAGGTGTTTGCAGCTTCAGCCAATCAGACACTGAATTTCTCTGCTCACAGTGAGGAATTGGGGGCTGCTCCCAGGGAGGGAACTGGATGGTGATGTGAAAAAAAAAGTAAGAGCAGAGCTGAAATGACTCCTGGGACTAGTAGTACCATTCTGCTGGGAAAGGGAAGGATGGCAAAGAATATCAATCAGCCAGAGAAGACAACAGGGGCTACAGGAGCCATGCATATCAGGCAGGATCATTTACAGGGAGCCTATCCAGGTAGTGTGGTGGCTTTAGTGCTTTTTGGGTATATATATATATATATATATATATATATACTTCCCTGGAGCACCCCTTTAATTTTTCTAATATACATGATGAAACATGTTTAACTCCTTTTTATAGAAGTCATGAATAGAATCCTGATTAAAAAAACACCACTAGGGGTCTCCATACCATCCAGAACATGATCCTGTCCGGCTGCAGCATCGTCTTTGTCCCAGCTGAAACACATCCCAGAAAATATGGAATAAAAAGCCATTTAAAAGTCTGATCAATACCAAAATGGTACAAAAACAACTACAGATCACGGCAAAAAATTGAGCCCCATATGCGGAAAAATAAAAAAGTTATAGGGGTCAGAAAAAGGCAACATAAAAAATCCTATAAAGTTATAAAGTTTTGAATTTTTAGTAGTAAAATGTGATGCAAACTACACAAATTGTATTGTTGTCATCAGGTCGATCAAATGAATCCAGATGACACGATAGTCTGACTGCATGGTCCCGCAGATCCGCAATGGCGCCATTTTTAGCCCATAGAAGTCAGTGGGTTACATGTGCCCGTTCTTGTTTTTTTTCAAATCTGAAGCAACTAAACTAAAAAACTGTGAACATTTTCTAGCATTTTAACAAAAAACAAACAAATATGATGTAAAATGGACAATAAAATACAAACAAAATAGGAACTTGTGATATATATCTGTATCTTCATATGACAGTGATGATGATATTAGTGAATGTAATGATGATGATGATAGTGATGATGATGATAGTGATGATGATGATGATAGTGATGATGATAGTGATGATGATGATGATAGTGATGATGATGATGATAGTGATGATGATGATGATAGAGATGATGATTATAGTGATGATGATATTGATGATAGTGATGATGATGATGATAGTGATGATGATGATAGTGATGATGATGATGATAGTGATGATGATGATGATGATAGAGATGATGATTATAGTGATGATGATATTGATAGTGACGATGATGATGATTATAGTGATGATGATGATGATGATGATTATAGTGATGATGATGATGATAGTGATGATGATAGTGATGATGATGATAGTGATGATAATAGTGATGATGATAGTGATGATGATGATGATTATAGTGATGATGATGATGATGATGATGATGATAGAGATGATGATTATAGTGATGATGATATTGATAGTGATGATGATGATGATTATAGTGATGATGATGATGATGATAGTGATGATGATAGTGATGATAATAGTGATGATGATAGTGATGATGATGATGATTATAGTGATGATGATGATGATAGTGATGATAATGATGACTATGATGATTCCACCCCCCAGCCCCCATGTTCCCTGTGTTGGTTGAAGACTGACGTCCTCATTGATAAGCGGCGCACTGATGGCCCAGATAGCGGCGGCGCGGCGGCCTCTGAGTGTCACATTAATCGTTGGCTCGGCCGCGCTCCTGGCTCTGTCTGAACTCGGACAAATGAAGATTTATCGGCCGCTCACTTTTCCAATATCTTCAGCCGTTTCTGGCAGAAAAAGTGTTAAATGATAAAATGAATTATCCTCCATTTGTATGTTTGTCCGAGCGGTGAAATAAAGTGATGGAGCTGTAATTATCCCTAATGAGAGCCGGAGCGGCCGCCGCGCTAATTACTGGCAGGGTCACCGCCACCAGGGCCGGGTCCGAGGTCATCGCCGCAGATCCTGAGAGTCTGGAATTATGGGAGGAAAAGTAACGACAAATGAGTCACTGACTAACTGCAGAGGATACCGAACCCTAACATGTATCCCTGCTGCAGAACCTCATAATATACACACCTCAGCTGCTGCAGAACCTTATAATACACACCTCAGCTGCTGCAGAACATCATAATACGCACCTCAGCTGCTGCAGAACATCATAATACACACCTCAGCTGCTGCAGAACATCATAATACACACCTCAGCTGCTGCAAAACCTCATAAAACACACCTGAGCTTCTGCAGTACATCACAATACACCTCAGCTGCTGCAGAACCTTATAATACACACCTCAGCTGCTGCAGAATATCACAATACACACCTCAGCTGCTGCAGTACATCACAATACACCTCAGCTGCTGCAGAACCTTATAATACACACCTCAGCTGCTGCAGAACATCATAATACACACCTCAGCTGCTGCAGAACATCATAATACACAACTCAGCTGCTGCAGAACATCATAATACACACCTCAGCTGCTGCAGAACATCATAATTCACACCTCAGCTGTTGCAGGACATCATGATACACACCTGAGCTGCTGCAGTACATCACAATACACCTCAGCTGCTGCAGAACCTTATAATACACACCTCAGCTGCTGCAGAACATCATAACACACACCTCAGCTGCTGCAGTACATCACAATGCACCTCAGCTGCTGCAGAACCTCATAATACACACTTTAGCTGTTGCAGAACATCATAATTCATACCTCAGCTGCTGCAGAACATCTCAATACACCACAGCTGCTGCAGAACATCATAATACACAACTCAGCTGCTGCAGAACATCATAATTTACACCTCAGCTGCTGCAGAACATTATAATACACACCTTAGCTGCTGCAAAACATCATTATACACATCAGCTGCTGCAGAACATTATAATACACACATCAGCTGCTGCAGAACATCACAATACACCTGAGCTGCTGCAGAACCTCATAATACACACCTCAGCTGCTGCAGAACATCATGATTTACACCTCAGCTGCTGCAGGACATCACAATACACCTCAGCTGCTGCATAACCTCATAATATACACCTCAGCTGCTGCAGAACATCATAATACACACCTCAGCTGCTGCAAAACATCATAATACACACCTCAGCTGCTGCAGAACATCATAATACACACCTCAGCTGCTGCAGAACACTGTAATACACATAATGGGGCCAGAAAGCTTAATTATCCTGTAGATTATAATTATCAGTATTATTATAGGTATTATGATTATCAATGTGGTTGGGTTCTATCCACTATGAGCAGTGATATACTGTACACATATGGTGGCAACATCCTCAGTGGTGACATCCTCAGTGGTGACATCCTCAGTGGTGACATCCTGGGTGGTGACATCCTGGGTGGTGACATCCTCGGTGCTGACATCCTCGGTGGTGACATCCTCGGTGGTGACATCCTCGGTGCTGACATCCTCAGTGATGATATCCTCGGTAGTTACTAGTGACATCCTCGGTGGTGACATCCTGGGTGGTGACATCCTTGGTGGTGACATCCTCAGTGGTGACATCCTCGGTGGTGACATCCTCAGTGTTGACATCCTGGGTGGTGACATCCTCGGTAGTGACATCCTCAGTGATGATATCCTCAGTAGTGACATCCTCGGTGGTGACATCCTCAGTGGGGACATCCTTGGTGCTGACATCCTCGGTAGTGACATCCTCGGTGGTGACATCCTCAGTGGTGACATCCTGGGTGGTGACATCCTCCGTAGTGACATCCTCGGTGGTGACATCCTGGGTGGTGACATCCTCAGTGCTGACATCCTCGGTGGTGACATCCTTGGTGGTGACATCCTCGGTGGTGACATCCTCGGTGCTGACATCCTCGGTGCTGACATCCTCAGTGGTGACATCCTTAGTGATGATATCCTTGGTAGTTACTAGTGACATCCTCGGTGGTGACATCCTGGGTGGTGACATCCTGGGTGGTGACATCCTGGGTGGTGACATCCTGGGTGGTGACATCCTCAGTGGTGACATCCTCGGTAGTGACATCCTCAGTGGTGACATCCTCAGTGGGGACATCCTGAGTGGTGACATCCTGAGTGGTGACATTCTCGGTAGTGACATCCTCAGTGCTGACATCCTCGATAGTGACGTCCTCGGTGGTGACATCCTCAGTGGTGACATCCTGGGTGGTGACATCCTCCGTAGTGACATCCTTGGTGGTGACATCCTCAGTGGTGACATCCTCGGTGGTGACATCCTCGGTGGTGACATTCTCGGCAGTGACATCCTCAGTGGTGACATCCTCAGTGCTGACATCCTGGGTGGTTACATCCTCAGTGGTGACATCCTCGGTGATGATATCCTTGGTGGTTACATCTTGGATGGTGCCATCCTCGGTGCCATCCTGGGGGGTGACATCCTGGGTGGTGACATCCTCAGTGATGACATCCTCAGTGGTGACATCCTCAGTGGGGACATCCTGAGTGGTGACATCCTGAGTGGTGACATTCTCGGTAGTGACATCCTCAGTGGTGACATCCTGGGTGGGGACATCCTCGGGGCCATCCTGGGTGGTGACATCCTGGGGGGTGACATCCTCAGTGATGACATCCTCAGTAATGATATCCTCAGTGGTGATACCCTCAGTGGGGACATCCTGAGTGGTGACATTCTCGGTAGTGACATCCTCAGTGGGGACATCCTGAGTGGTGATATTCTCGGTAGTGACCTCCTCAGTGGTGACATCCAGGGTGCTGACATCCTCGGTGGGGACATCCTCAGTGGTGACATCCTCAGTGGTGACATTCTCGGTAGTGACATCCTCAGTGGTGACATCCTGGGTGGGGACATCCTCAGTAGTGACATCCTGGGTTCTGACATCCTCGGTGGGGACATCCTCAGTGGTGACATTCTCGGTAGTGACATCCTCAGTGGTGACATCCTCAGTGGTGACATCCTGGGTGCTGACATCCTCGGTGGGGACATCCTCAGTGGTGACATTCTCGGTAGTGACATCCTCAGTGGTGACATCCTCAGTGATGACATTCTCGGTAGTGACATCCTCAGTGGTGACATCCTGGGTGGGGACATCCTCAGTGGTGACATCCTCAGTAGTGACATCCTTGGTGGTGTTGAGACAGTTGTTCCCATCAGACCTCCCTTTCCCGGCTCCCCCAGGTGTTGCAGACCTCACACCTTTAGCTCCTGATGTCTCCTTCTCTAGTTCTCATGTTATAAATGATCTGACTCGTACATGTGACACGGGTGCGGCTGACGGCGGCAGTGGAGACGTCGTCCCTGATCCTTTGGTCAATAGTGAAGCAGCGATAATGTCACCCTGTAAACAACGCTCAGAAATGACTCTTAGATTCAGCAAGAAATCCCAATCTAAGGCGACAGACAATAACAGAGCGATCCATCAGCCGTCAGCCGGGCCGCGGTACAAATTACGGAGCCGCTGACTAATGTGATATAACTCAGTGCCAGGAGGGTGCAAGAGAGACATGTGAGGTTATGTGAGGGTGATCTGCTTATATAGAGGTATATTGGTTATATGGAATTATACTGGTTATATAGAGGTGAACTGGTTATGTGAGGGTGAGCTGGTTATATAGCGGTACATTGGTTATAAAGAATTATACAGGTTATATAGAGGTTAATTGGTTATATGAGGGTGAGCTGCTTATATAGAGGTACATTAGTTATATAGAATTATACAGGTTATATGGAGATATACTGGTAATGTTGGGATGTACTAGCTATGTAGGGGTATACTGGTTATAGAGAGGTATATTGGTTATATAGAATATACTGGTTATATAGAGGTGAACTGGTAATATGGAAATGTACTAGTTATAAAGAGGTGTAATAGTTATTTTAGGCTTATACTGGTTATATAGAGGTATACTGGTTGTATGGAGATGTACTAATTAAAGAAAGGGGAATTGGTATATAGAGATGTACTTGTTATTTGAGGTTTATACTGGTTTTTATAGAGGTATAATGGTTATATGAAGATTATTAAAAGAGTCGTCACACAAGTCATACAATGTGCACAGGCACAATAGAATACAATCATCCAAAGCATGACAGAACAATATACAGCACAAATCTCTAGGCTATACATCATACCACATGCTACACCAACATTCTGCTCCTGCATAAATCATGAATACCATGTTGAACAACAAAATATTGTGATCTGTGATTGAGGAAGGGGATGGGAACTATGGGGAGTAGGGATGGCCGGATCACAGGGCCAAACTACCCAGCAGAAATATGAGGAGATGGAGAAGTCCCAGAAGTTAGCAACCATGTGACAATAAAACATCAGTAAGTTCAGATATCATACATATAGAAGGTATATTGTTGTGTCCCAGTACAGAACCGGGTCTGTACAGTCCTTAAGGGGTCTCCTGCTGGTCTCTCCCATAAGTCATTATGGTATTATATTGTATTCTGTTGTATATAAGGTATGTACATTTATTATAAGCATTGTACAGTGAATGTAAACTGTATATAAATGTCACTAGGATATTTATCCTGTATAGGACCTTCCTAAGGTCATGTGATGAGTCATCTGATGTGTGATCACATGATATACCCAGAGTTCCATGGGCACAGGTAACCAGCTACCAATGGGCTTTAGTCAAGCCCCCTGATATATAAGGAGATGTAGTCTATATTCTCTCTCTTAGTTCCTGGATCCAAAAGCACAAGTCATGTACAAGTCAAGTCCAGCATATCTAGGCCAAAGCCTATAAACCTGCAGCCACATCAAATCTGTGAGTACAAGTCAAGTCTCTACTGTCCCTACAAAGTGATAACACTAGTACAGTGACCTGCATCATCATTATAATAACTACACGTCCAAGCAAGCCTGAGAGGTTCCCTGTGTCCCGGTCACCTCTGTGGAAGTTGGCTGTTTGTAAAGACTGTTTTATGCCTTCTCCAATAATAGTCCAAGTTGCATCAAATCCTTGCTTTGGACTCTCATTCATCACATGCCATTTTTGGGCTGGTTGTCGGCGGTGCCCTACACCAAACAACCACATCCTGGCATCACGAACACTAGGGGTTAACAACATCTTGCCCCAGGGGTTAATACCAACCGACCACACCACTCGCTGCAACACCCCGTGGTCACCACAATATTACTCTGGAAGGGAACCCAAATGACATCAGAATAGGAAACATCTAGTTTATAGATATATAAATATGGAAGTGATATCTTACACTCCACCCACTTTTAACTAACACACATCACAAGACTCTAGGTAAAAACTTTCAAAGACAGTGCAGGATATATGATCTACTGTACTCTAAATTTAGAGGGAAAACTGAACTATGTTTTCTCGTGGGAATATTGTTTATAACAATCAGCTGGCAAAGGATGAAGGTTAACAAATATATAAGCAACAACTCAGTTTAGATGGGGATCACAGTTTAGATGGGGATCACAGATTCCACTGCAGTAGAATATGAGATCCCCAATCCTAAAACTAGACTCAATATAGAGATTATGAATAATTACTCTATTCAGCAGACTAAATGGTATAATTTTAACCACATTCTACAATATGTATTAATTCAAATAAGAGACCATTTGTATATTACCAAGATCATTTAAGATCTAACTTCTGCACCAGGAAAGCTGGGTCCATCAGATTGTCATGGACCTAGTTTTATGAGTCTCCCTCTGACTTTTCTTCATTGCGTGCCTCAGATAGCTTTCTAGGGATGTAAAGTAGTTCTGGAAAGCGTATCATCTCTCCATCTCTATAATAATCTACATCTAAAATCTATATGGAGTATTTCCTGTAAAATCTGTCTGGAGTTTACGATCTTCTAATATCTTGAATTCCCTTTGTGGATCTACACATAGTTTTTACCAGAAACTTTATTAGTCAAAACATACCCTGTTGGAACTCTCCAATGGTTGGCCAAATATTAATGTAATGTCTGGCTCTGGCCGCACACGAAGAGTTAAATGGCTCTAGTTGGGCTGGAGCTGCATGGAGCTCACCTGTGTGGTCTGGGTATGATTATCAGCTCTGATAATCACATCCAATAGGTAGGGACAGGGCTTTGGGTGAGTTAGGGCTTTACTGTTCCCTGCCCATATGTGACAATTAACTTCCTTCAGGCTTAATAGCCATGTATCGATTCAGTAGGTGGCGCTTGCATAGGGTATTTAGACTTTGCCGCCTTATACTATTATAACCAGAGCCAAGACCCCGGAGCCACCTTATACTATTATAACCGGAGCCAAGACCCCGGAGCCGCCATATACTATTATAACCGGAGCCAAGACCCCGGAGCTGCCTTATACTATTATAACCAGAACCCGGAGCTGCCTTATACTATTATAACCAGAGCCCGGACCCCAGAGCCACCTTATACTATTATAACCAGAGCCTGGATCCTGGAGCTGCCTTATACTATTATAACCAGAACGCAGAGCCGCCTTATACAATTATAAACAGGGCCGAAACCCCTGAGCTGACATACTAATATAACCAGAGCCTGGACCCTGAAGCTGCCTTATACTATTATAACCAGAGCCCAGAGCTGCCTCATACTATTGTAAACAGAGCCGAAACTCCTGAGCTGACATACTATTATAACCGGAGCCAAGACCCTGACGCCGCCTTATACTATTATAATCAGAGCCCAGACCCCTGAGCTGCCTTATACTATTATACCCATAGCCCAGACCCCGGAGCCGCCTTATACTATTATAGCCAGACCCTGGAGCCACCTTATACTATTATAATGTGAGCCCAGACCCTGGAGCTGCCTAATACTATTATAACCAGAGCCCAGACCCCGGAGCCGCCTTATACTATTATAACCAGAGCCCAGACCCCGGAGCCGCTTTATACTATTATAACCAGAGCCCGGACCCCGGAGCCGCCTTATACTATTATAACCAGAGCCCGGATCCCGGAGCCGCCTTATACTATTATAACCAGAGCCCCGACCCCGGAGCCGCCTTATACTATTATAACCAGAGCCCAGACCCCGAAGCCGCCTTATACTATTATAACCAGAGCCCGGACCCCGGAGCCGCCTTATACTATTATAATCAGAGCTCGAACCCCGGAGCCGCCTTATACTATTATAACCAGAGCCCAGACCCCGAAGCCGCCTTATACTATTATAATCAGAGCCCAGACCCCGAAGCCGCCTTATACTATTATAATCAGAGCCCAGACCCGGAGCCGCCTTATACTATTATAACCAGAGCCCGGACCCCGGAGCCGCCTTATACTATTATAACCAGAGCCCGGAGCCGCCTTATACTATTATAACCAGAGCCCAGACCCCGGAGACGCATTATACTATTATAACCAGAGCCCAGAGCCGCCTCATACTATTATAACCAGAGCCCAGATCCCGGAGCAGCATTATACTATTATAACCAGAGCCCGGACCCCGGAGCCGCCTTATACTATTATAACCAGAGCCCGGACCCTGGAGCTGCCTTATGCTATTATAACCAGAGCCCAGACCCGGAGCCACCTTATGCTATTATAACCAGAGCCCGGACCCCGGAGCCGCCTTTTACTATTATAACCAGAGCCCGGAGCCGCCTTATACTATTATAACCAGAGTCCGGAGCCGCCTTATGCTATTATAACCAGAGCCCAGAGCCCGGAGCAGCATTATACTATTATAACCAGAGCCCGGACCCCGGAGCCGCCTTCTACTATTATAACCAGAGCCCGGACCCCAGAGCCACCATATACTATTATAACCGGACCCCGGAGCCGCCTTATACTATTATAACCAGAGCCCGGACCCCGGAGCCGCCTTATACTATTATAACCAGAGCCCGGACCCTGGAGCCGCCTTATACTATTATAACCAGAGCCCAGACCCGGAGCCACCTTATACTATTATAACCAGAGCCCGGACCCCGGAGCCGCCTTATACTATTATAACCAGAGCCCGGAGCCGCCTTATACTATTATAACCAGAGCCCAGACCCCCGAGCCGCATTATACTATTATAACCAGAGCCCAGATCCCGGAGCAGCATTATACTATTATAACCAGAGCCTGGACCCCGGAGCCGCCTTATACTATTATAACCAGAGCCCGGACCCCAGAGCCACCTTATACTATTATAACCAGAGCCCGGACCCCAGAGCCACCTTATACTATTATAACCAGAGCCCGGAGCCGCCTTTTACTATTATAACCAGAGCCCGGACCCCGGATCCGCCTTATACTATTATAACCAGAGCCCGGACCCTGGAGCCGCCTTATACTATTATAACCAGAGCCCAGACCCGGAGCCACCTTATACTATAATAAACAGAGCCCGGACCCCGGAGCCGCCTTTTACTATTATAACCAGAACCCGGACCCCGGAGCCGCCTTATACTATTATAACCAGAGCCCGGAGCCGCCTTATACTATTGTAACCAGACCCCGGAGCCGCCTTATACTATTATAACCAGAGCCCGGAGCCGCTTTATACTATTATAACCAGAGCCCGGACCCTGGAGCCGCCTTATACTATTATAATCAGAGCCCGGACCCCGGAGCCACCTTATACTATTATAACCAGAGCCCCGACCCCGGAGCCGCCTTATACTATTATAACCAGAGCCCGGACCCCGGAGCCGCCTTATACTATTATAACCAGAGCCCGGACCCCGGAGCCGCCTTATACTATTATAACCAGAGCCCGGACCCCGGAGCCGCCTTATACTATTATAACCAGAGCCCGGAGCCGCCTTATACTATTATAACCAGAGCCCGGACCCCGGAGCCGCCTTATACTATTATAACCAGAACCCGGACCCCGGAGCCGCCTTATACTATTATAACCAGAGCCCCGACCCCGGAGCCGCCTTATACTATTATAACCGGAGCCCAGCGCACCCTTTACTTTTCTATATCTGGAAATGTTGGATATAAAAATATTGGAATTTACCAACCAGAAGCTTCAATAAGATGTAAATTCGATGCAAATCAAAACAAATCCTCGGTGGTGAAATCCTCTCGCTCCTTACGCTTTGAACAATGCGACGTCTCATCATGTAAATGATATAGGGGCAGGAACGTGGCGACATCCGTCTGTATAATCTCCAGGAATGGGACCTTATTACTTGTACAGTCACTAATTCCTCAGTATACGGCGTCCTCCAATGTCAGACATCTTTTACCGGATTACAGAATTACAGAACATTCCAGTATGGATCCTCTGGTCCTGGTGATAATAAACTCTCTTTCTGAGATCTGGTCACACAGCTCACCAGTATAAGTATACGCTTTAGGGGTAGTGTACACACAGTGAAGGGGCTACTGGAGGGGACGTCACTGCTGCTGATGCCGTGGATAGAATGGGAAAAGATCAAATTGAGGGGATCCACCAATCTTGAGTAGGGGCTGCTCCAGTACCATGCACAGTGGTGGACCAGGCGGGGGCGGGGTGCTGAAGTACCATGCACAGTGGGGTGCCAAGTGGGGGGTGCTGCAGTACCATGCACAGTGGTGGACCAGGCGGGGGCGGGGTGCTGCAGTACCCTGCACAGTGGGGTGCCAGGTGGGGGGTGCTGCAGTACCATGCACAGTGGGGGACCAGGCGGGGGCGGGGTGCTGCAGTACCATGCACAGTGGGGTGCCAGGTGGGGGGTGCTGCAGTACCATGCACAGTGGGGGACCAGGTGGGGGGCGGGATGCTACAGTACCATGCACAGTGGGGGTCCAGGCGGGGGATGGGGTGCTGCAGTACCATGCACAGTGGAGGACCAGGCAGGGGGGGCGGGGTGCTGCAGTACCATGCACAGTGGGGTGCCAGGCAGGGGGTGCTGCAGTACCAAGTACCATGCACAGTGGGGGGGCCAGGCAGGGGGAGCTGCAGTACCAAGTACCATGCACAGTGGGGTGCCAGGCGGGGGGCGGGGTGCTGCAGTACCATGCACAGTGGGGGGGGGGCAAGCAGGGGGGGCTGCAGTACCAAGTACCATGCACAGTGGGGGGGCCAGGCGGGGGGTGCTGCAGTACCATGCACAGTGGGGGACCAGGCAGGGGGTGCTGCAGTACCATGCACAGTGGGGGGGCCAGGCGGGGGGTGCTGCAGTACCATGCACAGTGGGGGACCAGGCAGGGGGAGCTGCAGTACCAAGTACCATGCACAGTGGGGGGGCCAGGCAGGGGGAGCTGCAGTACCAAGTACCATGCACAGTGGGGGGGCCAGGCGGGGGGTGCTGCAGTACCATGCACAGTGGGGGACCAGGCAGGGGGTGCTGCAGTACCATGCACAGTGGGGTATCAGGCAGGGGGTGCTGCAGTACCATGCACAGTGGGGTATCAGGCGGGGGGTGCTGCAGTACCATGCACAGTGGGGTATCAGGCGGG
This sequence comes from Hyla sarda, assembly GCF_029499605.1. NCBI lineage: Eukaryota > Metazoa > Chordata > Amphibia > Anura > Hylidae > Hyla > Hyla sarda. Next base: position 230,923,237 of record NC_079195.1, read on the forward strand.
GGGTGCTGTGATGAGAAAAGCATAAAAGGCCCACAGTGTTATATCAGGATCGTCTCATGCACTATAAGAAGAACAATTCCATGTCTGTCTGTGTCCTGTTTGTTCCCAGTTCCCCAGGGGACATTGTAGACCAGCAGAGCAGGGGTTAAGAAATTAATGAAAATTAATGTTAGCGATGATGAGAAGTGAATTCCCCCTTAAGGCAAATTGATATTTCATTTGTTACAATGTAATTACAAGGAATGAAGATCACGGTAACATTAATGACCGGATATCACGGATCTGCCGTATCTAATCTCATCATCTTCTACCTAATGAATTCATCTCTTGTATTCGTCTCATCGTGGAGGGTCCCCGGCTTTACCACCGCTCCCAGGTTATGGAGCCTCCAGATAAAATGGGGGTTATTCTGTATTCAGAGCCGCATGTGGAGCTCAGCAGAACAGAGGATATCAGGCGCGCAGGGAAGCTGACGTATGATCATGTGACTTCTCTGAACTCATATGGTTAATAGAGATTTGATGTTTTGGGGCCCCTTGTGTCCCCGATAGTTCCTGGGCAGATGTGACCTTTAGGAATCCAGAAAACAGTTACATGTAGTTTCATGGGCCTCTGTTATGTTGTGGGGCTTTACCATGTAAAGGGGTACTCCGCCCCTAGACATCTTTTGGATAGGGGATAAGATATCAAGGGTCCCGCCGCTGGGGACCGCCGCAATCTCGCCTGCGGCCCCCCAGACATCCGGTGCACAGTGCGAACTTCACTCTGTGTCGGATAACTGGCGATGTGGGGTGGAGGCTTGTGACGTCACGGTCACAGCCGCTCGTGATGTCACAGCCAAGCTCCCTCAACGCATGCCCATGGGAGGGTGCATGAGGGCCGTGAGGCCCCCTCCCATAGACTTGCATTGAGGGGGCGTTGGCGTGACATCACAAGCTCTAAACGAACGGGGTACAGTCCTAGTATCCCCAGCAGTGGGACCCCCGCGATCAGGCATCTTATCCCCAATAATTTGGATAGTGGATAAGATGTTTACCCCTTTAAGGGTCCATGAACACTATGGAACACTACAGAATTCCACTTGGAATTTCCCATTGATGTTGATGGGATCCGTTGCACAGTGATGCTACTCAGAAGATGGCCAAAAAGCACATGGCAGGTATAGGGCTACCAACAACAATTTAACCCAAAGGGTTAACAAAAACCTGGTATTCCATGTGCTAGAATAAAACTTAACTTTTATTATAGAAAAAAATGAAATCACAGGCATTGCTGGTCCTCATAACTGGCAATGTATTCTGCTAAATATTTTCCCGAAATTAACTCATTAATTCTTTTGGCAGAAGAATTCCAGCGGTGGGAAGTTCCTCAGGGTGCACTGTGCAACGGACACCAACAACAATTTAACCCAAAGGGTTAACAAAAACCTGGTAAATCATGAAACTTGTGAGACACACAATTAAAATCACAACTCCATGTACATATCCGATCAATTGTGATGTGTTAGTCAGATACACTATATAGTGATTTCTTAGAAAAGTTTATATGTGTTTATCTGGGATGAACCATCCCCAATAATCCTATAACAATCATTCAGTGATGGTATTAATTTGAATCCCTCCCAGGGTATAACCCTCTCTCATGGGAGTTTGGTCTTATCCAATAGATATTCCTTAATACTAATCCATCAAAAGAATGTTTATATATAGACCAAGTCACACCACTGTGCACCATGGGTGCGGGTCCAGAACAGATCTGGAGTCACTATGAGTGAGGCTATGTAAGGATATTACATGGAGATGCTGATTAAAACCATAAACTCTCACACCCCAACATGTTTCACCACTCTTGTGGCTTTGTCAAGGAGAATGACTGACAGTGACATTGCTGTCAGTCATTCTTAAGTTAAGAAATCACTATATAGTGTATCTGACTAACATATCACAATTGATCGGATATGTACATGGAGTTGTGATTTTAATTGGATGTCTCACAAGTTTCATGATTTACCAGGTTTTTGTTAACCCTTTGGGTTAAATTGTTGTTGGTGTCCGTTTCACAGTGCAGCCTAAGGAACTTCCCACCGCTGGAATTCTTCTGCCAAAAGAATTAATGAGTTAATTTCGGCAAAATATTGAGCAGAATACATTGCCAGTTATGAGGACCAGCAATGCCCGTGTGGTCCTAATGCTGAAGGTGACAGCTTCCTCCGGAATTTTGTAGTGTGCATAAACACTAAGACAGATGGGCCTGATGGTTGTTTTCCCACATTCACTTTTTTGAGACCCTTGGGACAACTCTTCACCCCTCGATTGCTAATGGAGAAGACAGTGACACCATCCAGAGCCCCATAGAAGGTTCAGCGCTACATAAACTCTCATTGCAAAGATGGATTAACACAGCTGTCCAGCTTTACTAGACTCCTGAATGGTAAGACACGTAGAGGATGCACCTCGCGAGCCTCAGAAGGTCAGGTGACCACCACAGCCGGAGCAGCAATGGCGGCCATACCGAGGACAATACATCTGCCAGACGCAATGATTTACAGTTTATTAACCTGAGTCGGACTAGGGATACTGGGACTGAGAGCAGTCGTGGCGCCAAACCGAAGAAACGCTCCAAGATCCTCGTATATCAGGCGTCTCGTAGGCCACCCGGCATCCATTAACCTGAGAACTGTACGATGGATCATCCAGAGGAGCAACCGGGGAAATCAGAAGAATATTAAAGCAGAGAAGCCCCAAGTCCTAATGAGAAGAGGACGAATCCTGTCTGCTCTGCCGCCGCCGCATCATCCCCGCGCCTCGCGACCGAAGCTGGGAATACACTGCAGGATGAGATGTACCGGAGACCGCGCCATTCCTTATGCATAGAGATATCTCATTTACATATCATTGTTCTCAGAATAAATCACTAGCGCTCCTCAGCCAAGCGTCCTGGTCACCGATGAAGACGTTCAGACCGGACCGCGCACCGTGTAGGCGCTGTGATAAAGTAACATTATGTGTATTTCTTGTCATTCCAGTATCTCAGAATATAGCAAAACTGTACGCAGGCCTGGTGCAAGGATTTCTGCCACCCTCAGTAAATGCCAATTTTACAGCCCCTTGACACATCCCACCTTACTACTGGGGTGATACACTGTAACAAACCTCCTCCTCCTGTAATCTGCTTACTTCTGGGGTGACACACTGTAACAAACCTTGTCCTCATCTAATCACCTTACTTCTGGGGTGACACACTGTAACAAACCTCCTCCTCCTGTAATCTGCTTACTTCTGGGGTGACACACTGTAACAAACCTTGTCCTCATCTAATCACCTTACTTCTGGGGTGACACACTGTAACAAACCACCTCCTCATGTTATCTCCTTACTACTGGGGTGATACACTGTAACAAACCCCCTCCTCATGTAATCTCCTAACTACTGGGGTGACACACTGTAACAAACCTCCTCCTCATCTAATCATCTTACTACTGGGGTGAAACACTGTAACAAACCTCCTCCTCATCTAATCTCCTTACTACTGGGGTGACACACTGTAACAAACCTCCTCCTCATGTAATCTCCTTACTACTGGGAGGACACACTGTAACAAACCTCCTCCTTATGTAATCTCCTTACTACTGGGGTGACTCGCTGTAACAAACCTCCTCCTCATCTAATCTCCTTACTACTGGGGTGACACACTGTAACAAACCTCCTCCTCATGTAATCTCCTTACTACTCGGGTGACACACTGTAAAAAACCTCCTCCTCATCTAATCTCCTTACTACTCGGGTGACACACTGTAACAAACCTCCTCCCCATGTAATCTCTTTACTACTGGGGTGACACACTGTAACAAACCTCCTCCTCATGTAATCTCTTTACTACTGGGGTGACACACTGTAACAAACCTCCTCCTCATGTAATCTCCTTACTACTGGGGTGACACACTGTAACAAACCTTCTCCTCATCTAATCACCTTACTACTGGGGTAATACACTGTAACAAACCTCCTCCTCATGTAATCACCTTACTACTGGGGTGACACACTGTAACAAACCTCCTCCTCATGTAATCTCCTTACTACTGGGGTAACACATTGTAACAAACCTCCTCCTCATGTAATCTCCTTACTACTGGGGTGACACACTGTAACAAACCTTTTCCTCATGTAATCTCCTTACTACTGGGGTGACACAATGTAACAAACCTCCTCCTCATGTAATCACCTTACTACTGGGGTGATATACTGTAACAAACGTCCTCCTCATGTAATCTCCTTACTACTGGGGTAACACATTGTAACAAACCTCCTCCTCATGTAATCTCCTTACTACTGGGGTGGCACACTGTAACAAACCTCCTCCTCATGTAATCTCCTTACTACTGGGGTGACACACTGTAACAAATCTCCTCCTCATGTAATCTCCTTACTACTGGGGTGACACACTGTAACAAACCTCCTCCTCATGTAATCTCCTTACTACTGGGGTGACACACTGTAACAAATCTCCTCCTCATGTAATCTCCTTACTACTGGGGTGACACACTGTAACAAACCTCCTTCTCATGTAATCTCCTTACTACTGGGGTGACACACTGTAACAAACCTCCTCCTCATGTAATCTCCTTACTACTGGGGTGACACACTGTAACAATCCTCCTCCTCATGTAATCTCCTTACTACTGGGGTGGTCGGGGTTTAGCTGGATAGACAAGTGCATAAATAAGACACTAAAAATATCAAAGAAAATAACTAAACGTTTGTTTTTTGTGTGAATTAATAAAACAAATTGTTACAATTACAGCGCAGCAGAATAATTTCTATCAGTGTAGGAAACAATTGTGATCAGTGCCACCAGTTTTTCTCCATAGTCCAGTGTTTCCCAACCAGGGTGCCTCCAGCTGTTGCAAAACTACAACTCCCAGCATGCCTGGACAGCCAACGGCATAGTCTATTGGCCTTTCCCCATGTGTTACACTGCAACCCTGTATATTCAGATTAGCTGTAATTAAACCCTAAACAACAACAAAAACTAAAAAATAGGCTGAGCAATACGTTTCTGAAAAAAAGTGTCGCAGAGCTCCTCATAGGGCAGTAGCACCAGATACAGTGTTGCTGATTAACAAAGGCTGTAGGTCCCAAAAAGGTTCCCACTACGTGCTCCCCTGGGTTGGTTGTTTTATAGACACAACTGCAAAGTAGGCGTGAAGATGGTGCTGCGGATACGGATCATTCTGCCGAGCAATTAATCGGGGAACCAAAGATGCGAAAAAGGCCGAGTTCACAGCGCGATCCACCAGTCAGATCATGTAGGCATATGTAGAATCAAGGTTTTTTATATGCCAAACATAACGCATTTTGAGGTGTCAGAACCTCTTCATCAGATGTGTAGGCATGGTAAGAAGTGTGCCCTCAGGATCTGCGCGGGAGAGTGTGCGATGGCTTTATCCAGGCGCAGGGAGAGCGCAGTGTGATAGACTGACTGATGGATCGCGCGGTGAATCCGGCCTTTTTCGCATCTTTGGTTCCACGACACATAGGCTGAGGGGAGGGGCCTCAAAAAGAAAGAGGGGCCTCAATAAAGGGGATGGCCTACATAAGAGGGAGGGGTCTCAGTAAAGAGGATGGGCCTAAATAAGAGGGTCGAGTCTCAATAGAGAGGATGGGCCTATATAAAAGGGAGGGGTCTCAATAAAGAGGATGGGCCTATGTAAGAGGGAGGGGTCTCAATAAAGAGGATATGCCTATATAAGAGGGAGGGGTCTCAATAAAGAGGATGGGCCTATATAAGAGGGTGGGGCCTCAGAAAAGGGGATGGCCTATGTAAGAAGGGGAGGCCTAAGCAAACGGGATGGCCTATATAAGAGGGATGGGTTTCAGTAAAGGGGATGGGCCTATATAAGAAGGAGAGATCTCAGCAAAGGGGATGGGCCTATATAAGAGGGATGGGCTTCAGTAAAGGGGATGGCCTATATAATACGGAAGGGTCTCAGTAAAGGGGATGGGCCTATATAAGACAGAAGGGTCTCAGTAAAGGGGATGGGCATATATAAGACAGAAGGGTCTCAGTAAAGGGGATGGGCCTATATAAAAGGGATCTCAGTAAAGGGGATGGGCCTATATAAGAGGGAGGGGTCTCAGTAAAGGGGAGGGCCCTATATAAGAGGGATGGGCTTCAATAAAGGGGATGGCCTATATAAGAATGAAGGGTTTCAGTAAAAGAGGATGGGCCCATATAAGAGGGAGGGGCATCAGTATAGAGGATGGCCTACATAAGAGGGAGGGGTCTCGGTATAGGTGATGGCCTATATAAGCGGGAGGGGCTTCAGTTTAGGGGATGGCCTACATAAGTGGGAGGGGTCTCAGTAAAGGGAATGGGCATATATAAGAGAGAGGGGTCTCAGTATAGGGGATGGCCTATATAAGAGGGAGGGGTCTCAGTAAAGGGGATGGGCCTATATAAGAGGGAGGGGCCTATATAAGTGGAGGGACTGGAATAGAATTGTATAAAATAAATGAAGATCCTACACTATGTGCAGTGGCCGTAGTTACAGTCAGCTGACATAGTCCATCTCTGTGATTATTTTGTATGTAGGAAACAATACAGTCGTCTTGACACGAACCGGAGCGTTTACCCTGTAATGGGGCGAATCCATAAAGTTCTCTGATCCCGACACTTTATTAATACGCGGCTATTTGTATCCATACGAGTGGAAGGTTTGTAAAATATTTATGTTGCCTCTTAGAGCGCAACTACATCTGCAGAGGTTTGAGCGATCCGTCTGAGGCTGGACGACTGCCACATCCATCAGGCTATCCCCGGCACACAGCCGGCCTGGCACGGGAGCCGAGCGCGCTATAAAGCTTGTAGGCAGAGGACGGGGCAGGTGAGCCAAGCTGTTACATTTTATGTTATTATACTTCAACAAGCCAATAAATATGGGCGAGAGAAAAGCCGGCGCCGCGTGATATCGAATTTAATTCTCTTTATCGGAGAGAGCGGGGATTCACGTTATTTCCCAGTAACTGCTGGAGAAATCTAAAATGGAGAAGTGTAAGAATCCATATCACACGCCATAAAAGCCAAGTGTCCATGAGTCATTCTGGGATGTGGCCATAGTGGAGCTGTGGTTATAGCCGCGCGGTGTAATGGCGGATTCAATCACCGCACTATTCAGTCATCGCACTATATTGTCAGACATCCATCCCCAAAATCACTTCTGGAATGCAACTTTAAGGGGAACTCCACTGCCAAATGAGAAGCTAGAACATCCCGTTCCCTAGTTCCCAGGTGCTCCACCATTCTCTATTATACAGCCCAGTGATTGACAGGTGCTCCCCCATTCTCTATTATACAGCCCAGTGATTGACAAGTGCTCCCCATTCTCCATTATACAGCCCAGTGATTGACAGGTGCTCCACTATTCTCCATTATACAGCCCAGTGATTGACAGGTGCTCCACTATTCTCTATTATACAGCCCAGTGATTGACAGGTGCTCCACTATTCTCTATTATACAGCCCAGTGATTGACAGGTGCTCCCCATTCTCCATTATACAGCCCAGTGATTGACAGGTGCTCCACTATTCTCCATTATACAGCCCAGTGATTGACAGGTGCTCCACTATTCTCTATTATACAGCCCAGTGATTGACAGATGCTCCACTATTCTCTATTATACAGCCCAGTGATTGACAGGTGCTCCACTATTCTCTATTATACAGCCCAGTGATTGACAGGTGCTCCACTATTCTCTATTATACAGCCCAGTGATTGACAGGTGCTCCCCATTCTCCATTATACAGCCCAGTGATTGACAGGTGCTCCACTATTCTCCATTATACAGCCCAGTGATTGACAGGTGCTCCACTATTCTCTATTATACAGCCCAGTGATTGACAGGTGCTCCACTATTCTCTATTATACAGCCCAGTGATTGACAGGTGATCCCCCATTCTCCATTATACAGCCCAGTGATTGACAGGTGCTCCACTATTCTCCATTATACAGCCCAGTGATTGACAGGTGCTCCACTATTCTCTATTATACAGCCCAGTGATTGACAGATGCTCCCTCATTCTCTATTATACAGTCCAATGATTGACAGATGCTCCCCCATTCTCTATTATACAGCCCAGTGATTGACAGATGCTCCCCCATTCACTATTATACAGTCCAGTGATTGACAGGTGCTCCCCCAATTCTCCATAGCACAGTCCAGTGATTGACAGGTGCTCCCCCATTCTCCATTATACAGTCCAATGATTGACAGATGCTCCCCCATTCTCTATTATACAGCCCAGTAATTGACAGGTGCTCCCCCATTCTCTATTATACAGTCCAGTGATTGACAGGTGCTCCCCCATTCTCTATTATACAGTCCAGTGATTGACAGGTGCTCCCCCATTCTCTATTATACAGCCCAGTGATTGACAGGTGCTCCCCCATTCTCTATTATACAGCCCAGTGATTGACAGGTGCTCCCCCATTCTCTATTATACAGCCCAGTGATTGACAGGTGCTTCCCCATTCTCCATTATACAGTCCAGTGATTGACAGGTGCTCCCCCATTATCTATTATACAGCCCAGTGATTGACAGGTGCTCCCCCATTCTCTATTATACAGCCCAGTGATTGACATGTGCGCCACCATTTTCTGTTATACAGGCCAGTGATTGACAGGTGCTCCCCCATTCTATATTATACAGCCCAGTGATTGACAGGTGCTCCCCCATTCTCTATTATACAGCCCAGTGATTGACAGGTGCTCCCCCATTCTCTATTATACAGCCTAGTGATTGACAGGTGCTCCCCCATTCTCCATTATATAGTCCAGTGATTGACAGGTGCTCCCCCAATCTCTATTCTACAGCCCAGTGATTGACAGGTGATCCCCCCATTCTTCATTATACAGTCCAGTGATTGACAGGTGCTCCCCCATTCTCTATTATACAGCCCAGTGATTGACAGGTGCTCCACGATTCTCTATTATACAGACCAGTGATTGACAGGTGTGCCACCATTCTCTGTTATACAGGCCAGTGATTGACAGGTGCTCCCCCATTCTATATTATACAGCCCAGTGATTGACAGGTGCTCCCCCATTCTCTACTATACAGCCTAGTGATTGACAGGTGCTCCCCCATTCTTCATTATACAGTCCAGTGATTGACAGGTGCTCCCCCATTCTCTATTATACAGACCAGTGATTGACAGATGCTCCACCATTCTCTATTATACAGCCCAGTGATTGACAGGTGCTCCCCCATTCTCTATTATACAGCCCAGTGATTGACAGGTGCTCCCCCATTCTCTATTATACAGCCCAGTGATTGACAGGTGCTCCCCCATTCTCTATTATACAGCCCAGTGATTGACAGGTGCTCCACTATTCTCTATTATACAGCCCAGTGATTGACAGGTGCTCCCCCATTCTCCATTATACAGCCCAGTGATTGACAGGTGCTCCACTATTCTCCATTATACAGCCCAGTGATTGACAGGTGCTCCACTATTCTCTATTATACAGCCCAGTGATTGACAGATGCTCCCCCATTCTCCATTATACAGCCCAGTCATTGACAGGTGCTCCACTATTCTCCATTATACAGCCCAGTGATTGACAGGTGCTCCACTATTCTCTATTATACAGTCCAATGATTGACAGATGCTCCCCCATTCTCTATTATACAGCCCAGTGATTGACAGATGCTCCCCCATTCACTATTATACAGTCCAGTGATTGACAGGTGCTCCCCCAATTCTCCATAGCACAGTCCAGTGATTGACAGGTGCTCCCCCATTCTCCATTATACAGTCCAATGATTGACAGATGCTCCCCCATTCTCTATTATACAGCCCAGTGATTGACAGGTGCTCCCCCATTCTCTATTATACAGTCCAGTGATTGACAGGTGCTCCCCCATTCTCTATTATACAGTCCAGTGATTGACAGGTGCTTCCCCATTCTCTATTATACAGCCCAGTGATTGACAGGTGCTCCCCCATTCTCTATTATACAGCCCAGTGATTGACAGGTGCTCCCCCATTCTCTATTATACAGCCCAGTGATTGACAGGTGCTTCCCCATTCTCCATTATACAGTCCAGTGATTGACAGGTGCTCCCCCATTATCTATTATACAGCCCAGTGATTGACAGGTGCTCCCCCATTCTCTATTATACAGCCCAGTGATTGACAGGTGCGCCACCATTCTCTGTTATACAGGCCAGTGATTGACAGGTGCTCCCCCATTCTATATTATACAGCCCAGTGATTGACAGGTGCTCCCCCATTCTCTATTATACAGCCCAGTGATTGACAGGTGCTCCCCCATTCTCTATTATACAGCCTAGTGATTGACAGGTGCTCCCCCATTCTCCATTATATAGTCCAGTGATTGACAGGTGCTCCCCCAATCTCTATTATACAGCCCAGTGATTGACAGGTGATCCCCCCATTCTCTATTATACAGCCCAGTGATTGACAGGTGCTCCCCCATTCTTCATTATACAGTCCAGTGATTGACAGGTGCTCCCCCATTCTCTATTATACAGACCAGTGATTGACAGATGCTCCACCATTCTCTATTATACAGCCCAGTGATTGACAGGTGCTCCCCCATTCTCTATTATACAGCCCAGTGATTGACAGGTGCTCCCCCATTCTCTATTATACAGCCCAGTGATTGACAGGTGCTCCCCCATTCTCTATTATACAGCCCAGTGATTGACAGGTGCTCCCCCATTCTCCATTATACAGTCCAGTGATTGACAGGTGCTCCCCCATTCTCTATTATACAGCCCAGTGATTGACAGGTGCGCCACCATTCTCTGTTATACAGGCCAGTGATTGACAGGTGCTCCCCCATTCTATATTATACAGCCCAGTGATTGACAGGTGCTCCCCCATTCTCTACTATACAGCCTAGTGATTGACAGGTGCTCCCCCATTCTCCATTATACAGCCCAGTGATTGACAGGTGCTCCCCCAATCTCTATTATATAGCCCAGTGATTGACAGGTGCTCCCCCATTCTCTATTATACAGTCCAGTGATTGACAGGTGCTCCCCCATTCTCTATTATACAGTCCAGTGATTGACAGGTGCTCCCCCATTCTCTATTATACAGTCCAGTGACTGACAGGTGCTCCCCCATTCTCTACTATACAGCCCAGTGATTGACAGGTGCTCCCCCATTCTCTACTATACAGCCTAGTGATTGACAGATGCTCCCCCATTCTCCATTATACAGCCCAGTGATTGACAGGTGCTCCCCCATTCTCTATTATACAGCCCAGTGATTGACAGGTGCTCCCCCATTCTTCATTATACAGTCCAGTGACTGACAGGTGCTCCCCCATTCTCTATTATACAGACCAGTGATTGACAGGTGCTCCACCATTCTCTATTATACAGCCCAGTGATTGACAGGTGCTCCCCCATTCTCCATTATACAGCCCAGTGATTGACAGGTGCTCCCCCATTCTCTATTATACAGGCCAGTGATTGACAGGTGCTCCCCCATTCTCTATTATACAGCCCAGTGATTGACAGGTGCTCCCCCATTCTCTATTATATAGCCCAGTGATTGACAGGTGCTCCCCCATTCTCCATTATACAGTCCAGTGATTGACAGGTGCTCCCCCATTATCTATTATACAGCCCAGTGATTGACAGGTGCGCCACCATTCTCTGTTATACAGGCCAGTGATTGACAGGTGCTCCCCCATTCTATATTATACAGCCCAGTGATTGACAGGCGCTCCCCCATTCTCTACTATACAGCCTAGTGATTGACAGGTGCTCCCCCAATCTCTATTATACAGCCCAGTGATTGACAGGTGCACCACCATTCTCTGTTATACAGGCCAGTGATTGACAGGTGCTCCCCCATTCTATATTATACAGCCCAGTGATTGACAGGTGCTCCCCCATTCTCTATTATACAGTCCAGTGATTGACAGGTGCTCCCCCATTCTCTATTATACAGCCCAGTGATTGACAGGTGCTCCCCCATTCTCCATTATACAGTCCAGTGATTGACAGGTGCTCCCCCATTCTCTATTATACAGCCCAGTGATTGACAGGTGCTCCACCATTCTCTGTTATACAGCCCAGTGATTGACAGGTGCTCCCCCATTCTCTATTATACAGCCTAGTGATTGACAGGTGCTCAACCATTCTCTATTATACAGTTCAGTGATTGACAGGTGCTCCCCCATTCTCTATTATGCAGCCCAGTGATTGACAGGTGCTCCCCCATTCTCTATTATGCAGCCCAGTGATTGACAGGTGCTCCACCATTCTCTATTATACAGTCCAGTGATTGACAGGTGCTCCCCCATTCTCTGTTATACAGCCCAGTGATTGACAGGTGCTCCCCCATTCTCTATTATGCAGCCCAGTGATTGACAGGTGCTCCACCATTCTCTATTATACAGCCCAGTGATTGACAGGTGCTCCCCCATTCTCTATTATACAGCCCAGTGATTGACAGGTGCTCCCCCATTCTCTATTAAACAGCCCAGTGATTGACAGGTGCTCCACCATTCTCTATTATACAGCCCAGTGATTGACAGGTGCTCCCCCATTCTCTATTATACAGCCCAGTGATTGACAGGTGCTCCCCCATTCTCTATTAAACAGCCCAGTGATTGACAGGTGCTCCACCATTCTCTATTATACAGCCCAGTGATTGACAGGTGCTCCACCATTCTCTGTTATACAGCCCAGTGATTGACAGGTGCTCCCCCATTCTCCATAACACAGTCCAATGATTGATGTTAAATAGTGAGCAGCATCAATAAAGTATGAAGAAAGGACCTGACTACACAGGGTTTGTATGTAGTCTGTCACCATGGATACGCATTTATCTACATAAAAAACTGTAGAAACACAATGGTTGGAAATACCTAATTGACAGCTGTTACAAAGTTTCCTCATTATCTTTTCAAAGGCAATGGAAGAAGAAAAGTCGACCTCGTTCTGAACGTCATATAATCTGCGCCATTCATCCCTGCTCTACAGAGACAGATACAGGCGCCATCAAGTGTCTTGTATATTATACATGTCCTTATGCCTCCTTCTGATTCTTCATTATATGTGAGTTCCCGTGTAACACGCGTGACGACCTCCATCCGGCCGCGGACTCATCTATTCCTCACTTTTACCCTCACCCTAAACTAATGTGATGATATTCGGCCTTGGGCCTCGCTGAATATTTGCACTGATTCCAGATAAACGTAACACATTTAATTCATCACAGCAATCAATACCTAATGGGTTCCGGCAGCTCTGATTCAATGAGTCTGTGCCTGCTCCCGGATGCGGAGACACTGCGCGCCTGACGTGCACTCATTCTTCACCAGCCGGTTCCAGCGTTCGGACTCCTATCATCCTACTTTCTATAGAGCGCCAATCCCAGCCTGCAGCGATTTAGTCATGAAGGCAATTAGTGTGGACGACTCAATAGAGGCAAATACAGAAATCCCCCAACATGCTTCCTATAGGGTTCCAGCAGAAATTCAGCAGGACCATGATGCTTTGCAGCAAAAAAAAAAAAAAAAACAACGTTTTGTAATGGATAAGCTAAAATGCCTATTTAGAATATGCTAGCTAGCACAATGTGTACAAGATGGCGCCTCCAGAAAGAGCTATACCCAAGATGATAAGACCCTCGTGCTGGATGAGGAACATATGGAAATATGGAAGAACTATGATATACTTCCACCCCATTCTGGACTATTTTCTATACATGATCTTGGTAAGACATTAAGACAAATAGCAGAGTTTTATGATTATATTTTAGGAGGAAGAACTTGAAGCAAGTTTCCTGTGTGGAAAATATACTTATAACACTTAGCTTGGCGAGTAGGAATTCTATCAATGTCTAAGCAATTATTTAATGCTTTGATAGATTATGAGTCCTGATTCTTCTGCAGGTAGAATGAAGTCTCACAATATCCTAAAACTATAATCTTAATATGGAGATAATTAATTATTTTATTTTATTAATGTATTCGCCAATCTAAATGGTATAATTCCATCCACATTATCCCAATTAGTCTTAATTAAATGGAATACCATTTTTGCATCTCTTACCAAGTCTATGTAAGAACCTCGCTTCTGGTCCTAGGAAAATTGAACTGTCCATCTCATCGTCATGGATAGCCATTGGTCTTGTACCGCGTGATCAGTATGTCTGCTGGGATCTCACATGGCTTTCCCACCTAGTCGGACCTCTTTCCTGTGTCTTTGTGTTCTCTACAGTACAGCACAGTCTACAGTTCAGAGTACCAACATCTGGTTTACCAGACTTTTTAATTAGTTAGACACACCTCCCTAAATTGGTAATACATATGGTAATGACTATGACATCGCTATGATACCCAGAATGCATTGAGCATATCACCCATAATGCCTTTCCTGTCGGTGTAATGTCAACTACCCATAGGCTATGGGTGCTATTGCATAAGCAATTAGCATCATTACCATTAAGGGTTAACTGTCCAATGTTGGTTTCAAACCCACATTCCACACTTGACATATGGAGCCATAATTAACAATTCAGGGATTCTTTTTGACATTTAAGTAATTAAAACCCAGATTCTCATAGACATCTTGGGGCCTACTAGACATTTCCAAATGTATTAGAGAGATAAGAACATCAGGAAGGTCTCTTTCACACAGACGTGTGAATCTCTCTGCCTTATCTAAACAACCATAAATATCTAAAGAGACAACAAGCATTCTACTCCCAGACTGGTACTTGAATAGGAGAACTTTAGAATACACTGTGGTCTATTTAGAACATACACAAAATGGCCGGCATCATGCTAGTAAACATATAATTAGCATGACATATTCATGACGTATAGCTTTGCACACGGCACATTGCTATAGACTATAAAAACCCTTTAACTGTTTTAAAGTATTATTTAAGGAAGTATTATTTGCTGAACTTTGTGTCAGAGTGATTTTCTTCTCTAGTGCATGCACTGATCCTGATACCCAATTAGGAAGGGGCAGATACTCATCTGATACCAGGTCCGGTTCTGATCTATCTCAGTATCACCTGTGCAAACCAACACCTGACGTGGGGAATCTCTTCTAGCTGGGATCTGTACGATCATTCGGCACTAGGGAACCCATAAAGCAGAGCTGTAGGGACACTATAGAACAGTGTCTCCCAACCAGAAAAGGAAAATCCCAGTGGAGGAAACCTGTAGGGAACCATGGCTGGGGGACTGCCCTTCCCTTGAGCTTAGAGCAGTGTTTCCCAACCAGTGTGCCTCCTGCTGTTGCAAAACTACAACTCCCAGCATGCTGGGAGTTGTAGTTTTGGAACAGCAGGAAGCACACTGGTTAGGAAACACTGCTATTGAGTGCCACTCCTGGTGCCAATGCATACCTCCAAAATCTAATCACTAAAGCAAGAGAAGTCGGACACAGAACTGTTCAACTAAATGGGATTTATTCCAGTACAAGTCAGATACAGGACATGGTAGAAAAGTGACACGTTTCAGGTGCGCCCCCACAAGAGTGCAGGCCACTGTGCCCTCTAGAGTACAATAGTCAGCACAACGAGTCTTCACCCCTCTGTGCACCTGCACCCGCTCTCCTCCTCCTCTGAAGGAAGGAACATCAATCAGCATAAGACTAAAAATCCATAAGATCCTCTGGCTCTTTTCTTATTTGCATTGCTGATATATATATATTTGTGGTCATGGCTCGAAAGGCCGTAAGAGCAATATACGAGAAAGGAGAACAAGAGTACTTACCGTCCTGAGCCTTGGAACCCCGGGAGACCTAGTACAAAATTATGAAATACAAACAGCGGATGAGGTGTGCCCAATAACCGCGACCGTGGGCACGCCTATAGAGGGCAAAGAGTCAAGAGTAGGGTGTAACTCTATTTTCTTTGTATCACAACGCCAAAACTTTAAACACATTCGCCATTTCGGTAGAGGGATCCGGAATGTACCGGTCGAAACAGCTGGAGTTCCAGCGGCCTAACTTCTTAATGATGTGAGCTGGGACATCATGTTTGGAGGCTGCGGAGGCCGCCCCGATCCTGAATGAGTGTCCTGAGATGACAGCGGGATCATGACCTAGCATAGTGACTAGGGCGCGGACATATTTGATGAACTGGGAGGAAGACAGAGCATGCCCAGCCACCGGGAGGAGCAAACTGTCCGCTGCTTGCCCGGACAGCATTGAAAGGAGGTCGGTGAGAGACGAAACTGGGCACCACTGATGTGAGGTAGGGAAATATCTGATAGATGCTCCCCATCTGCAGGTTTTGGTGGATGGTAGGGTGAAGGTGAAACCTAGCCTGTCGGCCGATAGTTGGCTCAGGGTTGGCCCGAGTGCTCTGTAGCCAGTGCGCGTGAACTCCCCCGGTCTAAGGAAACCGTAAAAAGCAAGGTGTATGGCAGCTTTGACGACCGTGCTGAGGTGAAAACCAAAAGGGTGCGTGTCCAGTAAGGAAGACATAGCCCGGAAAAGATCCCCCGTGACCGGTGCGCGAGAAAGAGATTTGGGGTGCGACAAGACTGAAATACTTTTGAGTGCTGCTTTGATCGGATGAGCAGAGAGAAGAGAAGAGGCGTGAGGGTGCGAGAGCGACCTGTGGTGTTGAAGACCTGTTAAGTGAAGTTTGACGGTGTTCTGAGATAAGTGTAAAGAAGAATGGCAAAAACCAACAAAAGCTAGGGCAGAGTGTAAAGTGATTGTGGGGTAAAGCCCTAAGCCATGCATGAAGGAGGTGAAAACCGACAAGGCGGCATCATAAGCCCGGATCGTGCTGGGAGCTAAAGACTTCCTGATTAGAGTGTTGGCTATGGAGACGTATCTGGCTAGTCCGTCAACAGTTGTTGGAACGGAGGCACCGGGACTCCGACCCGGTCTGCGTCTGGTTGCACCTGAAAAAACACACTGAATTTAGCCCGAGAGAGTGCATCAGCCGCCAAGTTCTTCCTACCTTCTATGTGTTCCACCAAAAAATGGAAATTGTGCTGGAGAGACAATAAAACGAACCTCCTGACAAAGCGCATTATGTGGGGAGATCTGGAGCAACCTGTCCGGGCCATAGAAGGGTGCTGGCAGAGAGAATAAGAGTAGAGAGAAAACAATCAAAATGACTAGTGAAAAATACCCTCCCTATATGTATGTATATATATATATATATATATATATATATATATATATATATATATATATATATATATATATATATATATATATATATATATATAATTTTTTTTTTTTTTTTTTTTTTTTTTTTTTTTTACTACCGCAGTTCTCCTGACTACAGGAGGGAACTGACCTGCTGAATTTCCTGAAATGCTTCTGACACCGGGAGTACTGACCACACGGCAACGGCTTCCAGCTGTGGATATTGTGGAAAGATTAATTGCACTAGAATGTGAATGACCGAAGGGTGTGATGGAGGAAGGTGTGATAGTGAACTGAGGCTATGTGTATGCTGTTGCACTGAAGAAGAGTCAGAACGGCATACGCAGAGGACCCCACTGAAGATGAGTCAGATACAGGTGATCCTCTGCCTATGAGTGGTGTCGAGTTGTTCTGAAGAAGAGTCAGAAACAACCATGTCGTCAAGCCCCAACTGAAGTTGAGTCAGGCTGGGGCCGATTGACGTGAGTGTGATGACGCACGTGGCTCTGAAGGCGTGTCAGTAGCAGCGTCCTGACCGGTGGCGGGAGTGCCCGTGACTGCGTAAATGTACGAGATGAGCATGGAGTGATAGATGGAGGGAGAACATACAGTTTCCCTCCCAATTATGAATTCTGGTAAGTACCTCAACTGAAAGCTGTACGAGATGTTTCGGGAACACGGACACAATCCGACCACCTGGCACCCTGTGGACCAAGCAAACGTGATGAGGCAGGAAGCAATCTGACTGACAGTAACTGCCAACACTGATGAGCAACTGGCCGTCATGCTACATACATTGTATACAGTGACATCATGCAACAAGTTCAGTGCAGTAGTGGTGACAAGCTGCTCACAACCCTGCTCCCTTGAAACCCCCTCCCTCTGGCAACCAGGACTGGCTGGGCCCTGCGTCTCCCGCCATGTGACCACCTTAGCATGTGAACAAGACAAGGGGGGGCAGTGGTGGGAAGGGGCTGTTGTCACCTGAGAGAATCCGGCGTGATCAGGAGGTCCTGCGTGCCCTGAAGGGTAGCTCCGGCTGCCGTGCGTGAGGCTCCAACGAAAACTTCCCCCCCCACACCCCCAGCTGAGCGGCGAAGGGGAGCGGGACTGTGTGGTGGATCCCGAGAAACCATCCCTCTGGCCGGGGCAGTTGGAGGGAGGCCGTCAGCGGCAGCGCCCTCTGGCTGAGCCACGGCAGCGCCGCGGCGCCGGACGATGACTTCACTCCCCTCCGGACCGGAAGCCCCGCCCAGCCAGCGGGGAAGCGGGACCGCCGGAGCGATGGCGGCGTGGCTGTACCGGGGAGGTCCCACACCCAGAACGTAGCATCGGGAGAGAACGCCGCAGTGCAGGGCCCGACAACCCGGTCCCCCCCCCCGGCCGGCCGAGCACCGTTAACGGCCGACAGGAGAGGACGGGCCGCGCGACCCGCAGGAGCGGCGTTCCCCCGTCCGGGCAACGAGCAGGTAACAGGTGGGAAACCGGGACAGGGGGCCTGGGGCTGCGGCAGGAGTGATACTCACCGACCAGGGCAGCAACACGAAAATAACTGCAAATCCAACTGCAACGACTAGCACCTCCGAGACGTACGCCCTAACACGGTATTCTGCAAGAGAGATACCGCCCACGAGTCATACGCCCCTACCTGTGGGAGAGGGGAGGTTATATACCCCACGCCACTCCCACAAATGCAGCCAATTAGGCTTTTTACATATATATATATATATATATATATATATATATATATATATACTCATGGTGCACCATACAAATGTACCCATAGGCTTCTATACACCCAATGGAGGACAAATGAGTTTCCTTGTGGCCTCTCTTGGGCAGGTAGGTATATGTTGGTATATCTGTTCTTTATAGACTCCATTCCTGCCAGCTATCTTGGTCCTGAACCTCCAGTATCTGACCTCGTTATGTCCTGCAGGTACGCTACCAAGAATATGACAAGTACCCAACATTGTTTCTGACTGTCACCTCGGGGCTTCGGTCCAGTGTGTCTTGCTTACTAAGCCGTCTACCAGCTATACTGGGTCCACTCCCGAATGTAGCCAACCGGTAGTCACAGGATCACTCCTGAATGTAGCCAACCCGTAATCTCGGGACCCCTACCGAATGTAGCCAACCGGTAGTCACGGGACCAATCTGGAATGCAGCCAACCGGTAGTCACGGGACCACTTTGCGCTTCAGATCCAGGTTTCTCTATTTTTTCTCCTGTTGGAACAAAGTGGACTTAAAGGGTAGTCTGCTGCACTCGGAACATTTTGTTCCGAATGCTTTGAGGGGACGGCAGGGATTGCGATGTCACGGCAATGCCCCTTGTGCCAAGAGGTCACGACCCCCGCCACCTGCACCCAGCATTCTAAATGAAGGCCGGGTGCTGTACAGAGATCAGGGGGGGGGGGGGGGGGGAGGGGCAGAGACGGGACCCCCACCATCAGACATCTTATCCCCTATCCTTTGGATAGAGGATAAGATGTCTAGGTGCGGAGTACTCCTTTTATATCGGTGGATAAGGCGATTCCCTTCTCATTCCTGGAGGCTTCACCATGGAAATCCTTATTGAATGCCAATATAGTTGTTGTGGCTCATACACAACATGTAGAGGTGAGCAGATCTTCGCATTGGGACCAATATATTGTTTGACCCCTGACATCTTGGGTGTTCTGTCCTATTCTTTTTTTGTTTTTCTAGAATATAGAATTGATGCAATGAGGGCCCGGTTTACATTTAGAGTAAAAATTAAATCCCACACACAACTTTCTTGCTTTTCTCGTTTGCTTTTAGTGAATATCTTGCATAAATTCACAAGCCGGTATTGCAATAAATTGGGCAATACAAAATATAACAGAATGAAAATGAATCACCCAAATTGCACCTTTACGGACACACTAAACACTCACATTGTTACCCATTTTGTGGTTCTTATGTCGGGAGGTTTACATTTGGTAGTGTATCTATATTTGTTGGCGATTTAGGCAGGACACTTTGTATAATGTAGTGTAACAATTTTTTTTGACGATCCAGGCAGGACGCAGCCACCCGCTCTATAGTGTGCTGATTTTTTGGTGATTTAGGCAGGATGCAGCCGCCCGCTCTATAGTGTGCTGATTTTTTGGGGATTTAGGCAGGATGCAGCCGTCCGCTCTATAGTATGCCGCTTTTTTTATGATTTAGGCAAAACGCAGCCGCCCGCTCTATAGTTTGCTGATTTTTTGGTGATTTAGGCTGGACGCAGCCGCCCGCTCTATAGTGTGCAGATTTTTTTGTGATTTAGGCAGGACGCAGCTGCCCGCTCTATAGTGTGCGGCTTTTTTGGTGATTTAGGCAGGATGCAGCCGCCCGCTCTATAGTGTGCTGATTTTTTGGTGATTTAGGCAGGATGCAGCAGCCCGCTCTATAGTGTGCCACTTTTTTAATGATTTAGGCAGGACGCAGCCGCCCGCTCTATAGTGTGCTGATTTTTTGGTGATTTAGGCAGGATGCAGCAGCCCGCTCTATAGTGTGCCACTTTTTTAATGATTTAGGCAGGACGCAGCCGCCCGCTCTATAGTGTGCTGCTTTTTTAGTGATTTACGCAGGATGCAGCCGCCCGCTCTATAGTGTGCTGATTTTTTAGTGATTTAGGCAGGACGCAGCCGCCCGCTCTATAGTGTGCTGATTTTTTGGTGATTTAGGCAGGACGCAGCCGCCCGCTCTATAGTGTGCCGCTTTTTTTAATGATTTAGGCAGGATGCAGCCGCCCGCTCTATAGTGTGCCGCTTTTTTTAATGATTTAGGCAGGACGCAGCTGCCCGCTCTATAGTGTGCGGCTTTTTTGGTGATTTAGGCAGGATGCAGCCGTCCGCTCTATAGTGTGCTGCTTTTTTGCTGATTTAGGCAGGATGCAGCCGCCCGCTCTATAGTGTGCAGATTTTTTAGTGATTTAGGCAGGACGCAGCAGTCCACTCTGTAGTGTGCCGCTTTTTTAATGATTTAGGCAGGACGCAGCCGCCCGCTCTATAGTGTGCCGCTTTTTTTAATGATTTAGGCAGGACGCAGCCGCCCGCTCTATAGTGTGCGGCTTTTTTGGTGATTTAGGCAGTATGCAGCCGTCCGCTCTATAGTGTGCTGATTTTTTGGTGATTTAGGCAGGATGCAGCCGCCCGCTCTATAGTGTGCTGATTTTTTTGTGATTTAGGCAGGATGCAGCCGTCCACTCTATAGTGTGCCGCTTTTTTAATGATTTAGGCAGGACGCAGCAGTCCACTCTATAGTGTGCCGCTTTTTTAATGATTTAGGCAGGACGCAGCCGCCCGCTCTATAGTGTGCTGCTTTTTTGGTGATTTAAGCAGGATGCAGCCGCCCGCTCTATAGTGTGCCGCTTTTTTAATGATTTAAGCAGGACGCAGCCGCCCGCTCTATGTGTGAGATCCTCCACCCCCGGGACTGATGATTTCTTGTGTTCTCGGTTATTATTTGGTTTTGCTGACATGATTTCATGAACACTTTGTAACAACATTTCCTCCATTTCTGATTTGTCTTTTCCCGGCGGTGCGGCGTAATTGCAGGTGACGTCTAGACAAGAACGCCTTTAGCAGATTACAACGAGCCTTTCTGATCCCACATAATGTGGCGTGGGATAATAATTGTCCATGACATTATACAATGATGATTTGCTCTGTAATACTTCTGCATTTGAAAGGTTTATTAAAAGGGACAGTAGCGTCTCAGCGCAGCGTGCGCTCTGTGAATTATTTAACTCGCGTCGTCTTCTGTTCGCTCTTGTTTCTGGCGCGCGGCCGACATGTGATAATCTCCGCACTGTGTCATATTTGGCGCTCTGCAATGAATAGAAGCAACGTGAGGAAGAGAAGGGAATCCCAGCGCGGTAGCAGAGCGGCAGCTACAGGACGTCCATACAGATGGAGCACAGCTGAGTGCGTCATCGCGCAGAACATTGGGCCACATGGGTATTTGTTACCTGCTGATTTCATAGGATGGGAGGAAAACCTTACAATGAGATCTGACCCTAGAAGGGATGATGGATCAGTATGGCCATAAGATGCATTATTTACAAGCAAAAATTGTGCAAATCGCACCAAATCTATCAATATGGCACATGGAGTGTTTACCAAAAACTCACTCAACAAATATATATATTATATACACATACACATAATTTTTATCTTGGACCACTTCATGGAGTTTTTTTATGTATGTTCACACCAAAGGAAGAATACGTTGTTGGAATTCTGCTGCCATATTGGATGCCTGATAGCGCCATTCAGTAAGACAAATCTGCTCTCTTTTCACCAGTACATTCATGTAAAAAAAAAATACATGACACAACTATGTGAACAACTATGTAAATTTCCTTGCACACAGAATATGCATAAAATATATGGCAAGTGAACATTAACTAACACTATCATTAAAGGGGTACTCCCGTGGAAAACTTTTTTTTTTTTTTTTTTAAATCAACTGGTGCCAGAAAGTTAAACAGATTTGTAAATTACTTCTATTAAAAAATCCTAATCCTTCCAGTACTTTTTAGGGGCTGACCACAGTGCTCTCTGCTGACCTCTGCTGTCCATTTTAGGAACTGTCGAGAGCAGCATATGTTTGCTATGGGGATTTTTTCCTGCTCTGGACAGTTTCTAAAATGGACAGCAGAGGTCAGCAGAGAGCACTGTGGTCATGACATCAGAGGAAATGTATTTCTTTTTTGATTTCTCTTTAGTATACAGCCCCTAAAAAGTACTGGAAGGATTCCAATTTTTTAATAGAAGTGATTTACAAATCTGCTTAACTTTCTGGCATCAGTTGATTTAAAAAGAAAAAGTTTCCCACAGAGTACCCCTTTAGGCCTCAAGGCTATGTCCACATGGTGTTTCATATATATATATATATATATATATATATATATATAATCTGCGATATTTCAATGCAATGTGCACATAACGGTACAATTTCGACAGTCAAAGGCTGTCTGGACATGCTGGGAGTTTTAGTTTTGCAAAACCTGGAGGCACACAGGGTGGAATATTGCAGCGCATGCCCCAGTAGTTTTCCAGGTATATACGGCGAATATAAAGTAAAAGTGAAATGTTCCTCCCTTGACCGACTCCGCGCCGCGCGTCTGCCAGTCCCGGGATTCGAATCATGAATCTGGAAGTTCAGGTTAATAACAAAATCTGCCCCTGTGTGAACTCGGTCAAGGAACAAGCACAAATCCTCTGGAATTCTCTACATTAAACCACAATAAGGTAACAATCATGTAGCTGTAGTGGGTACATTGTATCAAGACAGAAATAATAAAAGTTCACACGACTGGACGCAGCGCAGCGCCAAATAACAAATTGCTGTAACATTCAATAAATCAGGTCACTACATGAAGCCAATAGAGTTTTTCTCAAATACCCGTATTTTTCGCCATATAAGGCGCTCCGACATATAAGACGCACCCAATTTTAAGGGAGGAAAATCTAGAAAAAAAAGATTCTGAACCAAATACAATGTAAAGTATAGGACAGTGATCTTCAACCTGCGGACCTCCAGATGTTGCAAAACTACAACTCCCAGCATGCCCGGACAGCCTTTGGCCAGTGTTTCCCAACCAGTGTGCCTCCAGCTGTTGCAAAACTACAACTCCAAGCATGCCCGGACAGCCTTTGGCCAGTGTTTCCCAAACAGTGTGCCTCCAGCTGTTGCAAAACTACAACTCCCAGCATGCCCAGACAGCCTTTGGCCAGTGTTTCCCAACCAGTGTGCCTCCAGCTGTTGCAAAACTACAACTCCCAGCATGCCCGGACAGCCTTTGGCCAGTGTTTCCCAACCAGTGTGCCTTCAGCTGTTGCAAAACTACAACTCCCAGCATGCCCGGACAGCCGTAGGCTGTCCGGGCATGCACGGGAGTTTTAGTTTTGTAACATCTGGAGGTCCGCAGGTTGAAGATCACTGGGATAGGATGAAATACTCACGTGTCCCCGCCGCTCCGGACCCTTCACTGCTCGTCACCGCTGCCCTGGATGTCGCCCTCCATCGCTGTCGCCATGTCCCCGGGGTGTCTCTGTCGCTCCGGAACGTCTCTGCTGCCCGGACGCCGCTCCTATTGGATGACGGGACAGCGTGCGCGACGATGTGATGACAACGAAGGAGAGCGCCGGCCATGCAGGGGATCCCGGCACGGAGCAGACACCGAGGAGGCAGGTAAGGTCCCTCCCTGTGTCCTGTAAGCTGTTCGGGACGCCGCAATTTCACTGTGGCGGTCCCGAACAGCTCGAGTGAGCAGCCGGGTTAGTGTCACTTTCGCTTCAGACGCTGCGGTCAGCTTTGATCGCTGTGTCTGAAGGGTTAATACAGGGCATCACCGCGATCGGTGATGTCCTGTATTAGCCGCGGGTCCCGGCCGTTGATGGCCGCCGGGACCGCCGCGATAGGAAAGGGTTTTATTGTGTATTTGCAGTATAAGACGCACCAACTTCCCCCCCCCCCCCCCCCCAGTTTTGGGGAAGAAAAAGTGCGTCTCATAGGGCAAAAAATACGGTACATTGGGGGAGATTTATGTTTGTTTGTTTTTTACTGACTTTATTTAGCATTTAGTTTTTTGTTTTTTTTTTTTTTTTTTATAATGTCGGCTTTGCAGTTTTCTTATTACACTTTTTTTTTTACTTAAAAAATAAGTTATTTCTGAAAACTTGTCTTTCTAGGCCCCTTTATGTGCATTGGTCATTAATTTATCATTCCCAATTTTAAAAAAATATGTTTTAACGCAACGGTGGAAAAATAAAACGCTAAAACCTAGAGCACCTTTGGTGCTGCTGTAAAAACCTGCTTAAGAACGGGAGAAATAGTGTTGTAAAGTTCTGATTTTGAGTTTTGATTGACTTGCGCAAATCTTTATCACACATCGTGAGACTAAATGATATATTAATCATAAATGAATAATCGCAACAAAAGTGACATAAAAAATTACATACAAATAAACTTCAATGATAAATAAATACCCGCCCCCTATTGTCTTTGAAGACTGGTGGAGATGTATCGTTTGCGTGCAGTTTTTGTGTGAAATTCATAAAAATTCGCAAGCTTTTTCATAAATTTAGCTAAAAAAATTCACCTCTTTACCTTTGGGGTTGAGTGTATAAAAACTGAACCTGAGTTAGAGGTGGAGTACTGTAGAGAATTAGTTTTGCGCAATTTTCAAAAATTCGCATTTAATAAGTCAAACACAAACATGAGCAAAATCGAAACCAAGAAGACAAAAATACTTACTGTTGCACAGAGCACAATGTTTAAAGGGGTACTCCAGTGGAAAACTTTTTTTTTTTTATCAACTGGTGCCAGAAAGTTAAACAGATTTGTAAAATACTTCTATTAAATATTCTTAATCCTCCCAGTACTTATTAGTGGCTGTATACTACATAGGAAATTATTTTGTTTTTGAATTTTTTTTCTGTCACGAGCACAGTGCTCTCTGCTGACACCTCTGTCCATGTCAGGAACTGTCCAGAGCAGGAGAGGTTTTCTATGGGGATTTGCTCCTTCTCTGGACAGTTCCTGACATGGACAGAGGTGTCAGCAGAGAGCATTGTGGTCAGACAGAAATCCAAAAAGAAAATTATTTATTAAAGATTTTTTAATAAAAGTAATTCACAAATCTGTTTAACTTTCTGGCACCAGTTGATTTAAAAAAAAAAAAAAAAAAAAAAAACAACGTTTTCCACCAGAGTACCCCTTTAAAATCTTGATCGAAAATTTTCCAGGCGGACATTCCGCAAAAATCTGCCATGTGAAGATCCACAAAATATTATCGCACTCAGTTTTTATTATATACATGGGACTGAACTGCAAAACCACGACTAACCTGCGGAGCGATGTGGCGCTGTTTTGGGAAGAAAAAGACCGCTAAATGTAATCCTGAGAAAACCTCATAAATTTAACCCATAAAATACACAAACCTATCACAACAGTAATCTCTGACCCTCTAAGCTCCGTCCATCGTGTTTTCCGGGCCCTCGCTGCCGCCGCTGACATGTTATCGACCCCTTTATAAGCTTCTGTCTTTACAATGGTTCAGATTCCTAAGGAGAAATCCTGGAGCAGCTGTATCCGATCTGCAGGCAGGCGGCACTTAACGGATTACGTTGTTGCATTGCACTCGCTCCCCAGATGATTTGCGCGGCGGATACACAGCAGACAATGCAATCAGGATCATTATTGTGCTAAACCGACTCCATTCACATGATGAACTGCTCCGACTCATCTGGCAAAGTGCACGGGGCCCTCCGCGCTCGATACCATATTGCGGCGCATCTGTTAATGACTAGTTAACAACGCATTTAACATCATTACCAACTGTAACCAATTGATAGTCAATAACAGCAGGTTGTGCGTGACAGTGTTTGTGTACGGCTGCACCGGGCACCTTAATGGCGTCAGTGGTTCACTGCCACGTCCTACACCCTCTAAACTGTAAAGAGATAAGAGGAGGAGGTCACCACCAATAATAGAAGGGTCACTGAGGGCATTATAGAGAACGGGCCCCTGTGAAAATCACTTCACCCCCCATCCCCCCCACCCTGTCCACTCAGGGGCCTATACTTCCCAGGGCTCTGAGAACGCGCTTGTCTCTCATCTAGAAAAGCTCCAGATATAATATGGCGCCTAAATCTTAATTCCACCTCTGCGATGGGCGGCACGGATAATACGTGGCCCGCGTTCAAGAGAACAAGACGACGCTGGAGTGCATGCTAAATATTTTACAAATTCAGACCGCAGACCAGAACCCAAAAACTAATAAGACCCCAGACCCAAAAATAATGTCAGACCTAAGACCAGACTCCAAAATTCGGACTTAATTCAGACCTTAGGCTGCAGGTCAGATCCTCAAATAAATTCAGAGCCCCAAACTAATTCAGTTCCCAGACCAGACCCCCAAAATTATTTAAAGAGGTATTTCGCCCTTAGACATCTTATTCACTATCCGCCGCTGGGATTCTCCCCGCGATCTCTGTTCAGCACCCCGCATTCTGTGCCGGGTGCTGTTCCAGTCTCTGAAATGCTGGGTTTCCAAGACGAAGACGTGACGTCACGCAACGCGTGACATCACGTCTCCGAAACCCAGCATTTCCGAGACTGGAGCAGCACTCGGGGCAGAATGCTGGGTGCTACACAGAGATCGCGGGGGGTCCCTTCGGTGGGACCCCTGCCATCAGACATCTTATCTCCTATCTTTTGGATAGGGGATAAGATATCTAAGGGCGGAGTACCCCTTTAAGACCTTAGGCCAGATCTCTATATTCAGGCTCAAAAATTCAGTCCCCAGACTAAACATAATAATTGATTCAGTCCACGAACCGTACACAAGTCTCCTCTGTAAATTAAGGAATTCCAAAAATTTGTCAGACCCCAGACTAAGAAGAATTATTTTGGGGTCTAATGTGAAGTCTAAACGTAGACATCGGTTCATGTTCAGACTTCACAACAGACCCCAAATTTTTTTCAGATCTCATATCAGACCCCAAAATTAAGACCTTAGACTGAACGCCAAGACTAACTTAGACCACAGACCAGGCCCCAAAATAAATTCTGACACACAAAAATCAAAAATACGACCAGACCCCAAAAGTCACACTGCAGTCCAGAGCAAAAAAACAGAATGATTTCAGACCCCAAACCTCAAATACAGACCCCAGACAGGACCTAAAACCGACAGACCCTCAGACTGTAGACCAAATCCCCAAATAAATTCAGACCCTACAATCTTTTTAGATCCTAAGCTACATCATTATATTCATTATTTTAAATTACAAAATATACAAGTCAAACAGTAAAATGCATGAATTATCAATTACAGTGTATGGCAAAGAACACTCCCATATAATGCCCCGATAATGCCGCCATATAGTATCAGAATAATTCTGCCACAAGTCACCCAGAAAACCGTCGCCTGAAACCCCGAATTCACATTCTGCCCGATATGTTGTATACTCCAGAGATGATGATAATATCACAGAGGGAGAAATGACATGAAGGACACGCTGCATCTCAATGGAGTGCCCCTTTAATTTATTTTGTTAATTTGAAATAAATGATGATAAAATCCTTGTCACATGTGGATATATATAGAAAAGATTATTAATGTTCAATTACAATATTATCCAGAAACAATGAAACTGGAGCAAAATATCCTGTCTCCAGAAAATGGAACAACTGCACCCGGCTGAGTGTCTCAATATATCACACTGCTCCTATATGGATGATATATCACACTGCTCCTATATGGATGATATATCACACTGCTCCTATATGGATGATATATCACACTGCTCCTATATGGATGATATATCACACTGCTCCTATATGGATGATATATCACACTGCTCCTATATGGATGATATATCACACTGCTCATATATGGATGATATATCACACTGCTCCTATATGGATGATATATCACACTGCTCCTATATGGATGATATATCACACTGCTCCTATATGGATGATATATCACACTGCTCCTATATGGATGATATATCACACTGCTTCTATATGGATAATATATCACACTGCTCCTATATGGATGATATATCACACTGCTCCTATATGGATGATATATCAAACTACTCCTATATGGATGATATATCACACTGCTCCTATATGGATAATATATCACACTGCTCCTATATGGATGATATATCACACTGCTCCTATATGGATGATATATCACACTGCTCCTATATGGATGATATATCACACTGCTCATATATGGATAATATATCACACTGCTCCTATATGGATGATATATCACACTGCTCCTATATGGATGATATATCACACTGCTCCTATATGGATGATATATCACACTGCTCCTATATGGATGATATATCACACTGCTCCTATATGGATAATATGTCACACTGCTCCTATATGGATGATATATCACACTGCTCCTATATGGATGATATATCACACTGATCACACTGCTCCTATATGGATGATATATCACACTGCTCCTATATGGATGATATATCACACTGCTCCTATATGGATGATATATCACACTGCTCCTATATGGATTATATATCACACTGCTCCTATATGGATGATGTATATCACACTGCTCCTATATGGATGATATATCACACTGATCACACTGCTCCTATATGGATGATATATCACACTGCTCCTATATGGATGATATATCACACTGCTCCTATATGGATGATATATCACACTGCTCCTATATGGATGATATATCACACTGCTCCTATATGGATGATATATCACACTGCTCCTATATGGATTATATATCACACTGCTCCTATATGGATGATATATATCACACTGCTCCTATATGGATGATATATATCACACTGCTCCTATATGGATGATATATCACACTGCTCCTATATGGATGATATATCACACTGCTCCTATATGGATGATATATCACACTGCTCCTATATGGATGATATATCACACTGCTCCTATATGGATGATATATCACACTGCTTCTATATGGATGATATATCACACTACTCCTATATGGATGATATATCACACTGCTCCTATATGGATAATATATCACACTGCTCCTATATGGATGATATATCATACTGCTCCTATATGGATGATATATATCACACTGCTCCTATATGGATGATATATCACACTGCTCCTATATGGATGATATATCACACTGCTCCTATATGGATGATATATCATACTGCTCCTATATGGATCATATATCACACTGCTCCTATATGGATGATATATCATACTGCTCCTATATGGATGATATATCACACTGCTCCTATATGGATGATATATATCACACTGCTCCTATATGGATGATATATCACACTGCTCCGATATGGATGATATATCACACTGCTCCTATATGGGTGATATATCACACTGCTCCTATATGGATGATATATCACACTGCTCCTATATGGATGATATATCACACTGCTCCTATATGGATGATATATCACACTGCTCCTATATGGTGAATATATCACACTGCTCCTATATGGATAATATATCACACTGCTCCTATATGGATGATATATCATACTGCTCCTATATGGATGATATATATCACACTGCTCCTATATGGATGATATATCACACTGCTCCTATATGGATGATAAATCACACTGCTCCTATATGGATGATATATCATACTGCTCCTATATGGATCATATATCACACTGCTCCTATATGGATGATATATCACACTGCTCCTATATGGATGATATATCACACTGCTCCTATATGGATGATATATATCACACTGCTCCTATATGGATGATATATCACACTGCTCCTATATGGATGATATATCACACTGCTCCTATATGGATGATATATCACACTGCTCCTATATGGATGATATATCACACTGCTCCTATATGGATGATATATATCACACTGCTCCTATATGGATGATATATATCACACTGCTCCTATATGGATGATATATATCACACTGCTCCTATATGGATGATATATATCACACTGCTCCTATATGGATGATATATATCACACTGCTCCTATATGGATGATATATATCACACTGCTCCTATATGGATGATATATCACACTGCTCCTATATGGATGATATATATCACACTGCTCCTATATGGATGATATATCACACTGCTCCTATATGGATGATATATCACACTGCTCCTATATGGATGATATATCACACTGCTCCTATATGGATGATATATCACACTGCTCCTATATGGATGATATATATCACACTGCTCCTATATGGATGATATATATCACACTGCTCCTATATGGATGATATATATCACACTGCTCCTATATGGATGATATATATCACACTGCTCCTATATGGATGATATATATCACACTGCTCCTATATGGATGATATATCACACTGCTCCTATATGGATGATATATCACACTGTTCCTATATGGATGATATATATCACACTGCTCCTATATGGATGATATATCACACTGCTCCAATATGGATGATATATCACACTACTCCTATATGGATGATATATCACACTGCTCCTATATGGATGATATATCACACTGCTCCTTTATGGTGAATATATCACACTGCTCCTATATGGATGATATATATCACACTGCTCCTATATGGATGATATATATCACACTGCTCCTATATGGATGATATATCACACTGCTCCTATATGGATGATATATATCACACTGTTCCTTTATGGATGATATATCACACTGCTCCTATATGGATAATATATCACACTGCTCCTATATGGATGATATATCACACTGCTCCTATATGGTGAATATATCACACTGCTCCTATATGGATGATATATCACACTGCTCCTATATGGATGATATATCACACTGCTCCTATATGAATAATATATCACACTGCTCCTATATGTATGATATATCACACTGCTCCTATATGGTGAATATATCACACTGCTCCTATATGGATGATATATCACACTGCTCCTATATGGTGAATATATCACACTGCTCCTATATGGATGATATATCACACTGCTCCTATATGGATGATATATCACACTGCTCCTATATGGATGATATATCACACTGCTCCTATATGGATGATATATATCACACTGCTCCTATATGGATGATATATATCACACTGCTCCTATATGGATGATATATATCACACTGCTCCTATATGGATGATATATCACACTGCTCCTATATGGATGATATATATCACACTGCTCCCATATGGATGACATATCACACTGCTCCTATATGGATGATATATCACACTGCTCCTATATGGATGATATATCACACTGTTCCTATATGGATGATATATATCACACTGCTCCTATATGGATGATATATCACACTGCTCCAATATGGATAATATATCACACTACTCCTATATAGATGATATATCACACTGCTCCTATATGGATGATATATCACACTGCTCCTTTATGGATGATATATCACACTGCTCCTATATGGATGATATATCACACTGCTCCTATATGGATGATATATCACACTGCTCCTATATGGATGATATATCACACTGCTCCTATATGGATAATATATCACACTGCTCCTATATGGATGATATATCACACTGCTCCTATACGGATGATATATCACACTGCTCCTATAAGGTGAATATATCACACTGCTCCTATATGGATGATATATCACACTGCTCCTATATGGATGATATATCACACTGCTCCTATATGAATAATATATCACACTGCTCCTATATGTATGATATATCACACTGCTCCTATATGGATGATATATCACACTGCTCCTATATGGATGATATATCACACTACTCCTATATGGATGATATATCACACTGCTCCTATATGGATGATATATCACACTGCTCCTATATGGATGATATATATCACACTGTTCCTTTATGGATGATATATCACACTGCTTCTATATGGATAATATATCACACTGCTCCTATATGGATGATATATCACACTGCTCCTATATGGATGATATATCACACTGCTCCTATATGGTGAATATATCACACTGCTCCTATATGGATGATATATCACACTGCTCCTATATGAATGATATATCACACTGCTCCTATATGAATAATATATCACACTGCTCCTATATGTATGATATATCACACTGCTCCTATATGGATGATATATCACACTGTTCCTATATGGATGATATATCACACTGCTCCTATATGGATGATATATCACACTGCTCCTATATGGTGAATATATCACACTGCTCCTATATGGTGAATATATCACACTGCTCCTATATGGATGATATATCACACTGCTCCTATATGGTGAATATATCACACTGCTCCTATATGGATGATATATCACACTGCTGCTATATGGATGATATATCACACTGCTCCTATATGAATAATATATCACACTGCTCCTATATGTATGATATATCACACTGCTCCTATATGGATGATATATCACACTGCTCCTATATGGATGATATATCACACTGCTCCTATATGGATGATATATCACACTGCTCCTATATGGATGATATATCACACTGCTCCTATATGGATGATATATCACACTGCTCCTATATGGATGATATATCACACTGCTCTTATATGGATGATATATCACACTGCTCTTATATGGATGATATATCACACTACTCCTATATGGATGATATATCACACTGCTCCTATATGGTGAATATATCACACTGCTCCTATATGGATGATATATCACACTGATCCTATATGGATGATATATCACACTGCTCCTATATGGATGATATATCACACTGCTCCTATATGGATGATATATCACACTGCTCCTATATGGATGATATATATCACACTGTTCCTTTATGGATGATATATCACACTGCTCCTATATGGATGATATATCACACTGTTCCTATATGGATGACATATCACACTGCTCCTATATGGATAATATATCACACTGCTCCTATATGGATGACATATCACACTGCTCCTATATGGATGATATATCACACTGCTCCTATATGGATGATATATCACACTGCTCCTATA
Source organism: Hyla sarda (assembly GCF_029499605.1). NCBI lineage: Eukaryota > Metazoa > Chordata > Amphibia > Anura > Hylidae > Hyla > Hyla sarda. The sequence goes on from NC_079195.1 coordinate 230,956,979, forward strand.
TGGATGATATATCACACTGCTCCTATATGGATGATATATCACACTGCTCCTATATGGATGATATATCACACTGCTCCTATATGGATGATATATCACACTGCTCCTATATGGATGATATATTACACTGCTCCTATATGGATGATATATCACACTGCTCCTATATGGATGATATATCACACTGCTACTATATGGTGAATATATCACACTGCTCCTATATGGATGATATATCACACTGCTACTATATGGATTATATATCACACTGCTCCTATATGGATGATATATCACACTGCTCCTATATGGTGAATATATCACACTGCTCCTATATGGATGATATATCACACTGCTCCTATATGGATTATATATCACACTGCTCCTATATGGATGATATATCACACTGCTCCTATATGGATGATATATCACACTGCTCCTATATGGATGATATATCACACTGCTCCTATATGGATGATATATCACACTGCTCCTATATGGATGATATATTACACTGCTCCTATATGGATGATATATCACACTGCTCCTATATGGATGATATATCACACTGCTACTATATGGATGATATATCACACTGCTCCTATATGGATGATATATCACACTGCTCCTATATGGATGATATATCACACTACTCCTATATGGATGATATATCACACTGCTCCTATATGGATGATACATCACACTATTCCTATATGGATGATATATCACACTGCTCCTATATGGATGATATATCACACTGCTCCTATATGGATGATATATCACACTGCTCCTATATGGATGATATATCACACTGCTCCTATATGGATGATATATCACACTGCTCCTATATGGATGATATATCACACTGCTCCTATATGGATGATATATATCACACTGCTCCTATATGGATGATATATATCACACTGCTCCTATATGGATGATATATATCACACTGCTCCTATATGGATGATATATATCACACTGCTCCTATATGGATGATATATCACACTGCTCCTATATGGATGATATATCACACTGCTCCTATATGGATGATATATCACACTGCTCCTATATGGATGATATATCACACTGCTCCTATATGGATGATATATCACACTGCTCCTATATGGATGATATATCACACTGCTCCTATATGGATGATATATATCACACTGCTCCTATATGGATGATATATATCACACTGCTCCTATATGGATGATATATATCACACTGCTCCTATATGGATGATATATATCACACTGCTCCTATATGGATGATATATCACACTGCTCCTATATGGATGATATATCACACTGCTCCTATATGGATGATATATCACACTGCTCCTATATGGATGATATATCACACTGCTCCTATATGGATGATATATCACACTGCTCCTATATGGATGATATATCACACTGCTCCTATATGGATGATATATCACACTGCTCCTATATGGATGATATATCACACTGCTCCTATATGGATGATATATCACACTGCTCCTATATGGATGATATATCACACTGCTCTTATATGGATGATATATCACACTGCTCTTATATGGATGATATATCACACTACTCCTATATGGATGATATATCACACTGCTCCTATATGGTGAATATATCACACTGCTCCTATATGGATGATATATCACACTGCTCCTATATGGATGATATATCACACTGCTCCTATATGGATGATATATCACACTGCTCCTATATGGATGATATATATCACACTGTTCCTTTATGGATGATATATCACACTGCTCCTATATGGATGATATATCACACTGTTCCTATATGGATGACATATCACACTGCTCCTATATGGATAATATATCACACTGCTCCTATATGGATGACATATCACACTGCTCCTATATGGATGATATATCACACTGCTCCTATATGGATGATATATCACACTGCTCCTATATGGATGATATATCACACTGCTCCTATATGGATGATATATCACACTGCTCCTATATGGATGATATATCACACTGCTCCTATATGGATGATATATCACACTGCTCCTATATGGATGATATATTACACTGCTCCTATATGGATGATATATCACACTGCTCCTATATGGATGATATATCACACTGCTACTATATGGTGAATATATCACACTGCTCCTATATGGATGATATATCACACTGCTACTATATGGATTATATATCACACTGCTCCTATATGGATGATATATCACACTGCTCCTATATGGTGAATATATCACACTGCTCCTATATGGATGATATATCACACTGCTCCTATATGGATTATATATCACACTGCTCCTATATGGATGATATATCACACTGCTCCTATATGGATGATATATCACACTGCTCCTATATGGATGATATATCACACTGCTCCTATATGGATGATATATCACACTGCTCCTATATGGATGATATATTACACTGCTCCTATATGGATGATATATCACACTGCTCCTATATGGATGATATATCACACTGCTACTATATGGATGATATATCACACTGCTCCTATATGGATGATATATCACACTGCTCCTATATGGATGATATATCACACTACTCCTATATGGATGATATATCACACTGCTCCTATATGGATGATACATCACACTATTCCTATATGGATGATATATCACACTGCTCCTATATGGATGATATATCACACTGCTCCTATATGGATGATATATCACACTGCTCCTATATGGATGATATATCACACTGCTCCTATATGGATGATATATCACACTGCTCCTATATGGATGATATATCACACTGCTCCTATATGGATGATATATATCACACTGCTCCTATATGGATGATATATATCACACTGCTCCTATATGGATGATATATATCACACTGCTCCTATATGGATGATATATATCACACTGCTCCTATATGGATGATATATCACACTGCTCCTATATGGATGATATATCACACTGCTCCTATATGGATGATATATCACACTGCTCCTATATGGATGATATATCACACTGCTCCTATATGGATGATATATCACACTGCTCCTATATGGATGATATATCACACTGCTCCTATATGGATGATATATATCACACTGCTCCTATATGGATGATATATATCACACTGCTCCTATATGGATGATATATATCACACTGCTCCTATATGGATGATATATCACACTGCTCCTATATGGATGATATATCACACTGCTCCTATATGGATGATATATCACACTGCTCCTATATGGATGATATATCACACTGCTCCTATATGGATGATATATCACACTGCTCCTATATGGATGATATATCACACTGCTCCTATATGGATGATATATCACACTGCTCCTATATGGATGATATATCACACTGCTCCTATATGGATGATATATATCACACTGCTCCTATATGGATGATATATCACACTGCTCCTATATGGTCGGTTTTAGGTCCGGTCAGGAAACCGCATATGGGTCAAAACTGAGCAGACTGGAGTCACCGTTTGACTCCGGTCGGGTCATTAATGTAAATGGAGTCACGGGCTGATCCGGCCGGGGTAGAGGAGCGCCTGGTTTGCCCCTCCCCCCGCTGGATCCGGCACCCGTATGTACAAAACGTGGTGTGAATGCAGCCTTAAAGGGATTTGTTGTGGTATTTCTCCACTTTAGACCTGTAAGGACACTGCCAGATGCTTTATACCTTCAATGAGGAAGATTCATCAAACCCTGGGCAGAGGCAAAATTGCTGAGTTACCCATAGCAACCAATCAGATCGCTTCTTTCATTTTTAACAAGGCCTCTGCAAAATGAAAGCAGTGATCTGATTGGTTGCTATGGGCAACTGGGAAACTTTTCCTCTGCAAAGGGTTTTGATGAATCTTCCCCAATTGTGTGTATTATGTGTGTCTGTACTGTGTGCAAATAAATATCAGCCTAAGATATTCACTATATACAGATATTCACTATATACAGATAATTATTGGCCTAAGATATTCACTATATACAGATATTCACTATATACAGATATTCACTATATACAGATAAGTATTATCCTAAGATATTCACTATATACAGATAAGTATTATCCTAAGATATTCACTATATACAGATAAGTATCATCCTAAGATATTCACTATATACAGATAAGTATTATCCTAAGATATTCACTATATACAGATAAGTATTATCCTAAGATATTCACTATATACAGATATTCACTATATACAGATAATTATTGGCCTAAGATATTCACTATATACAGATATTCACTATATACAGATATTCACTATATACAGATATTCACTATATACAGATATTCACTATATACAGATAAGTATTATCCTAAGATATTCACTATATACAGATAAGTATTATCATAAGATATTCACTATATACAGATAAGTATTATCCTAAGATATTCACTATATACAGATAAGTATTATCCTAAGATATTCACTATATACAGATAAGTATCGTCCTAAGATATTCACTATATACAGATAAGTATTATCATAAGATATTTACTAGATACAGATAAGTATTATCCTAAGATATTCACTATATACAGATAAGTATTATCCTAAGATATTCACTATATACAGTTAAGTATTGTCCTAAGTTATTCACTAAATACAGATAAGTATTATCCTAAGATATTCACTATATACAGATAAGTATTGTCCTAAGATATTCACTATATACAGATAAGTATTATCCTAAGATATTCACTATATACAGATAAGTATTATCCTAAGATATTCACTATATACAGATAAGTATTATCCTAAGATATTCACTATATACAGATAAGTATTGTCCTAAGATATTAACTATATACAGATAAGTATTATCCTAAGATATTCACTATATACAAATAAGTATTATCCTAAGATATTCACTATATACAGATAAGTATTATCCTAAGATATTCACTATATACAGATAAGTATTATCCTAAGATATTCACTATATACAGATAAGTATTATCCTAAGATATTCACTATATACAGATAAGTATTGTTCTAAGATATTCACTATATACAGATAAGTATTATCCTAAGATATTCACTATATACAGATAAGTATTATCCTAAGATATTCACTATATACAGATAAGTATCGTCCTAAGATATTCACTATATACAGATAAGTATCGTCCTAAGATATTCACTATATACAGATAAGTATCATCCTAAGATATTCACTATATACAGATAAGTATTGGCCCAAGATATTTACTATATACAGATAAGTATTATCCTAAGATATTCACTATATACAGATAAGTATTGTCCTAAGATATTCACTATATACAGATAAGTATTGTCCTAAGATATTCACTATATACAGATAAGTATTATCCTAAGATATTCACTATATACAGATAAGTATCGTCCTAAGATATTCACTATATACAGATAAGTATTGTCCTAAGATATTCACTATATACAGATAAGTATTGTCCTAAGATATTCCCCATATACAACACTTAGATGTACCCATGTAGAATGCACTTATGAGGGCTGTAGAATGCGCTCCACTACGCTTAACAGTATTTGTCTAGAACAACAGCAGGTGTGTACTTTTGTCTGTCACAGTATCTAGGCCCTTGAGACTTTAACAGGAACAAAATAGTACACTACTTAGATGTACGTATGTGGTATGCACTTATGAGGAGAGAAAAATGTGCTACAGTACGCTTAAAAAATTATTTGTGTACAACTTTAACAGGAACAAAACACACACTGCTCTCTGTCCCTCTCTCTGTGCAACGGAACGCTGACTTGGCTAGGAGGTGAGTCGCTGCTGGAAAAAGCTTTTCTGTGCAACACACAGCGCTGTCTGTCTCTCTCTATCTCTCTGCAGTAAAAGGCTGAAGTGACTGGCCACAATATGGCTGCCAATCATATATGGCTGAGACATCACAGGGGTGACTGGCTGCTGATAGGCTGCATGCTGCATGTGATTCAGAATCATCCCGCCTACCCTTGTTCCTGCCTTCCCAGGATTCCTTGCCCCATGTCTTCACATGTGGATCCGCCATTTTAGATGCCCTGGAGCCTGGACCGCACTAAATGAAGTTCAATGAAGAGATTTGCGCTATAGAATTGCGGCAATATTCACATTCGCTGCAAATCGAATTTTTCCTGAAATTTGTAACAAATTCGGATTCTTCAGATGTGATTCGCCCATACCTAAAAAAAATTCCAAGTCCAAAATAGCCTATTTTTGGTCACTTTTTATACCATAAAAAATGAATAAAACGAAAAATAATAAATCAAAAAGTCCAATTAAAACAAAGATGGTACCAATAAAAACTTCAGATCACTGCACAAAAAATGAGCCCTCATACATCTGCGCATGTAGAAAAATAAAAAAGTCGTTATAGGGGTCAGAAGAGGACATTTTTAAACGCATTCATTTTCGTGCATGTAGTTGTGATTTTTTCCAGAAGTAATACAAAATCGAACCAATATAAGTAGGGGATCATTTTAACCATATGGACCTACAGAATAAAGAGAAGGTGTTTTTTTTTTGTGAAAACATGCACTGCGTGGAAACGGAAGCCTCCAAAAGTTACAAAATGGCATTTTTTTCTTCAATTTTGTCGCACAATAATTTTATTTTTTTGCTTTCGCTGTAGATTTTTGGGTGAAATGACTGATGTAATTACAAAGAAGAATTAGTGGCGCAAAATATAAGCCATCATATGGATTTTTAAGTGGAAAATTGAAAGAGTTATGATTTTTAAAAGGTAAGGAGGAAAAAACGAAAATGCAAAAACTGAAAAGCACTGAGTCCTTATGGGGTTAATTACTATTATAATATTTTCTGATTATCTAAGTCACAATCATTGACAAATACAAAGTAACTAAACTAATAAAATACAAACACATGTATCATTCATGTTTTTTATTGAGTCTATTGGGTAAACATCTACCGTGCAGGGAGAAAATGAATGTAAACCTTTTGGTGCTTTCTGGATTTCTTTACTTATTACTAATATACTGTTCTATAATTATCCAATTTACAAATATTGACAAAAACAGTGTATCAAAACTAATAAAACACAAACAGATGTAGTATTTGTGTCTTTTATTGAGCATATTGAGTAAACATCTATGGGGCAGGGAGTAATATATAAGTAAACCTTTTGGCGCTGCCTAGATTTCTATATTGATTACTTTTATAATAATCTATGATTATCTGACAAAAACACTGTAAGTAAACTAATAAAACGTGAATAGAAAAAAGTGATCCCTATAAAGGATTGAGGTGCCTTAATAAAATGTAACTTTTAATAGTTAAACGCTAAAAAATATTGTCTTTACCAAATAACACTATTATTTGGTAAAGACAATGGGGGAGATTTATCAAAGTTGTCTATGTCCCGCATCAATATAGACCAAACTACAGAGGGTTAGTCTGGTCTATTGTGCACCTAATTTATCAAATGGCGCACGGCTCTTGATAAATTCTGTGCACAGACTGCATGATCTATGCTTTAGTCTATATTTAAACCTGCTCCAACATGGTCTGACATTTCGGCGCACTTTCAGCCTATGCGACTTGTCGCTGAAAAGTCGCACTTGATAAATTCAGCACCAATGCATTTTTCAATGCATTTCAGTCTAAAATAGACTAGCATGCATCATGTTCTAAAAATCCTCTAGAGCAAAAGTCGCAGAAAAGTCGCACAGATTTAGACTGCGACTTTCTGTGCGACAAATTTAGACAAGAAAAACCAGTCTAAATCCTTTGATAAATCTCCCCCATTATTTTTTAGCGTTTAACTATTAAAACTTACATTTTATTAAGGCACCTCAATCCTTTATAGGGATCCCTTTTTTCTATTTTCTAATTTCTTGCCGTGAGGTAATACCCAATTAAGGTTCGTGTATAGCCCCTTACTTTATACATTCTATCTACTCTAAACTAATAAAACACAAACAGATGTAATATTCATGTTTTTATTCAGTTTATTGGGTAAACATCTATAGCGCAGGGAGAAAAGGTAAGTTACTTTATTATTTACAGGTATCTAAAACTAAAGCCCTTCATATGCCAAATAACATCGAGTTTCAAAACAACAACCCGATAAATTCCTTTAAAAAATCACAGCCGGCGCATCAAGCTGCGTGAATTAATACTTCAGATTTTTTATTACATTATAATAATAAAAAAAATCACAATTTCACACAAAAGGTTTTGAAGAATTACAACACTTCTCAGGACAAACAAGGGCTGCCTAATATGTGAGGCATATAGAGTGTCAAACAAATCACAGATAAATAGAATTCACGCTGAAATAAATAAACCTTCACAGCACAAGTATATCTGAACACCGGGAGGGAACAAAGGCAAAAAAGCAAAAGGAATCCCGTAATTACAAAGCAAGAAATATACCAATAAATCCCAACAAACCCCATTAAAGGCTAAAAAATAACACTTATTACCGGAGAGATGATGGAGCTTATTACAACGCCCACCGGAGATGTGCCGCCGACCGAACACCCATCATCTGTATCATCAGACTCTACGGCAGTGTTTCCTGAACAGTGTGTCTCCAGCTGTTGCAAAACTTCAACTCCCAGCATGCCCGGACAGCCAAAGGCTGTCGGAGCATGCTGGGAGTTGAAGTTTTGCTACAGCAGGAGGTACTTTGGTTGGGAGACGCTAGCCTAAGGCTGTCCAGGCATGCTGCGAATTGTAGTTTTGCAACAGCTGGAGACACACTGTTTGGAAAACACTGCTTTATGACAATACAATAAAGGGTAAAAGATAGATAGGTAGATAGATATGAGATAGATGTGAGATAGATAGATAGATATGAGATAGATAGATAAATAGATATGAGATAGATATGAGATAGATAAATAGATAGATATGAGATAGATATATAGATAGATAGATAAAAGATAGATAGATAGATAGATATGAGATAGATAGATATGAGATAGATGGATATGAGATAGATAGATAGATATGAGATAGATAGATAGATAGATAGATATGAGATAGATAGATAGATAGATAGATAGATAGATAGATAGATATGAGATAGATAGATATGAGATAGATAGATAGATATGAGATAGATAGATAGGAGACAGATAGATTTGAGAGAGAGAGATATGAGAGATAGATATATATGAGATAGATAGATATGAGAGAGATAGATAGATAGATAGATATGAGATAGATAGATATGAGATAGATAGATAGATAGGAGACAGAAAGATATGAGAGAGAGAGATATGAGAGATAGATAGATATGAGATAGATAGATATGAAAGAGAGATAGATATGAAATAGATAGATATGAGATAGATAGATAGATAGATATGAGATAGGTAGGTGAATGTATGGATGTATTTCTATAGATGCAGTCACATGTCAGCATTCAGTATCTGATGTAATCTTTGTGCTGTCACTACGACTCCCATCATTCACACTGTATAATCCTTCTGTACATCCTTTATATACTGTGGGTTTGTTTCCTCAGATCAGTCACTGGGGAGCACATAACACAGCGGGGTTACTGCGCCTGTAAATAATGGATCACAGTAACAGTCTTGTCACATTCTCGTTTTTTCTTGGTAATTCTGTTTGATATTGTGCAGCGAGGAATTCTCTCCCCGGCAGATGTGCACAACACAAGTGTCCTAGAGGTGCAGCACCAGAATTAAAGAGGCACCTGGTAAAATAAAATAAAATCACAATTACAAGCAGATTCCACCATCGCTCCCATTACTGCGATTCTTAAAGGGACAGGAGCCAAGCGATAGAATCACATAGTCAGAAATATGTCCGCCAGGAGACCGGTTCATTACAATGAGCTGCAGATTGTTTCCTCTCGTAGTCAGTGGAGACTCCCCACAGATCAATGAGGAGTTATATGGTGGGAGGAAAGTCTACTGTTATTGTTATTTTATGGGCTCTTACCCCAAATCTGATGCGTCTATCTACAGAGCCCAGGGGGCAATTCCTGGGTCCGGACATTTTATTATAGCGAGAAGTTATATGAAATGTTCCATCGGGGTCACAATTCTAGATCATTGTCTGTGAACATAACATTTATGTCCTAATGTAATAATAATCTGTGGAGAAGATGCTCTGTAATATGTTCCGTCATTAATAGGGGTATGTTTACTTCTTGCCATATCTGGGAAAGCTGAGTAATGAGTGGCTATCTATAAGACACCAGCAGACCCCTCACTCACTTGTTGTCACCCATCTTTACCAGACTTTAAAATAGCAAAAGTGTCAAGATGCTAATTACATTCTGGGCTATTGGAAAGAAGCATTATCCTCCAGAGCTGTACTCACTATTCTGCTGGTGAGATCACTGTGTACATACATTACATTACTTATCCTGTACTGATCCTGAGTTATATCCTGTATTATACTCCAGAGCTGTACTCACTATTCTGCTGGTGAGGTCACTGTGTACATACATTACATTACTTATCCTGTACTGATCCTGAGTTATATCCTGTATTATACCCCAGAGCTGTACTCACTATTCTGCTGGTGAGGTCACTGTGTACATACATTACATTACTTATCCTGTACTGATCCTGAGTTATATCCTGTGTTATATTCCAGAGCTGTACTCACTATTCTGCTGGTGGGGTCACTGTGTACATACATTACATTACTTATCCTGTACTGATCCTGAGTTATATCCTGCATTATACTCCAGAGCTGTACTCACTATTCTGCTGGTGAGGTCACTGTGTACATACATTACATTACTTATCCTGTACTGATCCTGAGTCATATCCTGTATTATACTCCAGAGCTGTACTCACTATTCTGCTGGTGAGGTCACTGTGTACATACATTACATTACTTATCCTGTACTGATCCTGAGTTATATTTTGTATTATACTCCAGATCTGTACTTACTATTCTGCTGGCACGGTCACATTACTTACCCTGCAGTGTTGATCCGGAGCAGCCATAGTGACTCATATAGAGCAGATGTTCATATTCTTATATAAGGGGGAAAACTTTTGACCTCCCTTAGGATTGACTCTTGGATGGAACTTTTGATATATTATAGATTAATGTATGCAGAATAACTTTCCAATGGAATGTTATTAAAAAATATGCTTCTTTCGATTTAATTTTCCACTTTGAAAAAATGACCTCTAGGGGTCTCCCTACCAGTCCTTTTTTTTTATAGATTTCAGACTCATGCTGGAGTCCTAAATCTCAGACTGCAGCCGGGACACAGACAAACTCAGCACTGCCCCTTGCCAAAGAGTTTGTCTGTGTCCTGGCTGCTGTCTGAGATTTAGGACTCCAGCATGAGTCTGAAATCTATAAAGAAAAAAGGACTGGTAGGGAGACCCCTAGTGGTCATTTTTTGTAGGTGGAAAATTAAATAGAAAGAAGCATATTTTTTTAATAACATGCTATTGGAAAGTTATTCTGCATACATCAATCTATAATATATCAAAAGTTTTTGTTGATGAAAGGTACCCTTTAAGGTCTGGACGTCTTTACCTTGTACGTTATTGGAGTGAATGGTGAGAAGCTCCGGGGTCAGTTGTCGGGTTTCATTAGAATCAGTGCAGAGTTTTGTGGCCCCATCTATATTTGCCCGGTTGGGGCCGTCGGTTCCTCCACTATCTCCCGTCCTCTTCCTCCTGCTAATAGTTTGAGGGGAGCAGAAAAGCTGTGATAGATTTTAGGGGGAGTCGGGTTTTATTGGTCGGCACCATTATATCGGGTCGATAACATTGACTTTATGATTACGGTGTTTCCTGCAGGATTGATCGCCGCTCCGCTTGCTCCAGGTTTCTGCCGACACTGGTAACTTATGAGAGTGCTGATCCTGTACAGGACTCGGGGTCTTCACTATGACATACAGAGGATGAAACGTTTGGTCAGTACGCGGTCTCTACGTCTGATCTGTGAGTAATGAGCGACACTCCGCTCTCTCATTAAAGGGGGATTCTTCTGCCCAGAACTCTCATTTGCACAAGGTAAGACCCTTCTGGTTTGTTGGGCTGCGGAGGAAGCCATAAAGTCCTGACTTATGGGACCATCTCCTAATAGATGCCACCATAAAAATGTATTGATTTACAATTTCACTGCGACTCCATGTATCTGGAGAACGTGATACAAAGATGTCGCATTTTGTTGTGACTGTGGTGTCATTTGTCACTGTGAACGAGAGCAGCACAACTATGGAAGTCAATGGGGAGGACGGCAGAACAGCAGTGATTCACTTCAATTGAATGCTACAAAGACCAATAATAACCCCATATAGTGACCATATACAGGTAGATAGCAGCACTACAGGCTCTGCAGGACCTAAAATAATTACAGGAAGTTGCATCCGGTGACTACAGGACACACTTTCCTGGATCAGAATCATTCTCTTTCCTTATCTTCTCCATTTGGCCCAGACTGCCATGATGACTTCTCCAGCCAAGACTCATCTCTGCAAAACCTGCCGGACCGGCATCAGAGGCTCCGCACTTTTCCATCCTCATCTACATCTTTTCCCCACCCATAGTGCCCTAATTGATAATTATGCTCCCCTTGGTAGGTAGTTAGCCCTGTAGACCAATAAGTGTACCCAATAAGTAGATAGGTGCCCCCAGCTCGTAGATAGCTCCCCCATTATGTAGACAGGGACTCTCTGTAGGTAGACAGAGGCTCTGTAGGTGGTCAGGGCCCCTTGTAGTTACATAGGGCCCCCAGTGTGTAGACAGTGACCTCCATAGATAGACAGGTGCACCTGCAGGCAGATAGATGTAGGTAAAAATGTGCCTCCCCACAGATAACTACCCAATATCCCATGATTGACCCCAAAATATTTTGTCCCTTATGCCTCTTAAATGAAGTTGAGTGATTGCTCAAGACAAACTGGAATATTGGGATATTGGGTTTGGGTCCTGATTTAGGGATATGGGGTCTGTTTTAGGGGTTTGGTCTAAGGTCTGATTTAGAGGTCTGGTCTGGGTCCTGATTTTGGGGTCTGGGGTCTTATATAGGGGTCTAGTCAGGTGTTTCATATGGGGCCCAGCAGTTTTTAGCCTCTGGTCATAGCTGAGCCGTAGTAGATTGCCGGTATTAAAGACAATGGATGTAGCGCTAAATGACAGTGGATAAGCTGCAGCGTTAGTTATGTCTCATCTGGGGAAATTTGTGTGACAATCAATATGACGATAACCGCAGCTCTCCTGTCCTGAACAGTAAATACACAGGACCAGATTTATAGGGTGAAGCCTTCACTAAGAATCTTTTTGTTTTCTCCAGACGTCTAGTAAAGTCGACTAACAACCCTGGTGGGAATATACGGAGACACAAATAACCAGGAGACGGTTCATCAAGGACCTCACTGAGGAGAACCTGAGGGATGGGGCCGGGGGGGGGGGTCCCACTGATGTAATAGGGGATCCTGGGAAAAAGGGCAGAAAGTTCCTTATAAAAGTTACAAAGGACAAAGTAGGGGGGGTAAAGAGAAAGGGGGGATGGAGAAGAGAAGGGGGGGCTAAAGAGAAAGGGGGGATGGAGTAGAGAAGGGGGGGCTAAAGAGAAAGGAGGATGGAGAAGAGAAGGGGGGGCTAAAGAGAAAGGGGGGATGGAGTAGAGAAGGGGGGGCTAAAGAGAAAGGAGGATGGAGAAGAGAAGGGGGGGCTAAAGAGAAAGGGGGGATGGAGTAGAGAAGGGGGGGCTAAAGAGAAAGGGGGGATGGAGTAGAGAAGGGGGGGGGTTAGGGGAAAGGGGGGATGGAGTAGAGAAGGGGGGGGGTTAGGGGAAAGGGGGGATGGAGTAGAGAAGGGGGGGGGCGTGATTACCTCCCACCATCCATTCTACAGCTGATTTATTAGCAACTCTATGGAATCGAAGCCGCTCAGCAGGAAACACGGACATGGAAGCAAAAAGTAATACAACCCAGCGCTGTATACTGCTCAATATTATGTGTAATAAGGGAAGAGAATGAGGCTCAAGACCTATGCACCATATTATAGAGCGGGGTAATGAGGATCCACAGGGGTATACGTGCTTAGGGTGAATGCAGCTCTGGAGTATAATACAGGATATAACTCAGGATCAGTACAGGATCAGTAATGTAATGTATGTACACAGTGACCTCACCAGCAGAATAGTGAGTACAGCTCTGGAGTATAATACAGGAAATAACTCAGGATCAGTACAGGATAAGTAATGTAATGTATGTACACAGTGACCTCACCAGCAGAATAGTGAGTACAGCTCTGGAGTATAATACAGGATATAACTCAGGATCAGTACAGGATCAGTAATGTAATGTATGTACACAGTGACCTCACCAGCAGAATAGTGAGTACAGCTCTGGAGTATAATACAGGATATAACTCAGGATCAGTACAGGATCAGTAATGTAATGTATGTACACAGTGACCTCACCAGCAGAATAGTGAGTACAGCTCTGGAGTATAATACAGGATATAACTCAGGATCAGTACAGGATAAGTAATGTAATGTATGTACACAGTGACCTCACCAGCAGAATAGTGATTACAGCTCTGGGGTGTAATACAGGATATAACTCAGGATCAGTACAGGATAAGTAATGTAATGTATGTACACAGTGATCTCACCAGCAGAATAGTGAGTACAGCTCTGGAGTATAATACAGGATATAACTCAGGATCAGTACAGGATAAGTAATGTAATGTATGTATACAGTGACCTCACCAGCAGAGTAGTGAGTACAGCTCTGGAGTATAATACAGGGTATAACTCAGGATCAGTACAGGATAAGTAAAGTAATGTATGTACACAGTGACCTCACCAGCAGAATAGTGAGTACAGCTCTGGAGTGCTGACCAATTAGTTGCGGGTGTGGTCGTGCTTCAGCTGTGCTGTGTGTGTCTGCTGTGTCTCCTGAGCTCCAGGGATTTCCATCTGTTCCACCTGGGGCCTGCTTCCTCCTCCCCAGGGAGGGAGTGGGTTTACAGGCATGAGTGAGGGAGGCGAGGCCCAGGCTTCTGCTCCTAGGAATAGGGGGAGCAGTAGAAGCCAGCAAGCGGCCGGAACATCGGAGGATTTGGGGGTGATGCGTTCCACCAGGAGTCGCAGCAATGCTGCTCCAACTCCCCCCACAGAGGTGAGAAGCTCCAAGGCTGGATCCACCTCGGGAAAGCTGGGTGTTTCCAGCGGAAAGCTGGGTTCATCAGGAAGAAGGCAGAGTACTCACGGAGGTGAAGCCGACCTCAGTGAGGAAGGCTGGGGAGTGCTAAGGACCCGGGAGTCTATTTCCACCTATGCGTCCCGGGTAAAAAGTCACCTCCGTGAGTATGAAGACGCCTGTAAGGCCATCAGGAGGCTCGGAGAGGGACTTCGCTGTGCCCGTGCCAGAGCCAAGGTAACTCCTAAGAGGAAAAAGGCAGAGATCCAGGCAGAGATAAAAAGACTTATGGCTGAAATACAAGCTTTGGAGGAGAGGAGAGCAGAATTACTGGCGAAGAGTGGTCCATTTAAAGAAAAATTGGAAAATGGAGAAAGATTCAAGGTAATGGAGGAAAAGGAAAATAAAAGGTTGATGGGGCTGCAACCTGAGAGCCAGGTGGATGATGCGGAGGAGATGGAGGAAAAACAACAGCCAGATCCACCTGGTGGCCTGCGGCAACAGCAGCAGGCCCCGTACAGTGGGCCCCCTGCACAGCAACCAGCAATATCACCTGCCGACTCAGGGGAGGACAGTGACAGCAGCTACCAGGGAGGGGCGCTAATGGCCCAGATCCGCATGCTGGAATCCCCAGTGTGTCCTCAGAATCTGGTGTTTGGAGATGAGCTCCCAAATGAGGCACCTGGGGGTAAGAAGAAGAAGACCAAGCCAAAGCAGCAAGAAGTGGTGAGTTACATCTACACCCCCCTCCCTGTAAATCCTGAGTCGGCCGCAGGGTCAGCTCATTGTGCAAGCCCCGTTACCCAGCCCAGCCCGTGTTCTGTGGTGGACTCGGTGCAAAGGTGCGGGGAGAGTACAGATACTAAAAGGGCGCAGAGCTCCATGCCTGTTTGCAGTAGCAGGGATGGAGCAGAGAAGGCATCGGCCACAAGGCCGTACAGTGAGGGCGGCCCAGCGGTGGGCAGAGAGGCAGACTCCGGTGCTGTAGTTCGCTCCCCTGTGGGAGAGGGGGGTGACTCAGTGCCGGAGGTAGTCGTGGTGGCTAAGGGAAAAATAGATTCTCCCAAAAGTAGAAAAAAACTTTTGTTTTGCATTGGCACCGCTGATCCAGATCAGCGGCGCCCAGGAGCTGGACATTCTACTACGGATGAGGCGGAGGGTACCGGTAAAAACAGGGCTGGGGCCGCTAATAAACAGGCTAGGCAGGCTTCCCGGTCCTTGTATAAGGGACCGGTGACCTGTCCTGTGGTGATGGCTCCAGCCCTGGTACCCAGTGATGCTGACAGTACAAAATCTGTGCCAGAACGCACCGGTCCAGCCAGTATGAATGTGGAGGTTAATGTTGGAGTGACTGAGGGTGTGAATGAGGGGAATAATTCATCTGTTACTAAAAATCTGTCTGGGGCTTTGAATAGTGGTTTGGGCTGTAGCACGGGTGGAGGTATGGGGGGCACATCAGCTAAAATAGGGGTCAATGGTTTGGGTATGGATTATGTGGAGGAGGGTGGTGAAGGGGCACAGATTAGTGGTGGGAATGTAGGGCCTGGTCCAGTTGCACCCCCAGCGGTGGCAGCACCCATCCGCAGCTACGCGAATGTCACCGCTGGGGGAGGGGGGGCAGCTTCCTCGTCCTCTGGCTCTGGGGAGAGCAGTTTGCAGCAGCGTCTCCTGGGGGCCTTAAGGAGAGGGGAGAGATCAATCAATGTAGAGGGTAGGGAGGTTGATCTATCCTTCTGGATAGAGAGACATGGTCTTTCAGCCTTCCGAGAGGAAAGAGGGGGGGATAATGTGTGGTCCCTCCCTACAGCCGGGCCAGGTGGTCTCCGTAGGAATGTGGTCCGGCTGAGGTGGAGAGGCAGTGATACATGTCCTCCAAGATCTAAAGTTGTTGAGCTTCTGCTGAAGTTGGGCTTTAAGGCAGCTGACATCTATGCCTTGATACATCCTTATGGTACCCCTGAGTTCGATATCAGCTTTGTTCGGCTGGAGGGGCTTGAGCTCTTCTGGTCAAATTATGAGTTGGTAAAGAATGAGCCCGGCTGGCGAGACTTTGCCATTCAGGCAGTGTCCCGCCAAAATAATGTCAAGAAGGTGACCGTTTTAACCCGTAACGAATCGCTTTCTTGTATTGACATCATGACGTGGCAAGGTTGGTATGGTGAGGTGGTGGAGGTCCCAAAAAAGAACAGGGATGAATATGGCATCTGGTCAGGGGCCTGGACGTTTATGGTCAAGCTTAGGCGTTCAGGAAACACTGTTACCCATATACCATCTGCGACCTTCCTCGGAAGGGATCGTATCCAGATCTTCTACCAGGGTCAGCCGAAGCTCTGTCACAGATGTGGTGACCCCACACATTTTAGTGCCAATTGCACTGTGCAGAAGTGCACTCTGTGTGGGAAAATAGGCCATCTCGCTACATCTTGTGCAGAGATTAGGTGTCACCTGTGTGGTGACTTAGATCACCCATTCAGTCGCTGCCCTCGTTCCTTTGTCAACGCGGTTGTTGCCCCAGTGGGAGTAAGCCGTGAGGTGGATTCTGCTGGGGGGATGGCTGTCGGGGATGAAGGGGTGCAGGGGCCAGGGAAGAAAAGTAAGCAGAAGACGCCTACCCAACTGAGGCGTCTCGAGAAGCGTCAAAGGGACAGGGAGATTCAGGACTCACAGGAGCATCAACCAACTGGGGGGACTCCTGATCCTGTCCCTGCGGCCAGTCTTACTGCTGAGGCCCTGGGGGATAGTGAACTGGATAAGGAGACTGGAAGGATCCACAAAGAGGGGGATGCCGTTTCCTCACTGTCCTCCCATGGTGGGAGCGCGGATGAGGACAGTGGGGGATGGGCAGAAACAAAGCGGGGTACTCGGAAGAATAAGAAAAGGAGAGATGTAAGATCTTCTCCCACCCGCCAGATGCCAAAGGAAGGTACAACTGATCTCCCTCTGATTGGTCTCTCCAACCGGTTCAGAGCCCTCCGCGACATTTCCTCTTCGGAGGAGGGGGGGGGCTGGGGGTGAGGTTCCGGATGTTGCGGTGGGGCTCACAGGAGACGCTGAGTCCTCTCTCCCTGGGGAATCTATGTCTTCAGGGGGGGAGACTGGCCCAGAGTCAGGGGACGAGGAAAATGTATATAAAGGGAAAATGGACACATCTATTTCACTTAAAAGGGGTAAACCATCATCTGATGAGGAGGGTGGTGGGGTGGATGGGAAGGATGGTGGGAAAAAGAAAGCTGTCTAACTCAATCACCCTCTCCGTTGACTCTGGCATCCATTAATGTTGCCAGCATAAAGTCAGATGCGGCTCGATTTACGGCCTATGACTTTTTTGCCCATATTAATGCTGATATTTTATTTTTGCAGGAGACCAGGCTAACAGATATGTCATCTATCTACAAGGCTAAAAGAGAGTGGAGGAATGGGCCCTCCTACTGGTCTCTTGGGGCCGAGCCGTATAGCGGAGTGGCGGTCCTTTTTACCGCAGCGGTAGAATGCCGACGGGTTATCGAGTTAGAAATGGGGAGGTGCCTGATCTTAGATGTCCTCATGAAGGGACAAGAACTTCGCCTTATTAACATCTACGGCCCACAGTCTAAGTGGGACCGGAAGTGTCTCTTTATGAGGATCAAGCCCTATCTTTTTACAAGTCGGCAGGTGGTCTTTGGAGGGGACTTTAATGCTGTCACGAGGCCCCAAGACAGGGGAGGTGCCAGAGACAAGCTGACTTATGATAGCGTCGCCCTTAATAGCATAGCGAGTGAGGCTCGCCTGGTGGATGTCCACATCCGGCACACCCCAGGCCACGCGGGATTCACCTATCATAGGGGTAGTTGTAGGTCTAGGATAGACAGGTTTTATTTAAAGGAGGAGGCCGTCTCTTCAGCAGTATCTGTTGTTGAGGTGGAGTTCTCCGATCACTGTTTAATTTTGTTTTCTCTGAATGTCGCAGAGACCCCCCGGATGGGCAGAGGCTATTGGAAGCTGAATTCGTCTCTCTTGGAAGAAGCGGAGATAAGACAGTCCTTTGAGGATTTTCTTCAGAGCCAGGTACCATTGCTGGGCCTTTGTAGCAGTAAGTCAGAGTGGTGGGAGATCTTCAAGGAAAGGGTTGCGATACTCTTCCGCCAGCTCTTTTGAGAGGGATTACGGGAAGTACCGCTCGCCTGACCCTTACAGAAACTGCAAGATGTCAGTGAATAGTAAAATAGTCTCAGGACTGATTGATAGTACGGGATCCTTGAAAAGGTCCAGATCAGGGATCTTGGATGTCGTCAGATCCTTCTACTCGCACCTCTTGGGAAGGAAAGATCTAGATCGAGATAAGGTGTCAGCTTTCTTGGCTGAAACCGTCCCTGAACCAGGAGTAGACCCCTCTCTTGACGTTTTGACAGAGATGATCCGGGAAGAGGAAGTCAGGATGGCTATTGATGGGCTTGCCCTCAAGAAGTCACCCGGTCCGGATGGCTTAACATCTGAGTTCTATAAGACGTTTAAGGACACTTTGGTTCCCCTCTTGAATGAGGATTTTAATGAGTGTCTATCCTCGGGCACTCTGCCAAAGTCAATGAGGAGGTCAGCGCTGATCATCCTGTCAAAGGGTAAAGACCCGTTCCACATTGGGAATTGGTGTCCCATAGCGCTTCTCAATGTGGACCGAAAGATTATGGCAAAAGTGCTGTTTAACCGGCTGGTGGAGTTTGCACCCCGGCTCCTTTCGGGGGCTCAGCATTGCTCTGTTCCGGGCCGCAGTACATTTAGTGCTGTGCTCAGTGTCCGAGAGGCTGTGGAGCAGGGTAGGGCTGGCCACTGGAAGGGGTACTTGCTGTCCTTGGATCAGGCAAAAGCGTTTGATCGGGTTAACCATGAGTACCTCTGGTCTGTTCTTCTGAGATATGGCCTGCCGGGGGGGGGTTGTTGATTGGCTTAAGACCTTGTACGCAGGGGCAGAGAGTTTCCCGCTTGTGAATGGTTGGATTGGCCGCTCTTTTGAGGTTGGGTCTGGCGTCCGTCAGGGTTGTCTTTTGAGCCCGTTGCTGTACGTGTTTGCAATTGATACTTTCCTTAGGAGGATTGATTGTGGACCGTTGGCGGGGGTGAGAATGGACCTGGTGGTGCCGGATTTGGCTCTGAGGGTGGTAGCGTATGCTGATGATGTCACCGTGTTTGTCTCCTCACAAGAGGAAGGCCAATGGGTGATGTCAGAGGTGGACCGCTACTCGGAGGCATCCGGATCCAAGATCAACCGGGATAAGTGCTAGAGTCTCTGGCTGGGAGGGGGAGATCCTAGTTTTGATCTCCTGGACGCCCTTCCAGAGCCCCAGGAATCTGCAAAAGTTCTCGGCATTGAATTTGGCCAAGGGGATTACCCCAAACAAAACTGGGACAGCAGGCTTAAGATCGCCGCTCAGAAGGTGGATCAGTGGAAGGGTTGGTCTTTGACCCTCCGGGAAAGGGTTAACCTGATCAAAACATTCCTGCTCCCTTTACTGATATACCTGGGCAGTGTATGCATGTTGCCAGAACCTCTTTGGACCCAGGTCTACAGTGTGTTCTTCCAGATGTTATGGGGGAACAGACTGAACCTAGTGAAGAGGGAGGTTACTTACCATACAAGGAGACTAGGGGGGTTGTGTATGGTCAACCCCGTGGTATTCCTAGTGAATACCTTTCTTAAGACCAATATAGCAAACCTCTGGTCAGAGAGGGCTCCTCCGTGGGTATCCTCCTGTAGGGGATGGTTTCAGCCTTTCTTCCAGGAATGGGAGACAGGAGGGCAAGTGAAGGATCTTCGCACACCACACGGGCATCTCCCGGCTTATGCTACCCCGGTTCTGAAGGTTATTCGTCGGTGGGGTCTGGGGATGGGGGAGATTAGGACTCTGTCGAGGAAATTCCTTGACAAGAGGGTCCTGTCTTCTCATTTCCAGAGGCCATTGGCGCTCAAGGACTGCCCAAGTCGGGATCTGGAGGTGGGTTTAGAGCTTTTGAATTCTATCAGGATCCCCTTGAAGTTTTGGGACTTGACTTGGCGCTGCTTCCATGGGAAACTGTGTGTGAGGGACAATCTGAAGTGCAGGAGCTCTGATGACCGGGGATGTCCCCGCGAAGAGTGTGGAGGCATGCTGGAAAGCATGGAGCATTTTCTGCTTCATTGTCCCTTTAACACAGAGGTTTACACCAGGGTGGGCGCTTCCATTGGTTGGCCTCGGCTGGCCAGTCTCTCCTATGCGGAATGGGCCTATGGGGCATTCAGAAACCTTGGAGGCTGGGACCGGTGCACTTTATTCCTAGTCAGCTCAGTGATTAGGTACTACACGTGGAACGCACTGTGTTTAGTGTCGACGCAGCGTAAAATCCTCCCTGTGGATGTGGTGGTTAGGAACATTCTCGGTGACCTGGTGAAGGTGCGTTCTCTGGAGTACGAGAGGCTGGGTGCTGGCAGGGCCTCTCGTCTATGGAGGGGCTCTGCCTTTAAAGTGCCTTAGCCTGTTGTCTCCCCCTGGTGGTGGGCTGATGCTGGCACATTAGTCTTTTTGTTTTGAGCAGTTGGTTTATGGTAATATAGGGCTTGCAGGCACTGAACTTGAGCTTAAGGGGTTAATGGAGTATAATACAGGATATAACTCAGGATCAGTACAGGATAAGTAATGTACTGTATGTACACAGTGACCTCACCAGCAGAATAGTGAGTACAGCTCTGGAGTATAATACAGGATATAACTCAGGATCAGTACAGGATAAGTAATGTAATGTATGTACACAGTGACCTCACCAGCAGAATAGTGAGTACAGCTATGGAGTGTAATACAGGATATAAGGACGATGCCAGTAACCTTCTGTTTCTCCCCCATATCCTCCACCCCAGCCTCCACAGACCGCGGTCACCGCTGACTCTTCATATTTCACCGCATGGCGTCCTGGACGATTGTAATGATCCAGAAGTCTCATCCATCTTCCCGGAATATATTAGGATTTTGTTAATAAATCAGTAGGAGTCCCTGTCATAGAACAAGTGATCTGTCAGTAATGGCTGCAGATTATTGCCCCTTCACTGCAGGCTATAATAGCCGGGTCATTAGTCAGACAAGATTAACCCCTTGTTCCCCACCGGAGAGGTCACCTGCACCAGGAGATAACAGTGAGCAGCGGCATGAGCTCCGTCATAATAGGACATGGAACGTCTTCATCTACAATGACATTATGTGCTGTGTCTGATACTGAAGATTAGTCAGATACAATGTATCATTCATCATATATAGAGAATCAGTCTCTGGATGCTATGTAATGACTGGTAAAGTGAACAGCGTCAGCGTCATGCACAGTGAGGAGCCAAATGAACTCACACATTACATATATGAGAATACAATCTATACACAGAGATCAGCGGTGACATCACTGAGAATACAGCCTATCCATCACTAGAGATCAGCGGTGACATCACTGAGAATACAGCCTATCCATCACTAGAGATCAGCGGTGACATCACTGAGAATACAGCCTATCCATCACTAGAGATCAGCGGTGACATCACTGAGAATACAGCCTATCCATCACTAGAGATCAGCGGTGACATCACTGAGAATACAGCCTATCCATTTACTAGAGATCAGCGGTGACATCACTGAGAATACAGCCTATCCATCACTAGAGATCAGCTGTGACATCACTGAGAATACAGCCTATCATTCACTAGAGATCAGCGGTGACATCACTGAGAATACATTCTATCCATCACTAGAGATCAGCGGTGACATCACTGAGAATACAGTATATCCATCACTAGAGATCAGCGGTGACATCACTGAGAATACAGCCTATCCATCACTAGAGATCAGCGGTGACATCACTGAGAATACAGCCTATCCATTCACTAGAGATCAGCGGTGACATCACTGAGAATACAGCCTATCCATTCACTAGAGATCAGCGGTGACATCACTGAGAATACAGCCTATCCATCACTAGAGATCAGCGGTGACATCACTGAGAATACAGCCTATCCATACACTAGAGATCTGCAGTGACATCACTGAGAATACAGCCTATCCATCATTAGAGATCAGCGGTGACATCACTGAGAATACAGTCTATCCATCATTAGAGATCAGCGGTGATATCACTGAGAATACAGCCTATCCATCACTAGAGATCAGCGGTGACATCACTGAGAATACAGCCTATCCATTCACTAGAGATCAGCGGTGACATCACTGAGAATACAGCCTATCCATTCACTAGAGATCAGCAGTGACATCACTGAGAATACAGCCTATCCATTCACTAGAGATCAGCGGTGACATCACTGAGAATACAGCCTATCCATCACTAGAGATCAGCGGTGACATCACTGAGAATACAGTCTATCCATCACTAGAGATCAGCGGTGACATCACTGAGAATACAGCCTATCCATCACTAGAGATCAGTGGTGACATCACTGAGAATACAGCCTATCCATCACTAGAGATCAGCGGTGACATCACTGAGAATACAGCCTATCCATCACTAGAGATCAGTGGTGACATCACTGAGAATACAGCCTATCCATCACTAGAGATCAGCGGTGACATCAGTGAGAATACAGCCTTTCCATCACTAAAGATCAGCGGTGACATCACTGAGAATACAGCCTATCCATCACTAGAGATCAGCGGTGACATCACTGAGAATACAGCCTATCCATCACTAGAGATCAGCGGTGACATCACTGAGAATACAGCCTATCCATCACTAGAGATCAGCGATGACATCACTGAGAATACAGCCTATCCATTTACTAGAGATCAGCGGTGACATCACTGAGAATACAGCCTATCCATTCACTAGAGATCAGCGGTGACATCACTGAGAATACAGCCTATCCATCACTAGAGATCAGCTGTGACATCACTGAGAATACAGCCTATCCATTCACTAGAGATCAGCGGTGACATCACTGAGAATACATTCTATCCATCACTAGAGATCAGCGGTGACATCACTGAGAATACAGCCTATCCATCAGTAGAGATCAGCGGTGACATCACTGAGAATACAGCCTATCCATCACTAGAGATCAGCGGTGACATCACTGAGAATACAGCCTATCCATTCACTAGAGATCAGCGGTGACATCACTGAGAATACAGCCTATCCATTCACTAGAGATCAGCGGTGACATCACTGAGAATACAGCCTATCCATCACTAGAGATCAGCGGTGACATCACTGAGAATACAGCCTATCCATACACTAGAGATCTGCAGTGACATCACTGAGAATACAGCCTATCCATCATTAGAGATCAGCGGTGACATCACTGAGAATACAGTCTATCCATCATTAGAGATCAGCGGTGATATCACTGAGAATACAGCCTATCCATCACTAGAGATCAGCGGTGACATCACTGAGAATACAGCCTATCCATTCACTAGAGATCAGCGGTGACATCACTGAGAATACAGCCTATCCATTCACTAGAGATCAGCAGTGACATCACTGAGAATACAGCCTATCCATTCCCTAGAGATCAGCGGTGACATCACTGAGAATACAGCCTATCCATCACTAGAGATCAGCGGTGACATCACTGAGAATACAGTCTATCCATCACTAGAGATCAGCGGTGACATCACTGAGAATACAGCCTATCCATCCCTAGAGATAAGCGGTGACATCACTGAGAATACATCCTATCCATCACTAGAGATCAGCGGTGACATCACTGAGAATACAGCCTATCCATTCACTAGAGATCAGCGGTGACATCACTGAGAATACAGCCTATCCATTCACTAGAGATCAGCGGTGACATCACTGAGAATACAGCCTATCCATCACTAGAGATCAGCGGTGACATCACTGAGAATACAGCCTATCCATACACTAGAGATCTGCAGTGACATCACTGAGAATACAGCCTATCCATCATTAGAGATCAGCGGTGACATCACTGAGAATACAGTCTATCCATCATTAGAGATCAGCGGTGATATCACTG
Source organism: Hyla sarda (assembly GCF_029499605.1). Lineage (NCBI taxonomy): Eukaryota > Metazoa > Chordata > Amphibia > Anura > Hylidae > Hyla > Hyla sarda. Next base: position 230,982,093 of record NC_079195.1, read on the forward strand.
AGAATACAGCCTATCCATCACTAGAGATCAGCGGTGACATCACTGAGAATACAGCCTATCCATTCACTAGAGATCAGCGGTGACATCACTGAGAATACAGCCTATCCATTCACTAGAGATCAGCAGTGACATCACTGAGAATACAGCCTATCCATTCACTAGAGATCAGCGGTGACATCACTGAGAATACAGCCTATCCATCACTAGAGATCAGCGGTGACATCACTGAGAATACAGTCTATCCATCACTAGAGATCAGCGGTGACATCACTGACAATACAGCCTATCCATCCCTAGAGATCAGCGGTGACATCACTGAGAATACATCCTATCCATCACTAGAGATCAGCGGTGACATCACTGAGAATACATCCTATCCATCACTAGAGATCAGTGGTGACATCACTGAGAATACATCCTATCCATCACTAGAGATCAGCGGTGACATCACTGAGAATACAGCCTATCCACCACTAGAGATCAGCGGTGACATCACTGAGAATACAGCCTATCCATCACTAGAGATCAGCGGTGACATCACTGAGAATACAGCCTATCCATCACTAGAGATCAGCGGTGACATCACTGAGAATACAGCCTATCCATCACTAGAGATCAGTGGTGACATCACTGAGAATACAGCCTATCCATCACTAGAGATCAGCGGTGACATCACTGAGAATACAGCCTATCCATCACTAGAGATCAGCGGTGACATCACTGAGAATACAGCCTATCCATCACTAGAGATCAGCGGTGACATCACTGAGAATACAGCCTATCCATCACTAGAGATCAGTGGTGACATCACTGAGAATACAGCCTATCCATCATTAGAGATCAGCGGTGACATTACTGAGAATACAGCCTTTCCATCACTAAAGATCAGCGGTGACATCACTGAGAATACAGCCTATCCATTCACTAGAGATCAGCGGTGACATCTCTAGTGATGGATAGGCTGTATTCTCAGTGATGTCACCGCTGATCTCTAGTGATGGATAGGCTGTATTCTCAGTGATGTCACCGCTGATCTCTAATGATGGATAGGCTGTATTCTCAGTGATGTCACCGCTGATCTCTAGTGATGGATAGGCTGTATTCTCAGTGATGTCACTGCTGATCTCTATTGAATGGATAGGCTGTATTCTCAGTGATGTCACCGCTGATCTCTAGTGATGGATAGGCTGTATTCTCAGTGATGTCACCGCTGATCTCTAGTGATGGATAGGCTGTATTCTCAGTGATCAGCGGTGACATCACTGAGAATACAGTCTATCCATCACTAGAGATCAGCGGTGACATCACTGAGAATACAGCCTATCCATCACTAGAGATCAGCGGTGACATCACTGAGAATACAGCCTATCCATCACTAGAGATCAGCGGTGACATCACTGAGAATACAGCCTATCCATCACTAGAGATCAGTGGTGACATGACTGAGAATATAGCCTATCCATCACTAGAGATCAGCGGTGACATCACTGAGAATACAGCCTATCCATCACTAAAGATCAGCGGTGACATCACTGAGAATACAGCCTATCCATTCACTAGAGATCAGCGGTGACATCTCTAGTGATGGATAGGCTGTATTCTCAGTGATGTCACCGCTGATCTCTAGTGATGGATAGGCTGTATTCTCAGTGATGTCACCGCTGATCTCTAATGATGGATAGGCTGTATTCTCAGTGATGTCACCGCTGATCTCTAGTGATGGATAGGCTGTATTCTCAGTGATGTCACTGCTGATCTATTTTGAATGGATAGGCTGTATTCTCAGTGATGTCACCGCTGATCTCTAGTGATGGATAGGCTGTATTCTCAGTGATGTCACCGCTGATCTCTAGTGATGGATAGGCTGTATTCTCAGTGATCAGCGGTGACATCACTGAGAATACAGCCTATCCATCACTAGAGATCAGCGGTGACATCACTGAGAATACAGCCTATCCATCACTAGAGATCAGCGGTGACATCACTGAGAATACAGCCTATCCATCACTAGAGATCAGCAGTGACATCACTGAGAATACATCCTATCCATCACTAGAGATCAGTGGTGACATGACTGAGAATATAGCCTATCCATCACTAGAGATCAGCGGTGACATCACTGAGAATACAGCCTATCCATCACTAGAGATCAGCTGTGACATCACTGAGAATACAGCCTATCCATCACTAGAGATCAGCGGTGACATCACTGAGAATACAGCCTATCCATCACTAGAGATCAGCGGTGACATCACTGAGAATACAGCCTATCCATCACTAGAGATCAGCAGTGACATCACTGAGAATACAGCCTATCCATCACTAGAGATCAGCGGTGACATCACTGAGAATACAGCCTATCCATCACTAGAGATCAGCTGTGACATCACTGAGAATACAGCCTATCCATCACTAGAGATCAGCGGTGACATCACTGAGAATACAGCCTATCCATCACTAGAGATCAGTGGTGACATCACTGAGAATACAGCCTATCCATCACTAGAGATCAGTGGTGACATCACTGAGAATACAGCCTATCCATCACTAGAGATCAGCGGTGACATCACTGAGAATACAGCCTATCCATCACTAGAGATCAGCGGTGACATCACTGAGAATACAGCCTATCCATCACTAGAGATCAGCGATGACATCACTGAGAATACGGCCTATCCATCACTAGAGATCAGCAGTGACATCACTGAGAATACAGCCTATCCATTCACTAGAGATCAGCGGTGACATCACTGAGAATACAGCCTATCCATCACTAGAGATCAGCGGTGACATCACTGAGATTACAGCCTATCCATCACTAGAGATCAGCGGTGACATCACTGAGAATACAGCCTATCCATCACTAGAGATCAGCGGTGACATCACTGAGAATACAGCCTATCCATCACTAGAGATCAGCGGTGACATCACTGAGAATACAGCCTATCCATCACTAGAGATCAGCGATGACATCACTGAGAATACAGCCTATCCATTCACCAGAGAACTCCCAGCATGCTTGGACAGTCTTATGCTAGTGCCACCCAACCAGTGTGCCTCCAGCTGTTGCAAAACTACAACTCCCAGCATGCCTGGACAGCCAAAGGCTGTCCAGGCATGCTGTGAGTTGTAGTTTTGCAACAGCTGGAGGCACGCTGTTGGGAAAACTCTGGCCTGTAGAAAGAAGTTTGCAGTCAGATAAAGAATCAGCTACTAAATAAGACACTAAGGAGCTGTAGACGCGGAGAAGCGGAGATAACATCACTTATAAAAGCTTCTAAAAATGACATTCCAGAGCCGCATATCACAGCAATTACTCAGCATGCAGCACTTACATCACAGCACAGGATTCTGGGTAGTGACATGCAAATGAGCGCTCACAACAAATCCCATTGTTGGAGCCATCTACATAATAAGAATTCCTTTCCCCATTGTGTGCACTAAGCCTGGAGTCAGCGACACAAAGAAAGCCGTGATTTATCCAGTATTTGGTAAGAATGGCGCTTCACACAATATAAATGCATTATAATCCGCACAAAGCGAAGGTGCTCGGCCTCCCCCTGAACACGGGAAGATGGCGGCTTCAATGGAAATCTGCAGCGCCAAATCTTCTAGAATGTTCATTGTAAGGTGGAAGGCGAAATAGGAACTTAGAGCAGTGTATCCCAACCAATGTGCCTCCAGCTGTAGCAAAAATACAACTCCCAGCGTTATCACCATACAATGTTACAATATCAATATACAGATATATCATGATACAATGTTACAATCTCAATATACAGATATATCACAATACAATGTTACATCATCAATTTAGAGATATATCACAATACAATGTTACATCATCAATTTAGAGATATATCACAATACAATGTTACATCATCAATTTAGAGATAAATCACAATACAATGTCACATTATCAATATACAGATATATCACAATACAATGTTACATTATCAATATACAGATATATCACAATACAATGTTACAATATCAATATACAGATATATCACGATACAATGTCACATTATCAATATACAGATATATCACAATACAATTTTACATCATCAATATACAAAAACATCCAGAGCTATCATAATACAATAATATATTATCTATAAACAGATAAATTTATAAACAACTATCATGATACAATGTTACATAATCAATATACAGATATATTTAGAACCATCATGACATCTGGTCTACTCTATAACTATGATACAATGTTTTATTATCAATATACAGATATATCACAATACAATGTTACATTATCAATATACAGATATATCACAATACAATGTTACATTATCAATATACAGATATATCACAATACAATGTTAAATTATCAATATACAGATATATCACAATACAATGTTACATTATCAATATACAGATATATCACAATACAATGTTACATTATCAATATACAGTTACATGCAGAGCTATCACAATACAATAATATATTATCTATAAACAGATACATTTATAAACAGCTATCATGATACAATGTTACATAATCAATATACAGATATATTTAGAACTATCATGACATCTGGTCTACTCTATAACTATGATACAATGTTACAATATCAATATACAGATATATCATAATACACTCTTACATTATCAATATACAGATATATCAGGATACAATGTTACATTATCAATATACAGATATATCAGGATACAATGTTACATTATTAATATACAGATATATCACAATACAATGTTATGTTTTCAATATACAGATATATCACAATACAATGTTACATTATCAATATACAGATATATCCCAATACAATGTGAAATTATCAATATACAGATATATCACAATACAATGTTACATTATCAATATACAAATATATCACAATACAATGTTACATTATCAATATACAGATATAGCACAATACAATGTTACTTTATCAATATACAGATATATCAAAATACAATGTTACATTATCAATATACAGATATATCACAATACAATGTTACATTATCCATATACAGATATATCACAATACAATGTTAAATTATCAATATACAGATATATCACAATACAATGTTACATTATCCATATACAGATATATCACAATACAATGTTAAATTATCAATATACAGATATATCACAATACAATGTTACATTATCCATATACAGATATATCACAATACAATGTTAAATTATCAATATACAGATATATCACAATACAATGTTACATTATCAATATACAGTTACATGCAGAGCTATCACAATACAATAATATATTATTTATAAACAGATACATTTATAAACAGCTATCATGATACAATGTTACATAATCAATATACAGATATATTTAGAACTATCATGACATCTGGTCGACTCTATAACTATGATACAATGTTACAATATCAATATACAGATATATCATAATACACTCTTACATTATCAATATACAGATATATCAGGATACAATGTTACATTATCAATATACAGATATATCAGGATACAATGTTACATTATCAATATACAGATATATCAGGATACAATGTTACATTATCAATATACAGATATATCAGGATACAATGTTACATTATCAATATACATATATATCACAATACAATGTTACATCATCAATATACACAAAAATGGTTCGGGAAGCTCCAATCCCCACTCCAGGACCCGTGCTCCAACCGGAGGGCAGCGCCTCCCCTCAGCAAGATGTGCCTGAAACGCATAGGCGAGTGTGCTCTGCATTACTTTGTATCCTGTACGCGTCCAATAAAGATTACAGTTTTACCTGGACCTCGACTCTTTCTACATCATCAATATACAGTTACATCCAGAGCTATCACAATAATATCAATTCATGTAGAGAAAACAGACATGGTCGCACTTCCACAATTTGAATTTTGATCTCCTTGCTTCTCAGCATAAACAAGTCCACTCGCCACCTCAAGGCCACCTATTTAGAGTGGGTCCCTAATGTCCCTAGCAAGGGGTCAAGTTTTGGGGAAAAAGGTGTGGAAACTCACCCATGCTTTCTACTCAAGGGCTGGTCCTGCTAATGGGAAAAGTGTTCCTGCTGTGGAAAAAGTGTAGGAACTCAGTTCCCATGCGTTCCTGCAGGACTTGAGCCCTGTCCCTAGCATAAAATAATGTAGCACTGGGCAGCGACCACCACCACCGCAACACCAGTGCCCACAGGGGGGAACGACCCACTGGCAGAGCAGCCCCAATGCCACTCAAACCAGTCCCCACAGACACGGGCGCCGCACAGCACCACACCAGTGTGAACAGGGTTTAACAGCCACTTACCATGTGTTTCCAGTCAGACTGGGAAGCTGCCAGAAAGGAAGGGGCCCTAATGCAGCTTCCTGCTAATTCTCTGTTCTCTTTTTTTCTCTACATTGTGTTTTCTATCCTCTTCTTTTTTAGTTGTTTTTACTTGGTCTGCACTCTGCCCCACCCCCTCAGCCCAACCCTATATAAATTAGCAGGAAGCTGCACAGGGCCCCTTCCTTTCTGGCAGCCTCCCAGTCTGACTGGGAGCACATGGTAAGTGGCTTTTACACCTGTTCACACTGGTGTGGTGCTGTGCGGCGTCTGTGGGGAGGCGTGGCCCTGGGACTGGTCTGAGTGGCATTGGGCCTCTCTGCAAGTGGGTCGTTAACCCTGTGGGCACTGGTGTTGCGGCGGTGGTGGTCGCCGCCCGGTGCTAAGCTGTTTTATCCAGGGACGTTGGGGACCCACCCCAAATAGGTGGCCTTGACGTGGCGAGTGGGCTTGTACTTTTTGATCAAAATGTATAATAACAACCTGTTAGTTTTTGAATTTATGCTGAGAAGCAAGTAGATCAAATTACAAATTGTGGATGTGCGGCCATGTCTGTTTTCTCTACTTGAATTCACACTGTGTATATTATCTATAAACATCTATAAACATTTAGAGCTATCATGATATGATGTTACATTATCAATAAACAGATACATTTAGAACTATCATGACATCTGGTCTACTCTATAACTATGATACAATGTTACATATACAGATATATCAGGATACAATGTTACATTATCAATATACAGATATATCAGGATACAATGTTACAATATAAATATGCAGAAATGTCATGATACACTCTTACATTACCAATATACAGATATATCATGATACAATGCTACATCATCAATATACAGATATATCATAATACAATGTTACATCATCAATATACAGATATATCATGATACAATGTTACATTATCAATATACAGATATATCATGATACAATGTTGCATTATCAATATACAGATATATCATGATACACTCTTACATTATCAATATACAGATATATCATGATACAATGTTACATTATCAATATACAGATATATCATGATACACGCTTACATTATCAATATACAGATATATCATGATACACTCTTACATTATCAATATACAGATATATCATGATACAATGCTACATCATCAATATACAGATATATCATAATACAATGTTACATCATCAATATACAGATATATCATGATACAATGTTACATCATCAATATACAGATATATCATGATAAAATGTTACATTATCAATATACAGATATATCATGATACAATGTTACATCATCAATATACAGATACATTTAGAACTATCATGACATCTCGTCTCCTCTCTAACTCTGATCCAATGTGACATTTCCCTGGTACAGATGATTCCGGGCCTTGGATGTCATTGCTATGCAGCACATGTAGAGTCCCAGCATGTGTCATATTATATCAAAGCCACAACTTAATATTCCTCTTCCTCCTGGGGGCGCTCCACAGGTGGTGAACTTGCTGTTTTTTTGTGCATCTGTTCACGTCCCTGGCAGGTCCAATCGTTCTCCGCGGCCGGGGAAGGACATGAGCTGCATGAATTTGTCTATTTAAATACCCATTGTAACCTAATGAATGCTCCGTGCCATCGGCACTGGAAGAGGAGGAGAGGCAGGACGGAGCGGACGAGTGGGGGGGGGGGGGGGGGGACCGACCTCACAACACCAGTTGGTGGGAACATCCCGAGGGCTTCTCCGCCGTCCCCGCAAGAGACTTCCCCGCTGGAAGGCTGGAGACATCTGCAGCGGAGGCGACGCAGGCCCGCAGCCTGTAATGAACTTGTGTGCATGTAATGAGGCTCTGGCTCCGCTCCGTGTCCTGCGGCATTATCCTAAATTATCCGCCACAGTCCCTGTTCTACAGCTCAGCGGAATGGTAGAAGGTTTATTATAGAAAGCCGGGGAGGAGAAGAATGCGAGTGTGCCCCATGTCTAACCTTCACTCCAGCCCTGGATATTATCTGCACAACACATCTCCCTACATTGTACATTAGACAGCGATATAGATGGCTGTATTATGTATATACCCTCCCAAGGAGTTAACTAGCTCTGCTCAGCAATGCTAATTAACTCCTTCCAACCAGGGTGCCCCCAGTTGTTGAAAAACTACAACTTTTTGCATGCTGGGAGTTGTAGTTTTTCAACAGCCCAGCAAAATGTTACAGTAAACCAGCAGAGATAAGTTACACTGCGCAGCACTTTGTACACAATCTATGAGGAAAAAAGAAACAAGAGAAGTGAGGACCCTTGGCTGTCCGGGCATGCTGGGAGTTGTAGTTTTGCTACAGCTGGAGGCACCCTGGTTGGGAAACCATGGTATGCATTATACATTATAAAGCAATATAGATGGCTGTATTATGTATACTCCCTCCCAAGGAGTTAAATAGTGCTGCTCAGCAATGCTAATTAACTCCTTCCTTCCATCCAGGGTGCCACCAGCTGTTGCAAAACTACAACTCCCAGCATGCCCGGACAGCCGAAGGCTGTCCGGGCATGCTGGGAGTTGTAGTTTTGCAACAGCTGGAGGCACCCTGGTTGGTAAACAGTGGTATACATTATACAGCGTTAAAAATGGCTGTATTATGTATACACCCTCCCAAGGAGTTAAATAGTGCTGCTCAGCAATGCTAATTAACTTCTTCCTTGCTAGACTGGCGCATAGCGTTCAGCCCCGCAAGGTGTTACAGTAAACCAGCAGAGATAAGCTACACTGCGCAGCACTTCGTACACAATCTTTGAGGAAAAAAGAAACAAGAGAAGTGAGCACCCTTGGCTGTCTGGGCATGCTGGGAGTTGTAGTTTTGCAACAGCTGGAGGCACCCTGGTTGGGAAACCGTGGTATGCATTATACATTATAAAGCAATATAGATGGCTGTATTATGTATACACCCTCCCAAGGAGTTAAATAGTGCTGCTCAGCAATGCTAATTAACTCCTTCCTTGCTAGACTGGCGCATAGCGTTCAGCCCAGCAAGACGTTAAAGATAAGTTATGCTGCGCAGCACTTCGTACACAATCTATGAGGAAATAGGAGACAAGAGAAGTGAGGACAGTTGGCTGTCCGGGCATGCTGGGAGTTGTAGTTTTGCAACAGCTGAAAGCACCCTGGTTGGGAAACACTGACCTAGTCAATGGGTTCACAACAGGTGGGCACACACACGGGGCCTTGTCCTGAAGGTTATCCGGAGAAGCCTCATTAATTACCGGGTAATGAGCGATGACTGGACCCGGGAATAAGAGAGTCATCTGCTCAGAATTCACTCTCCACAGTACAGAAGACATGGCGGGGGCCCTAGGGGTCTTTAATGATTAGGGAAAAAACGAAAAGTGTTTTACAGTCTTATTAAACTCTATGGGGATACTTTCTGTCTAAGCTTCTTCTAGACCTGATTCTGACATGGTGGATTGTGGGTCTTCAGGGTCAGAGTGAGTGTTCATCATGGATAATACTGCTCTCTCGGGAGGAGAATAATACCGCCACACCATGACCACTATTATTACCACCGCAAAGTGACTGTATAAAAACCAGTGACCGATATTGGATATTCCCCCATACAACGCCCATATAGTGGTGGCCCCGGCTCTACACAGGCGCTAAAGACCACGTAAGTGACTACAGTGCAGTTACATCTACTGACCCACAGGGGACGTCTTCTTTCTATTTTTTCTCTTTCTTGCTCAGACCGTCCTTCTTCTTCCACCATTGACTCGTCACGTATTTGCATATTGTACGTACAGAAGCAGGAGACAGCTGGATAGACAGTGGTCTTGTACTTCAGAGCTGCGGATGCCGCAGGGGTGCAGTGGGGGCCCGGGGGGGGACCCTTACTGGGGTACTGACTGTACCCCCCTGACGGTGGCCCTGTGTTCTAGCACAGTGATCCCCAACATTATTGCAAATTGACAACCCCCATCATGTCCTGACATTTGTGCTTGTTCAGGATTCAGCAGGTGCTTCGTCTTCCGCGCTTTTCTATATGATCTATCACAGTGTCCTCCACCTGTTGTAACTACAACTCTCAGCATTGCCTGACAGGTGACATGTCAAGATCTGCGGTCTCTGATACGGTGGCTTGTGGATCTGCGAGTTCAGGACTCAGTGGGCTATGAAGATGCTTTTCCCCCCTTTCTCTAGATCAGTGGGCTCAAACTGGGGCCCTCCAGATGTTGCAAAACTACAACTCCCAGCATGCCCGGACAGCCAACGGCTGTCCGGGCATGCTGGGAGTTGTAGTTTTCTAACAGCTGGAGGCACGCTGTTTGGAAAACACTGGCCTAAGGATGTCTGGGCATGCTGGGAGTTGTAGTTTTCTAACAGCTGGAGGCACGCTGTTTGGAAAACACTGGCCTAAGGATGTCTAGGCATGCTGGGAGTTGTAGTTTTGCAACAGCTGGAGGCACCCTGTTTGAAAAAAACACTGGCCTAGAGAAAGAAGTTTGCAGTCAGATAAAGAATCAGCTACTAAATAAGATACTGGTTGGGAAACACTGGCCTAAGGATGTCTGGGCATGCTGGGAGTTGTAGTTTTGCAATAGCTCGGGACACGCTGGTTGAGAAACACTGTTCTTTGGCTGTCCGGGAGTGCTGGGAGTTGTAGTTTGGCAACATCTGGGGGGCCACAGTTTGAGACCACTGCTCTATATGTTCTAGCACAGTGTTCCTTAAAACTGGGGCTCTCTGGCCATCAAAAAAACTACAACTCCCATCATGCTCTGTCAGCCCTTGTCTGTCAGGGCAGGATCATTTGGAGGTTGTGGTTTTGCTGCAGGTTGTTGTACACTGCTCCAGTATATGTGTCCTCCCAACCCCAGGCACAAATAACCTGCTCTGTGTGAACAACTCCGACCTGCTGGGCCACAGATTCTACTACAAAGCGCAAGAAGCGGGGAGCGATACCTGACGGCTGGATGAGTAGAAAACCAAGATGCTGCAGATCCATCTGCACGGAGACTCTGCACGGCGCTGTGTACATAAAACAGCTGGAGACTTTTCATCAATACTATTTGCAAATTCGCTCCATTTTTTTACTTTAGATGCAACAGGAAACAATGGCGGCACAAATGCTCAGGTGACATTCACTGACACGGACCAGTAGTCATCCATGATGGGGGGAAGATCTTTGCATAAAATATGGACGATCAGTTTTCAGTCTCCACTTCTTCCATCTACCTTAAAGGGGTACTCCACTAGAAAACATGTTTTGTTAATCAACTGGTGGCAGAAAGTTAAACAGATTTGTAAATTACTTCTATTTAAAAATCTTAATCCTTCCAGTACTTATCAGCTGCTGTATGCTCCACAGGAAGTTGTGTAGTTCTTTCCAGTCTGACCATAGTGCTCTCTGCTGACACCTCTGTCCTTGTCAGGAACTGTCCAGAGCAGGAGCAAATCCCCATAACAAACCTCCCCTGCTCTGGACAGTTCCTGACATGGACAGAGGTGTCAGCAGAGAGCACTGTGGTCAGACTGGAAAGAAAATTCAAAAAGAAAATAATTTCCTGTGGAGCATACAGCAGCTGATAAGTACTGGAAGGATTAAGATTTTTAAATAGAAGTAATTTACAAATCTGTTGAACTTTCTGGCACTAGTTGGTTTAAAAAAAGGGGGAGTACCCCTTTAAAGGAGAACTCCGGTGAAAACTTATCCCCTATCCACAGGGTCCCAGCGCTCGGACCCCCCGTGAATTTGCAAAACTTCAACTGCCAGCATGCCCGGACAGCCTCAGTCCAGTGTTTCCCAACCAATGTTCCTCCCGCTGTTGAAAACTACAACTCCCAGCATGCCCGGACAGCCTGAGTCCAGTGTTTCCCAACCAATGTTCCTCCCGCTGTTTAAAACTACAACTCCCAGCATGCTGAGAGTTGAAGTTTTGCAACATCTGTAGACCTCTGGGACGGGACCGTGGCTCTCTCACTGAGGAGCGCATGTCATCTAGACTGCACGAGTTCCATTCATTTCTATGGGAGCGCTGGTGATGCCCGAGAGCGGTCCTCAGGTCTTTTCGGCGCTACCATTGAAATGAATGGAGCGCATGGCGGCTGCATCATACGTTCCTCACTGAGAGCCAGATCCTGTCCCGGTGATCCCGAGGGTCCCAGCAGTCCCCCCCCCCCCCCCCCCCACGATCAGCTACTTATCCCATATCCTAGGGGGATAGGTTTAATTTTGCCAGAGTTCTCCTTTAAAGGGGTACTCCGCTGCTCAAGGTTTGGAACAAACTGTTCCGAACGCCGGAGCCAGCATCGGGAGCTTGTGACCTCATAGCACCGCCCCTAATGACATCATGCCCCCGTCCCATCAATGTAATTCTATGGGAGGGGGCGTGACGACTGTCACGCCCCCTCCCATAGACTTGCATTGAGGGGGCGGGATGTGACATCATGAGGGGGCGAGGCTATGATGTCACGAGTTCCTGGCGCTGGCTCCAAAATTCGGAACAGTTAGTTCCAAGCGCTGAGCAGCGGAGTACCCCTTTAAACTCTTAGTTTCCTTGTAGATTATCTTATTATTATCTGTCTATAAGGGTCTATTCACACAGCGGAATTTCTGAATTCACTGCACGCAGAAATTCCGAGGGGTCAAGGGGAGTGCGGAATCCCATAGAAGTGTATTGGGCTTTCATTTCAGGCGGAGATCCTCTGGCATTGATCCTAACTCTTCCGGATCTACTAGGGGTGAAGCGGGGGATTTATCTACAGAAACAATCGATGTATAGAATAAAGATGCACAGGACGGATCCCATTAAGCTTCAGAAGACAAATGGCCGCGCACATTCTTCTCTCCGCCCGCGGTCAGGATGGAAGGACCTTCTGCTCCATGAAGATTTCCACACATGACCGGACATGGGATCGATACGTCCATATTGACCCATCATTAAGTGCACTTGTTCTAATGTTTTAGGTTATTGATGGTTTTGTTGCTTCTCCTGATCACATGACTAAAGCCCGAAGGATGGAGCGACTGGAAAACATTCATTACAGTGCGGTGGTTTTCAATCATCCGTTTCCGGAATTACAATTATTTAACTCATTTTTTTCTATAGATCAACCAATGTACGATTCTTCCCAACGTTTGCAAAACTACAACTCCCAGCATGCCTGTATAGTCTTTGGGTTTTCTTTGGATTTTGGAGAGTTCATATTGTGGAGGGGGATTCCAAGGGGGGGGGCACTGGTGGAGGGGTTTGTCCATTGACACTTATGGGGGGCTTGTCCATTTACACTTATGGGGGGCTTGTCCATTGACACTGATGGGGGGGCTTGTCCATTGACACTTATGGGGGCTTGTCCATTGACACTAATGGGGGCTTGTCCATTGACACCAATGGTGGGGCTTATCCAATGACACTGATGGGGGGGCTTGTCCATTGACACTAATGGGGAGATTTGTCCATTGACACTAATGGAGGGGCTTGTCCATTGACACTAATGGGGGGCTTCTCCATTGACACTAATGGGGGGCTTCTCCATTGACACTAATGGGGGGCTTCTGCATTGACACTAATGGGGGGGCTTGTCCATTCACACAATCCACTGTATTGACCACATATAATAAATAGAGCCGAATTGTTACACAAATGGAACATTATGGTGGGATTCAATGCTACTGCAGCAAAAACTAAGAGTAAGATGACCCCCTACACCAGTGCTTCCAAATCAGTGTGCGCCAACTGTAGCAAAACTACAACTCCCAGTATGCCGGGAGTTGTAGTTTTGCAACAGCTGGAGGCACGCTGGTTGGAAAACACTAGGTTAATCTGATACAGGTACAACATTTGTGCAGGGGCTCACAATCCCCAGTCATGTTTTAAGGCCCATAAATGGGTCAAACATTTAGTTTCAAAGGTTCTACCTCCTATAGGTGGCCCTAGAGAGCCCGCTCGCTTCCTGGGCTACTTTGCTTTTTTTTTTTTCCCCACATGCCAAGGAGAAACCTTTACTCTTCTGTCCTAGTCTAGCAAGGAAGGAGTTAAATAGCATTGCTGAGCAGCGCTAGTTAACTCCTTAGGAGGGTGTATACATTATACAGCCATCTATATCGATGTATAATGTATACCACTGTTTCCCAACCAGGGTGCTCGAGCGGTTGCAAAACTACTACTCCCAGCATGCCCGGCACTGGGTGGCACTAGAGAGCCTGCTCGCTTCCTTGGCTACTTTGCATTTTTGTTTCCCACATTCCAAGGAGAAACCTTTACCTTTCTGTCCTACCAGAGGCCGAGAGTTTTATATCAATTAACAATGGGCATTAGCAGAAAACACGGCTGCGCGCTCCTCGGCCCCAGGGCTCCTCTTCATCTAATTAGACGTCTTCCATCTTCCTCGCGCGCGGTTTCCAGGCATCGCGCGCTAATTTTCTCCCTTGCTCTCCAGCTTGCTCTGTCCTTTGGGTCTCCCTGTTGTTATGAATGATCTGGAAAAGAACAAGTCATTATCGGAATTTGTCAGTGTATCATTACCAGCAGTTAAGTGACAGCTGTGATTATCCCGGGAAGAGAGACATCAGCGGCTCCGGAACGCCGTTACAGCAGTCAATTCATTCTGCGTTTTGGACGCCATCAGGCTCGAAACAAATGGGGGAACGTTATGAGAACTGGCGCCGCTCATAGAGATCTATCAACTCCACCCACAAAGGAACAGATGAGATACTGAGTGGAAATGATAAGAGATTGTGGGGATTTCTCCCCGGAGTTCCGTGTGTTACAAGTGATCGGGTTCGGAACGCGCCGCACAATCACCGCTCGCTGTTAATTACAAACACCGGCCTGAAAATTCTCCTGTAACTGGCCTGAGACCGTAATGGAGGAAATAACGCGTCTACTGGCTGCGGACGCCGTACACGGAAGGCAGTTTGCGGCGCTCGTTCACAGAGCTCTACCCAGAATTCATTGCCCGCAGCTTAATGAGTGAGAAGCATGTGACGATGCGCAACCCCGCGATGAGTTATGCACAATCACTGAAGGGTTCTCTGTCTTTCACACATCAACACCGGCGAGAGTGAGATACGTGATCAACGCGTCATTACCGACTGATACTGTGCTGCCAGTGTATCTAAGCTTGTCATGAGTGATACTGTGCTGCCAGTGTATCTAAGCTTGTCATGAGTGATACTGTGCTGCCAGTGTATCTAAGCTTGTGATGAGTGATACTGTGGCTAGTGCATATAAGCCTATTATGCAGGATACTGTGCAATTAGTGTATTTAAACCTGGCATGTCTGATACTGTGCTGCCAGTGTATCTAAGTTTATCATGTGTGATACTGTGCTGTGGGTATATCTAAGTCTATCATGTGTGATACTGTGCTGCCAGTGTATCTAAGTTTATCATGTGTGATAATGTGCTGCGGGTGTATCTAAGTTTATCATGTGTGATACTGTGCTGCCAGTGTATTTAAGTTTATCATGTGTGATACTGTGCTGCCAGTGTATCTAAGTTTATCATGTGTGATACTGTGCTGCCAGTGTATCTAAGTTTATCATGTGTGATACTGTGCTGCCAGTGTATCTAAGTCTATCATGTGTGATAATGTGCTGTGGGTATATCTAAGTCTATCATGTGTGATACTGTGCTGCGGGTGCATCTAAGTTTATCATGTCTGATACTGTGCTGCCACTGTATCTAAGTTTATCATGTGTGATACTGTGCTGCGGGTGCATCTAAGTTTATCATGTCTGATACTGTGCTGCCACTGTATCTAAGTTTATCATGTGTGATACTGTGCTGTGGGTATATCTAAGTCTATCATGTGTGATACTGTGCTGCCAGTGTATCTAAGTTTATCATGTGTGATAATGTGCTGCGGGTGTATCTAAGTTTATCATGTGTGATACTGTGCTGCCAGTGTATCTAAGTTTATCATGTGTGATAATGTGCTGCGGGTGTATCTAAGTTTATCGTGTGTTATACTGTGCTGCGGGTGTATCTAAGTCTATCATGTGTGACACTGTGCTGCAGGTGTATCTAAGTTTATCATGTGTGATACTGTGCTGCGGGTGTATCTAAGTCTATCATGTGTGATACTGTGCTGCAGTTATATCTAAGTCTATCATGTGTGATACTGTGCTGCGGGTATATCTAAGTCTATCATGTGTGATACTGTGCTGTCAGTGTAACTAAGTTTATCATGTGTGATACTGTGCTGCGGGTATATCTAAGTCTATCATGTGTGATACTGTGCTGCCAGTGTATCTAAGTTTATCATGTGTGATAATGTGCTGCGGGTGTATCTAAGTTTATCATGTGTGATACTGTGCTGCCAGTGTATCTAAGTTTATCATGTGTGATACTGTGCTGCCAGTGTATCTAAGTTTATCATGTGTGATAATGTGCTGTGGGTATATCTAAGTCTATCATGTGTGATACTGTGCTGCGGGTATATCTAAGTCTATCATGTGTGATACTGTGCTGCCAGTGTATCTAAGTTTATCATGTGTGATACTGTGCTGCCAGTGTATCTAAGTTTATCATGTGTGATAATGTGCTGTGGGTATATCTAAGTCTATCATGTGTGATACTGTGCTGCGGGTGCATCTAAGTTTATCATGTCTGATACTGTGCTGCCACTGTATCTAAGTTTATCATGTGTGATACTGTGCTGTGGGTATATCTAAGTCTATCATGTGTGATACTGTGCTGCCAGTGTATCTAAGTTTATCATGTGTGATAATGTGCTGTGGGTGTATCTAAGTTTATCATGTGTGATACTGTGCTGCCAGTGTATCTAAGTTTATCATGTGTGATAATGTGCTGCGGGTGTATCTAAGTCTATCATGTGTGACACTGTGCTGCAGGTGTATCTAAGTTTATCATGTGTGATACTGTGCTGCGGGTGTATCTAAGTCTATCATGTGTGATACTGTGCTGCGGGTATATCTAAGTCTATCATGTGTGATACTGTGCTGTCAGTGTATCTAAGTTTATCATGTGCGATACTGTGCTGCGGGTATATCTAAGTCTATCATGTGTGATACTGTGCTGCCAGTGTATCTAAGTTTATCATGTGTGATAATGTGCTGCGGGTGTATCTAAGTTTATCATGTGTGATACTGTGCTGCAGGTGTATCTAAGTTTATCATGTGTGATAATGTGCTGCGGGTGTATCTAAGTTTATCATGTGTGATACTCTGCTGCAGGTGTATCTAAGTCTATCATGTGTGATACTGTGCTGCGGGTGTATCTGAGAATGTCATATGTGATACTGTGGCTAGTACATGTAAGCCTATTTTGCAGGATACTGTGCTGCGGGTGTATCTAAGCCTGTCATGTGTGATACTGTGCTGCGTGTGTATCTAAGCCTGTCATGTGTGATAATGTGCTGCGGGCGTATCTAGGCCTGGCATGCGTGATACTGTTCTGCTGGTGTATTTAAAACTATCATGCGTGATACTCGGCTGCTGGTGTATCTAAGCTTTTCATGTGTGATACTGTGTTGCTGTTGTTTCTAAGCCTATCATGTTTCATACTGTGCTGGTGTATTCAAGCCTATCAAGCGATACTCCATTGGTGTATCTAAGCCTATCATGTGTGATAATGTGCTGGTGGATCTAAGCCTATCATGTTTCGTACTGTGCTGGTGTATTCAAGCCTATCAAGTGATACTGTATTGGTGTATCTAAGCCTATCATGTGTGATAATGTGCTGGTGGATCTAATCCTATCGTGTGATACTGTGTTAGTGTATCTAAGCCTATCGTGTGGTACTGTGCTGGTGTATCTAAACCTATCATGTGTGATAATGTGCTGGTGTATCTAAGCCTATTGTGTGATACTGTGCTGGTGTATCTAAACCTTTAATGTGTGATACTGTGCTGGTGTATCTAAACCTATCATGTGTGATACTGTGCTGCTGCATCTAAACCTATAATGTGTAATATTGTGCTGGTGTATCTAAACCTATAATGAGTAATACTGTGCTGGTGTATCTAATGTGTGATACTGTGCTGGTGTATCTAAACCTATAATGTGTAATACTGTGCTGGTGTACCTAATGTGTGATACTGTGCTGGTGTATCTAAGCCTGTCATGTTTGATATTGTGCCGCTGATGTATCTAAACCTTTCTTGCCTGATACTGTGCTGGTGTATCTAAGCTACTGATCTTTCAACTTTTGGCTTTCCAGCTGCTGCAGAACTACAACTTCCAACCACAGTCGTGGCGTGCTGCAGGCTCTGAACATGCTGGGAGTTGTAGTGCCACAAGAGCTGAAGATACACTTGTTTCATACCACTTTCCCTATATTCAGCACCATGGACAGCGCCGCGGCCGGGGAATCATTTCAGCAGTTACATAATTCTCACCACATCAGTGTTTTCTAAACGGTGACAAAAAGCAGAAATCACTCCCGAAATCACTCCCAAAAAAGTGAGTTTGGCTCAAAGAAAAACCGAGAAGAGGACGGGTAAAAACGACCAAAAGCGAGTGGTCTTGGCAAAAGCGCAGCCAAACGTGGTGGGGAGGGCTTTCACGATTTTCTTTTTTGTTTGTTTTACAGTTCATTTAAACTTTAAAATATGCCTTAAATTGTTTATATATATATTTTTTTTTTATGGGGGGGGGGGGATTAACTCCAATATTAGATGGTCTTAGTCTATTTAATTTTTTTAATTCTATTTTGTTGCTTAATTCCGGTGAAATCTTGTGTTTTGTTGTTTGGTTTGGCACATGCTATTGACGATTTGTATTCTATACCCATGGTTTTAGCCTTTTTTCTTTTAACTCGGAGAATGGGCGACACAAAAAAATCCATGCGACAGAAAATGAACCGACACGTGCGACACATTAGTAAATCAGCTCCCAGAAAAAGAGGAGTGAAATCTAAAACACTCCAGAAAGAACACTCTGATTTTTGTAAATAAGGGCCACTGTTTGTAAACTACTGCCCTACACTTCGCCCTACCCTTTGCTCTACCCTTTGCTCTACCTTTTGCTCTACCCTTTGCCCCACACTTTACCCTAACCTTCGCCCTACCCTTTGCTCTACCCTTTGTCCTACCCTTCACACTACCCTTCGCCCTACCTTTCGCTCTACTCTTTGCTCTACCCTTCGCCCCACACTTTGCCCTAACCTTCGCCCTACCCTTCACTCTACCCTTCGCTCTACCCTTCACTCTTCCCTTTGCTCTACCCTTCACTGTACCCTTTGCTCTACCCTTTGTCCTACCCTTCACTCTACCCTTTGCTCTACCCTTCACTCTACCCTTCACTCTACCCTTTGCTCTACCCTTCACTCTACTCTTTGCTCTACCCTTCACCCCACACTTTGCCCTAACCTTCGCCCTACACTTCGCCCTACCCTTCACTCTACCCTTTGCTCTACCCTTCGCCCTACACTTTGCCCTAAACTTCTGGTGGTGTATCTAAGCATATCATGAGTGATACTGTGCTGGTGTATCAAAGCTTCTCATGTGTGATACTGTGCTGGTGTATCTAAGACTAGCATGTGATACTGTGTCATTGTATCTAAGTCTATCATGTGTGATACTGTTCTCGTGTGTCTAAGCCTTTTATGTGTAATACTGTGCTGGTGTATCTAAGCTGTGTCGGGTCCTGGGTTTAACCACTTAGTGCTTTTAAGTGTTTTTTCCCCAACTCCAAAGGAACCGAATGGTGTCATAAAAGAAACCATAGATACTGTGCTGCGGATCCTATAGATCTCAGCCATGTACGGTATTAACCCATTCTTCTTCAAGTACTGAACGTTCTAGAACTTCATTATACAGAAACATTCCAGGAACTATGCAAAACTGAGCTAGTGTATCTGAACCTATCCAATGTGATACTATCTGCTAAGCCAGTGTATCTAAGCCTGTCATGTGGGATACCTTCCTGGAGGTCCATGCAGCACTAGATTACGACATGTCAGTCTATAGAGATGTCGCTCCCTGCGCTGCAGTATATGATGTTCTATTATATTAGTCACTGAGCACAAGCCTCCTGTACCCCCGCAGCCTCTTCATCTTCTCTCCCGGACGGATACTATTCCTGTAGGTGACTCAGCGCGGTCACAGTCTCTTCTCTGCAGGTGATGTGACTCAGTCTCTCTGTTTTTTGGATCCATGGGAGGAGGACAATGCTGGAGCAAACAGGGATTCTTTGCTTTTCAGGGGAACGTTATCAGCAAAAGACGCAGTCCTCAATAAGGATATGTTCAGACGCATGGAAAAATTCTGCTGGAAATTCCACAGAAATATAGTGCACATTGATTTCAATGGGATTCCGCTGTCCCATTCACACTGCAGAATTTCCGATGCAGCAGCAGTATACAGATAGAGCTGGAGGGGAGGTGTATACCTACTATATATCCTGATCACATAGAGATAGCAGCAGTATACATATAGAGCTGGAGGGAGGTGTATAACTAATATATATCCTGAACCTATGGAGATAGCAGCAGTATACAGATAGAGCTGAAGGGGAGGTGTATAACTGCTATATGTCCTGATCCCATAGAGATAGCAGCAGTATACAGATCGAGCTGTAGGGGGAGGTGTATAACTACTATATATCCTGATCCCATAGAGATAGCAGTAGTATACAGATAGAGCTGGAGGGGAGGCGTATAACTGCTATATGTCCTGATCCAATAGAGATAGCAGCACTATACAGAGTTATGTGGGAAAGAATGTAAATGAACACTTTTTTGACGCATTAAGGCCTGTGATTTTCTGTTGGTCAAACTGGTGATCACATGACCCAGTTACAGTAATGAAATACAAAGATGCAGCTGCGCTGGAACAAGAAAATAATGGTGCTGTAGGACTAGTGATTGTGAGTGTGCAAGAAATAGGCAAAAAAATTGGAGTGCTTCTTTAACAAGGAATCAAAATATTGAATACAGCTCTGGATGTGACTGGAGTACAAGACATGTTATGCCAAGCTGTTAGATATGGACTATAGATGCGGGGCTCCACTTTAAAAGGGTTCTCCACCATAAGGTGATTTTAGTAGGTACCTGGCAGACAGTAATGGACATGCTTAGGAAGGATCTGCGCTTGTCTTGGGGCTAAATGGCTATGCTGTGCGATTACCATAATACTGTGGTAGCTTTTTGTGAACTGGTATTTCCTGTTTTGACTTTTTCTTTTTTTTTTACTACAAATCCCACAATTCAATTTCCCTCCCTCCCACACATCAGCCACCCCACCCATTGAAACATAAATGAGCTGCATCCATTCAAAAGACCAGTGTTTTCCAATCATTGTGCCTACAGCTGTTGCATTAGTTGCAGATTGATCCCTCCACCCATTGAAGCAGACAGGCTCCCTGTCATCAGCTGACTAGTCTCGGCCGCATTGCAAGCTGGGAAAAATCCAAGACAGCAGTCATTTTGTATGCTGGTAAAAATAAATATTGGGGTGAAAATCACAGAAGAATTGTGAGAAAACCGTCACACACAGGTACAGACACTATATTATGGACTTTACTAACTTTACAGCCCCTGTGGCATAATCAAATAAAACAAATTCCTGGAATACCCCTTTAAGCACTGACATGGCTGAATTCTTCCAGTCTATGAACAGTTTGTTTTGCAGTGAGAAATGTTTAGCGCAGGCTGTTCGGAGACATATGGGTTTGGCGTAATACGCCTGGCCCTACTGGCATCCATTAATTTCTATCCAAGCGCACACAGTCTGTCGAGAGAAAACACAATTGCACGTCGGTCGTAGAGAAAATGCCCTCCGCTTCCGATTCCGCTTCTCTACACACGAGAGGTGTCCGCCGCAGATTCTTCTCGAGCAAAAAAAGCTGCTGCCTGTTATCAAAGCTTCATCACCAGAACCTCCAGCTGTGTCCGCTCCAGCCGCTCGCTGGTTAATTGCTGCCTATCCTCTCCGGCTGCTGCCCATAGCCGCTCTGTGTCTGCAAACAAGGGGCGCAGCGTCCTACGGAGAGCGAGCGGCTCCCATCACTTAACCCCTTTATTTACTGCAGCCAGGATGCAATTTCTATGCACTAATCCGGCTTCTTGCTTCCAGCGAGACTATAGAGCGCAGGGTAAATCGGCTCTTCAATTGCTGCCAAGAATTTTCAAGATGAAGTTTCCCCTACGCCGGGCTTCGGTTGTTCACTGTTGGCGTGGAGTGAATCACTCAATAAATTGTGCTTATCCAACAGCAATAATGATGGCAAATCATGAGTCTGTAACCCAGAAGCGTTACAATGTATCAGGAAGAGCAAAAAATGTAACATAAAGAAATAAACAAATTAACATTGTCTTACTCTGCGGCTTCTCCTTGGCGTATTTTGTCTGTTCCAAATTCACTACTGTCCTTTACTATACACTCCCTGTTTTTAAAGGGGTTGTTCACAGAGAAAGAAACAACCTGTGTATGGTGTCAAACAGTATAATAAAGCAACTTACTACTATAAAGGTAATAGCCATAGTGCAGAGATCTTTTATATCAGTGGAGCTGTGAAAGGAATCTACTTCATCCCTGCTCCTCCACCTCTCCTGTCAGCTCGGGACCAAACCAGTGATGTGAAGGCAGAAACTCGTATTACTGCTTATTAGATTTATGACTCATTAGATAAGGCAGCAGTGAGCCTGTTTTGACAGAAACTTCTGTAAATGAAAACAGGCTTCCTGCTGCCTTATCTATTGAGCAGTAACAAAAGCCCCCCCCCCCCCCCCTTTCACATCACTGGTCTCATCCTGTGCTGACAGGATGGGAGGAGGAGGGGAAACAGGGACAGAGCAGACTGCTTACACATCCTGTGATGTGATGTCACAGCTTACAAGGGAAAAAGCACAGCTGGTGTGGAAGATCTATGCAATATGGCTAATAACATTATATTAGTAAGTTGCTTTATTATACTTTTTTGACACAATACACAGGTTGTTTCTTTTGCTGGACAACCCCTTTAAGACTTATTAGATTTGACTTTTATTTAAATACAAAAGTGGGCGTGTCTTATGCAAATTAACTTTTTGGATGCAAGAAATTGGTATCAAAATAGGTATTTGATCTTATTTCATCAATTTTATACTATGGCCCTGTTCACAATACAGAGGTTCTGCATGAATTCCATTTGGTATAAGCTCCTATTGATTTCAATGGAATATCTGCTGCACAGTTCCCACAGTTCTGTATAAGAACTTCCATCGAGGAATTGGATTCTGGCAGAAGATTAACCCCTTAAGGACTCAGCCCATTTTGGCCTTAAGGACTCAGACAATAAAATTTTTACGTTTTCATTTTTTCCTCCTCGCCTTCTAAAAATCATAACTCTTTTATATTTTCATCCACAGACTAGTATGAGGGCTTGTTTTTTGCGCGACCAGTTGTCCTTTGTAATGACATCACTCATTATATCATAAAATGTATGGCGCAACCAAAAAACACTATTTTTGTGGGGAAATTAAAACGAAAAACGCAATTTTGCTAATTTTGGAAGATTTTGTTTTCACGCCGTACAATTTCTGGTAAAAATGACGTGTGTTCTTTATTCTGAGGGTCAATACGATTAAAATGATACCCATTATTACATACTTTTATATTATTGTTGCGCTTAAAAAAAATCACAAACTTTTTAACCAAATTAGTACGTTTATAATCCCTTTATTTTGATGACCTATAACTTTTTTATTTTTCCGTATAAGCGGCGGTATGGGGGCTCATTTTTTGCGCCATGATCTGTACTTTTTTTTGATACCACATTTGTATATAAAAAACTTTTAATACATTTTTTATAATTTTTTTTTTAATAAAATGTATTAAAAAAGTAGGAATTTGGGACTTTTTTAATTTTTTTTCGTTCACGCCGTTCACCGTACGGGATCATTAACATTTTATTTTAATAGTTCGGACATTTACGCACGCGGCGATACCAAATATGTCTATAAAAAATGTTTTTTACGCTTTTTGGGGGTAAAATAGGAAAAAACGGACGTTTTACTTTTTTATTGGGGGAGGGGATTTTTCACTTTTTTTTTACTTTTACTTTTACATTTTTTTTTACACTTGAATAGTCCCCATAGGGGACTATTCATAGCAATACCATGATTGCTAATACTGATCTGTTCTATGTATAGGACATAGAACAGATCAGTATTATCGGTCATCTTCTGCTCTGGTCTGCTCGATCACAGACCAGAGCAGGAGATGCCGGGAGCCGCACGGAGGAAGGTGAGGGGACCTCCGTGCGGCGTTATGAATGATCGGATCCCCGCAGCAGCGCTGCGGGCGATCCGATCGTTCATTTTAATCGCGAACTGCCGCAGATGCCGGGATCTGTATTGATCCCGGAACCTGAGGGGTTAATGGCGGACGCCCGCGAGATCGCGGGCGTCGGCCATTGCCGGCGGGTCCCTGGCTGCGATCAGCAGCCGGGATCAGCCGCGCATGACACGGGCATCGCTCCGATGCCCGCGGTTATGCTTAGGACGTAAATGTACGTCCTGGTGCGTTAAGTACCACCTCACCAGGACGTACATTTACGTCCTGCGTCCTTAAGGGGTTAAAGGGGTATTCCAGTAAAAAAAATAAACTTTTTTTTATATATATATCAACTGGCTCCAGAAAGTTAAACAGATTTGTAAATTACTTCTATTAAAAAATCTTAATCCTTTCAGTACTTATGAGCTGCTGAAGTTGAGTTGTTCTTTTCTGTCTAAGTGCTCTCTGATGACACCTGTCTCGGGAAACGCCCATTTTAGAAGCAAATCCCCATAGCAAACCTCTTCTACTCTGTGCAGTTCCCGAGACAAGCAGAGATGTCAGCAGAGAGCACTGTTGCCAGACAGAAAACAACAACTCAACTTCAGCAGGTGGTAATTATTGGAATGATTAAGATTTTTTTTTTTTTTTTTTTTACTAATCTGTTTAACTTTCTGGAGCCAGTTGATATTAAAACATTTTTTTTTCCTGGAATACCCCTTTAAGCCTCATAAGTTCTCATAAGACTCTATGATCTAGGTCAGTGGTGTCCAAACTGTAGCCCTCCAGATGTTGCAAAACTACAACTCCCAGCATGCCCGGACAGCCGTTGGATGTCCGGGCATGCTGGGAGTTGTAGTTTTGCAACATCTGGAGGGCTACAGTTTGGACACCACTGACCTAGGTCAACCCCAGGAAGTCCCATACTTATATAGGTTTGATTTTGTCGTACTTTGGAAAATAATCATAACTACATGCAGGAAAATTTATATGTTAAAAATTCTCATCTTCTAACCCCTATAACTTTTTTTTTTTCCGCATACGGGCCGGTATGAAGGCTCGTGTGAAGGCTCGTGTTCTGAAGTTTTTATCGGTACAATTTTTGTTTTGATCTGACTTTTTGATTGCTTTTTATTCATTTTTTCATGATATAAAAAGTGACCAAAAATACGCTATTTTGGACTTTGGAATTTTTTTGCGCGTACGCCATTGACCGTGAGATTTAATTAATGATAAATTTTTATAGTTCGGACATTTTCGCACGCGGCAATACTACATTTGTTTATTTTTATTTTTATTTACACAGTTTTTTTATGGGAAAAGGAGGGTGATTCAAACTTTTAATAGGGAAGGGGTTAAATGACCTTTGTTAACTTTTTTCACACTTTTTTTTGCAGTGTTATAGCTCCCATAGGGACCTATAACACTGCACACACTGATCTCTTATACTGATCATTATTATCCCATAGGGACCTATAACACTGCACACACTGATCTCTTATACTGATCATTATTATCCCATAGGGACCTATAACACTGCACACACTGATCTCTTATACTGATCATTGTTATCCCATAGGGACCTATAACACTGCACACACTGATCTCTTATACTGATCATTATTATCTCATAGGGACCTATAACACTGCACACACTGATCTCTAATACTGATCATTATTATCCCATAGGGACCTATAACACTGCACACACTGATCTCTTATACTGATCATTGTTATCCTATAGAGACCTATAACACTGCACACACTGATCTCTTATACTGATCATTGTTATCCCATAGAGACCTATAACACTGCACACACTGATCTCTTACACTGATCATTATTATCCCATAGGGACCTATAACACTGCACACACTGATCTCTTACACTGATCATTATTATCTCATAGGGACCTATAACACTGCACACACTGATCTCTTATACTGATCATTGTTATCCCATAGGGACCTATAACACTGCACACACTGATCTCTTATACTGATCATTGTTATCCCATAGGGACCTATAACCGTGCACACACTGATCTCTTATACTGATCATTATTATCCCATAGGGACCTATAACACTGCACACACTGATCTCTTATACTGATCATTATTATCCCATAGGGACCTATAACACTGCACACACTGATCTTCTATGCTGATCCATGCAAAGCCATAGCTTTGCAGAGATCAGTCAGATAGGCGGTCGATTGCTCAAGCCTGTAGCTCAGGCTTGGAGCAATCAATCGACGATCGAACGCCGCGGAGAGAGGTAAGGAGACCTCCACCTCCGTCCCAGCTGATTCGAACATCGCGATTTTATCGCGATGTTCGGATCAGCCCGACTGAGCTGCCGGGAACGGTTTACTTTCATTTTCAGATGCGCCAATCAACTTTGATCGCCGCGTCTGAAGGGTTAATGGCGCGCCGCACTGCGATCAGTGCCGCACGCTATTAGCCATGGGTCCCGGCTGTTGTTAGAGGCCGGGGCCGACCCGCTATTATAGATCAGGAGCGGACTCCTGACGTAGCAGTACGTCATGAGTCCTTAAGGGGTTAAAGGGGTACTCCGGTGGGAAACTTTTTTTTTTATTTTTTTTTTAAATCAACTACAATTACAATGACTTCTATTAAAAAATCTTTACCTTTCCAATACTTTTTAGCAGCTGTATGCTACAGAGGAAATTCTTTTATTTTTTAATTTCTTTTTTTGTCTTGTCCACAGTGCTCTCTGCTGACACCTCTGTCCATATCAGGAACTGTCCAGAGCAGGAGAAAATCCCCATAGTAAACCTATGCTGCTCCGGACAGTTCCTGATACGGGCTTCAGGTGTCAGCAGAGAGCACTGTGGACAAGACAAAAAAGATATTCAGAAAGAAAAGAATTTCCTCTGTAGGATACTGCTGCTAAAAAGTCCTGGAAAGGTAAAGATTTTTTTACTTAGTAATTTAGAAATCTGTTTAACTTTATGGCACCAGTTGATTAAAAAAAAAAAAAAAAAACAATGTTTTCCACTAGAGCATCCCTTTAATGATAACATTGAAGGGGGAGGGGCATAAAACACTAACATCCATGTTTTTTTTCTTTTTTTTCATCAATGGAAGTGTAGGGGGGGAGGGAAGAAATGCCACAAAGTCTTTAAAAATAAATAAATAAACATACCTAGAGCGTGCTTCCATTGAGCCTAAAAAATGCCATGTGGGTCTAGCGTTTGATATTGCTGACTCCCGGCTAACATCTGGTCGCAGCACTTTTGGCCCACAGGACCCCCACGCAGCGTGTATGCCGTATTGTTTTCAGCGTTTTTTGTCTGTAGCCTCGTACAGATGTTGGTTTTGCCTTAGAGCTGCAGTGATTGACACTTTCCCATCCAACTAATGGAATTGCAGAGGGTCCGGCGGCCCCTACACCGAATGTCTATCGGCAGGTTTACCACTTGTTGGTGTAAGGCAGTGTTTCCAAAACAGGGTGTCTCCAGCTGTTGCAAATTACAACCCCCAGCATGCCCGGACACCCTTTGGCTGTATTGGCATGCTGGAAATTGTAGTATTGCAACAGTTGAATGAACAAGCCCTCCATTAGTGTCAATGGACAAGTACCCCATTAGTGTCAATGGACAAGTACCCCCATTAGTGTCAATGGACAAGTCCCCCATTAGTGTCAATGGACAAGCCCCTCCATTAGTGTCAATGGACAAGTACCCCCATTAGTGTCAATGGACAAGCCCCTCCATTAGTGTCAATGGACAAGCCCCCCATTTGTGTCAATGGACAAGCCCCCCCATTAGTGTCAATGGATAAGCCCCTCCATTAGTGTCAATGGACAAGCCCCTCCATTAGTGTCAATGGACAAGCCCCTCCATTAGTGTCAATGGACAAGTACCCCATTAGTGTCAATGGACAAGCCCCCCATCAGTGCCAATGGACAAGCCCCCCCATTAGTGTTAATGGACAAGCCGCTGCATTAGTGTCAATGGACAAGGACCCCCATTAGTGTCAATGGACAAGCCCCTCCATTAGTGTCAATGGACAAGTACCCCCATTAGTGTCAATGGACAAGCCCCCCCATTAGTGTCAATGGACAAGCCCTCCATTAGTTTCAAAGGACAAGTACCCCCATTAGTGTCAATGGGCAAGCCCCCCCATTAGTGTCAATGGAAAAGCCCCCCCATTAGTGTCAATGGGCAAGCCCCCCATTAGTGTCAATGGACAAGCCCCTCCATAAGTGTCAATGGACAAGCCCCCCCATTAATGTCAATGGACAAGCCCCTCCATTAGTGTCAATGGACAGGCCCCCCATTAGTGTCAATGGACAAGCCCCTCCATTAGTGTCAATGAACAAGCCAGCATTAGTGTCAATGGACAAGCCCCTCCATAAGTGTCAATGGATAAGCCCCCCAATTAATGTCAATGGACAAACCACTCCATTAGTGTCAATGGACAGGCCCCCCATTAGTGTCAATGGACAAGCCCCCCCCCCATTAGTGTCAATGGACAAGCCCTTTCATTAGTGTCAATGGACAAGCACCCCATTATTGTCAATGGACAAGCACCCCCATTAGTGTCAATGGACAAGTCCTTTCATTAGTTTCAATGGACAAGCCCCTCCATTAGTGTCAATGGACAATCACCCCCATTAGTGCCAATGGACAAGTCCACCATTAGTGTCAATGGACAAGCCCCTCCATTAGTGTCAATGGACAAGCACCCCCATTAGTGCCAATGGGCAAGTCCACCATTAGTGTCAATGGACAAGCCCCTTCATTAGTGTCAATGGACAAGCCCCCCCCCATTAGTGTCAATGGACAAGCCCCTTGTCAGGGTCCGGACTAGCGGCTGGTGAAGACACTGGAGGTGGATCCCCTGTACCAGAGAGGCGAAGACGCGGGCCGTACTGGGGAATCGGTTCTAAGCAGTTACTGGTGTTCACCAGAGCCCGCCGCAAAGCAGGATGGACTTGCTGCGGCAGTAACTACCAGGTCGTGTTCCCCAGTAGCGACTCGACCTCTCTGGCAGCTGAGACTGGCGCGGTACACAAGGACTAGACAGAGGCGAGGTCAGACGTAGCAGAAGGTCAGGGCAGGCAGCGAGGTTCGTAGTCAGGGGCAACAGCAGAAGGTCAAGGTACACAGGCTTGGGACACACTAAACGCTTTCTCAGGGCACAAGGCAACAAGATCCGGCAAGGACAGGAAGGGGACGTGGGTTTTTATATGTTTTGAACTGATTGGGCCAGGCACCAATTAGTGGTGCACTGGCCCTTTAAATTTCATAGAGCCGGCGCACGCGCGCCCTAGAGAGCGGGGCCGCGCGCACCGGGAGGGCAGTGGGCAGTGAAGGAGGACGTGGTGGGTGAGAGACACGGGACGCGATCCGAGAGTGGGCACGTCCCGCACCTCGGATCGCGTCCCCTCCGAGAACATGGAAGCAGCGCTCGCGGTCAGCGGTGCTGACCGGAGCGCTGCATACAGAAGCACGCCGCGAGCGCTCCGGGGAAGCAGCGGGACCCGGAGCGCTCGGCGTGACACTCCTCCATTAGTGTCAATGGACGAGCCCCTCATTTGTGTCAATGGACAAGACCCTCCATTAGGGTCAATGTACAAGCCCCCATTATTTTCATTGGACAAGCCCTCTATTAGTGTCAATGGACAAGCCCCTCCATTAGTGTCAATGGACAAGCACCCCCATTAGTGCCAATGGACAAGCCCCTCCATTAGTGTCAATGGACAAGCCTCTCCATTAGTGTCAATGGACAAGCCCCTGCATTAGTGTCAATGGACAAGCCCCCCATTAGTGTCAATGGACAAGCCCCTCCATTAGTGTCAATGGACAGGCCCCCCATTAGTGTCAATGGACAAGCCCCTCCATTAGTGTCAATGAACAAGCCAGAATTAGTGTCAATGGACAAGCCCCTACATAAGTGTCAATGGACAAGCCTCCCCATTAATGTCAATGGACAAGCCACTCCATTAGTGTCAATGGACAGGCCCCCCATTAGTGTCAATGGACAAGTCCCCCATTAGTGTCAATGGACAAGCCCCTCCATTAGTGTCAATGGACAAGTACCCCCATTAGTGTCAATGGACAAGCCCCTCCATTAGTGTCAATGGACAAGCCCCCCATTTGTGTCAATGGACAAGCCCCCCCATTAGTGTCAATGGATAAGCCCCTCCATTAGTGTCAATGGACAAGCCCCTCCATAAGTGTCAATGGACAAGCCCCCCAATTAATGTCAATGGACAAACCACTCCATTAGTGTCAATGGACAGGCCCCCCATTAGTGTCAATGGACAAGCCCCCCCCCATTAGTGTCAATGGACAAGCCCTTTCATTAGTGTCAATGGACAAGCACCCCATTATTGTCAATGGACAAGCACCCCCATTAGTGTCAATGGACAAGTCCTTTCATTAGTTTCAATGGACAAGCCCCTCCATTAGTGTCAATGGACAAGCACCCCCATTAGTGCCAATGGACAAGTCCACCATTAGTGTCAATGGACAAGCCCCTCCATTAGTGTCAATGGACAAGCACCCCCATTAGTGCCAATGGGCAAGTCCACCATTAGTGTCAATGGACAAGCCCCTTCATTAGTGTCAATGGACAAGCCCCCCCCATTAGTGTCAATGGACAAGCCCCTTGTCAGGGTCCGGACTAGCGGCTGGTGAAGACACTGGAGGTGGATCCCCTGTACCAGAGAGGTGAAGACGCGGGCCGTACTGGGGAATCGGTTCTAAGCAGTTACTGGTGTTCACCAGAGCCCGCCGCAAAGCAGGATGGACTTGCTGCGGCAGTAACTACCAGGTCGTGTTCCCCAGTAGCGACTCGACCTCTCTGGCAGCTGAGACTGGCGCGGTACACAAGGACTAGACAGAGGCGAGGTCAGACGTAGCAGAAGGTCAGGGCAGGCAGCGAGGTTCGTAGTCAGGGGCAACAGCAGAAGGTCAAGGTACACAGGCTTGGGACACACTAAACGCTTTCTCAGGGCACAAGGCAACAAGATCCGGCAAGGACAGGAAGGGGACGTGGGTTTTTATATGTTTTGAACTGATTGGGCCAGGCACCAATTAGTGGTGCACTGGCCCTTTAAATTTCATAGAGCCGGCGCACGCGCGCCCTAGAGAGCGGGGCCGCGCGCACCGGGAGGGCAGTGGGCAGTGAAGGAGGACGTGGTGGGTGAGAGACACGGGACGCGATCCGAGAGTGGGCACGTCCCGCACCTCGGATCGCGTCCCCTCCGAGAACATGGAAGCAGCGCTCGCGGTCAGCGGTGCTGACCGGAGCGCTGCATACAGAAGCACGCCGCGAGCGCTCCGGGGAAGCAGCGGGACCCGGAGCGCTCGGCGTGACACCCCTCCATTAGTGTCAATGGACGAGCCCCTCATTTGTGTCAATGGACAAGCCCCCATTATTTTCATTGGACAAGCCCTCTATTAGTGTCAATGGACAAGCCCCTCCATTAGTGTCAATGGACAAGCACCCCCATTAGTGCCAATGGACAAGCCCCTCCATTAGTGTCAATGGACAAGCCTCTCCATTAGTGTCAATGGACAAGCCCCTGCATAAGTGTCAATGGACAAGCCCCCCATTAGTGTCAATGGACAAGCCCCTCCATTAGTGTCAATGGACAGGCCCCCCATTAGTGTCAATGGACAAGCCCCTCCATTAGTGTCAATGAACAAGCCAGAATTAGTGTCAATGGACAAGCCCCTACATAAGTGTCAATGGACAAGCCTCCCCATTAATGTCAATGGACAAGCCACTCCATTAGTGTCAATGGACAGGCCCCCCATTAGTGTCAATGGACAAGCCCCCCCCCATTAGTGTCAATGGACAAGCCCCTCCATTAGTGTCAATGGACAAGCACCCCCATTAGTGCCAATGGGCAAGTCCACCATTAGTGTCAATGGACAAGCCCCTTCATTAGTGTCAATGGACAAGCCCCCCCCATTAGTGTCAATGGACAAGCCCCTTGTCAGGGTCCGGACTAGCGGCTGGTGAAGACACTGGAGGTGGATCCCCTGTACCAGAGAGGTGAAGACGCGGGCCGTACTGGGGAATCGGTTCTAAGCAGTTACTGGTGTTCACCAGAGCCCGCCGCAAAGCAGGATGGACTTGCTGCGGCAGTAACTACCAGGTCGTGTTCCCCAGTAGCGACTCGACCTCTCTGGCAGCTGAGACTGGCGCGGTACACAAGGACTAGACAGAGGCGAGGTCAGACGTAGCAGAAGGTCAGGGCAGGCAGCGAGGTTCGTAGTCAGGGGCAACAGCAGAAGGTCAAGGTACACAGGCTTGGGACACACTAAACGCTTTCTCAGGGCACAAGGCAACAAGATCCGGCAAGGACAGGAAGGGGACGTGGGTTTTTATATGTTTTGAACTGATTGGGCCAGGCACCAATTAGTGGTGCACTGGCCCTTTAAATTTCATAGAGCCGGCGCACGCGCGCCCTAGAGAGCGGGGCCGCGCGCACCGGGAGGGCAGTGGGCAGTGAAGGAGGACGTGGTGGGTGAGAGACACGGGACGCGATCCGAGAGTGGGCACGTCCCGCACCTCGGATCGCGTCCCCTCCGAGAACATGGAAGCAGCGCTCGCGGTCAGCGGTGCTGACCGGAGCGCTGCATACAGAAGCACGCCGCGAGCGCTCCGGGGAAGCAGCGGGACCCGGAGCGCTCGGCGTGACACCCCTCCATTAGTGTCAATGGACGAGTCCCTCATTTGTGTCAATGGACAAGCCCCCATTACTTTCATTGGACAAGCCCTCTATTAGTGTCAATGGACAAGCCCCTCCATTAGTGTCAATGGACAAGCACCCCCATTAGTGCCAATGGACAAGCCCCTCCATTAGTGTCAATGGACAAGCCTCTCCATTAGTGTCAATGGACAAGCCCCTGCATAAGTGTCAATGGACAAGCCTCCCATTAGTGTCAATGGACAAGCCCCTCCATTAGTGTCAATGGACAGGCCCCCCATTAGTGTCAATGGACAAGCCCCTCCATTAGTGTCAATGAACAAGCCAGAATTAGTGTCAATGGACAAGCCCCTACATAAGTGTCAATGGACAAGCCTCCCCATTAATGTCAATGGACAAGCCACTCCATTAGTGTCAATGGACAGGCCCCCCATTAGTGTCAATGGACAAGCCCCCCCCCATTAGTGTCAATGGACAAGCCCCTCCATTAATGTCAATGGACAAGCACCCCCATTAGTGCCAATGGACAAGAACCCCCATTAATGTCAATGGACAAGCCCCTCCATTAGTGTCAAAGGACAAGCCCCCTATTAGTGCCAATGGACAAGCCCACCCATTAGTGCCAATGGACAAGCCCACCCATTAGTGTCAATGGACAAGCCCCCTATTAGTTCCAATGGACAAGCCCCCTATTAGTGCCAATGGACAAGCCCCCTATTAGTGTCAATGGACAAGCCCCTCCATTAGTGTCAATGGACAAGCACCCCCATTAGTGTCAATGGACAAGCACCCCCATTAGTGCCAATGGACAATAACCCCCATTAATGTCAATGGACAAGCCCCTCCATTAGTGTCAAAGGACAAGCCCCCTATTAGTGCCAATGGACAAGCCCCTCCATTAGTGTCAATGGACAAGCCCCCCATTTGTGTCAATGGACAAGCCCCCCCATTAGTGTCAATGGATAAGCCCCTCCATTAGTGTCAGTGGACAAGCCCCTCCATTAGTGTCAATGGACAAGCCCCTCCATTAGTGTCAATGGACAAGTACCCCATTAGTGTAAATGGACAAGCCCCCCATCAGTGCCAATGGACAAGCCCCCCCATTAGTGTTAATGGACAAGCCGCTGCATTAGTGTCAATGGACAAGGACCCCCATTAGTGTCAATGGACAAGCCCCTCCATTAGTGTCAATGGACAAGTACCCCCATTAGTGTCAATGGACAAGCCCCCCCATTAGTGTCAATGGACAAGCCCTCCATTAGTTTCAAAGGACAAGTACCCCCATTAGTGTCAATGGGCAAGCCCCCCCATTAGTGTCAATGGAAAAGCCCCCCCATTAGTGTCAATGGGCAAGCCCCCCATTAGTGTCAATGGACAAGCCCCTCCATAAGTGTCAATGGACAAGCCCCCCCATTAATGTCAATGGACAAGCCCCTCCATTAGTGTCAATGGACAGGCCCCCCATTAGTGTCAATGGACAAGCCCCTCCATTAGTGTCAATGAACAAGCCAGCATTAGTGTCAATGGACAAGCCCCTCCATAAGTGTCAATGGACAAGCCCCCCCATTAATGTCAATGGACAAACCACTCCATTAGTGTCAATGGACAGGCCCCCCATTAGTGTCAATGGACAAGCCCCCCCCCCATTAGTGTCAATGGACAAGCCCTTTCATTAGTGTCAATGGACAAGCACCCCATTATTGTCAATGGACAAGCACCCCCATTAGTGTCAATGGACAAGTCCTTTCATTAGTTTCAATGGACAAGCCCCTCCATTAGTGTCAATGGACAAGCACCCCCATTAGTGCCAATGGACAAGTCCACCATTAGTGTCAATGGACAAGCCCCTTCATTAGTGTCAATGGACAAGCACCCCCATTAGTGCCAATGGGCAAGTCCACCATTAGTGTCAATGGACAAGCCCCTTCATTAGTGTCAATGGACAAGCCCCCCCCATTAGTGTCAATGGACAAGCCCCTTGTCAGGGTCCGGACTAGCGGCTGGTGAAGACACTGGAGGTGGATCCCCTGTACCAGAGAGGCGAAGACGCGGGCCGTACTGGGGAATCGGTTCTAAGCAGTTACTGGTGTTCACCAGAGCCCGCCGCAAAGCAGGATGGACTTGCTGCAGCAGTAACTACCAGGTCGTGTTCCCCAGTAGCGACTCGACCTCTCTGGCAGCTGAGACTGGCGCGGTACACAAGGACTAGACAGAGGCGAGGTCAGACGTAGCAGAAGGTCAGGGCAGGCAGCGAGGTTCGTAGTCAGGGGCAACAGCAGAAGGTCAAGGTACACAGGCTTGGGACACACTAAACGCTTTCTCAGGGCACAAGGCAACAAGATCCGGCAAGGACAGGAAGGGGACGTGGGTTTTTAAATGTTTTGAACTGATTGGGCCAGGCACCAATTAGTGGTGCACTGGCCCTTTAAATTTCATAGAGCCGGCGCACGCGCGCCCTAGAGAGCGGGGCCGCGCGCACCGGGAGGGCAGTGAAGGAGGACGTGGTGGGTGAGAGACACGGGACACGATCCGAGAGTGGGCACGTCCCGCACCTCGGATCGCGTCCCCTCCGAGAACATGGAAGCAGCGCTCGCGGTCAGCGGTGCTGACCGGAGCGCTGCATACAGAAGCACGCCGCGAGCGCTCCGGGGAAGCAGCGGGACCCGGAGCGCTCGGCGTGACACCCCTCCAATTGTGTCAATGGACGAGCCCCTCATTTGTGTCAATGGACAAGACCCTCCATTAGGGTCAATGTACAAGCCCCCATTATTTTCATTGGACAAGCCCTCTATTAGTGTCAATGGACAATCCCCTCCATTAGTGTCAATGGACAAGCACCCCCATTAGTGCCAATGGACAAGCCCCTCCATTAGTGTCAATGGAAAAGCCCCTCCATTAGTGTCAATGGACAAGCCCCTCCATTAGTGTCAATGGACAAGCCCTGCATTAGTGTCAATGGACAAGCCCCCCATTAGTGTCAATGGACAAGCCCCTCCATTAGTGTCAATGGACAGGCCCCCCATTAGTGTCAATGGACAAGCCCCTCCATTAGTGTCAATGAACAAGCCAGAATTAGTGTCAATGGACAAGCCCCTACATAAGTGTCAATGGACAAGCCTCCCCATTAATGTCAATGGACAAGCCACTCCATTAGTGTCAATGGACAGGCCCCCCATTAGTGTCAATGGACAAGCCCCCCCCCCATTAGTGTCAATGGACAAGCCCCTCCATTAGTGTCAATGGACAAGCACCCCCATTAGTGCCAATGGACAAGAACCCCAATTAATGTCAATGGACAAGCCCCTCCATTAGTGTCAAAGGACAAGCCCCCTATTAGTGCCAATGGACAAGCCCACCCATTAGTGCCAATGGACAAGCCCACCCATTAGTGTCAATGGACAAGCCCCCTATTAGTTCCAATGGACAAGCCCCCTATTAGTGCCAATGGACAAGCCCCCTATTAGTGTCAATGGACAAGCCCCTCCATTAGTGTCAATGGACAAGCACCCCCATTAGTGTCAATGGACAAGCCCCTACATAAGTGTCAATGGACAAGCCTCCCCATTAATGTCAATGGACAAGCCACTCCATTAGTGTCAATGGACAAGCCCCCCATTAGTGTCAATGGACAAGCCCCCCCCCCATTAGTGTCAATGGACAAGCCCCTCCATTAGTGTCAATGGACAAGCACCCCCATTAGTGCCAATGGACAAGAACCCCCATTAGTGCCAATGGACAAGCCCCCTATTAGTGCCAATGGACAAGCCCCCTATTAGTGTCAATGGACAAGCTCCTCCATTAGTGTCAATGGACAAGCACCCCCATTAGTGTCAATGGACAAGCCCCTCCATCAGTGTCCCCCACTTCTAACTCTCTCCGCAATATGAACATTGCAAAATGAATACACAATGTTAATAACCCATCAGTCTCATTTAACCATTTCCCTGCTGGTGGTCAGCAGAGGGACCTGTCCATACCTCGCTGCCTCCGCATACCCCCCCCCCCCCCCCCCCCCACCTCCCCGGCACTAGGGAAGCTCTTCTTATTGTTATGGATAGAATATGGATTCTCTTGCATTTATTTTCATAATGTGAATGTGCTCAGAAACGGAAGCAGAATCCGCTATCCAGGTGTCGGTATATATTAGCGGTAGACTCAGGAGGAAACCATCTGTCCGATCCTCATACCGTAATACTTGACATAAGTTCTGCAGCTTCCTCCATCCATCCGGCTTGAACACCCGGGTGATCTCTAGAGTACAGAAACATCTCATAGGTCAGAGCGTTAGTTAGAGCTGCGCTATCTGGAAAAGCTGGGCTACAGCCAATATGGCCGCCATTACATTCTTATTAGTGGTTCTTCTCCCCTTATGTTCCGCCATATCTGCTGTTATACTGAGGAACCCATGGTGGTGCCTACATGTCTGATCCAGCAATGAAGAGGGAAAGACCACCGTCCACCAGGCCATCAGTTCTTATGCCCTATTATGGGGGAGATCTGTCAAAGGGCGAAATTCTGAATATTGGGTAGAAAAATAGGCTAATCGATAATCTACATGGTTTGCGCAAAATTTATGATATGTATTAGTATCAAAATTTGTATTTGAACTCTGTGCACCACAGTAAAGATGTTCCTCCTATTGTGGAGGGGGGAGGGGTGTCACGATTCGGCTCACAGGTTGTGGATCCACTGTGTCAGCGAGGGATTGGCGTGGACCGTGCTGGTGGACCGGTTCTAAGAGGCTACTGGTGTTCACCAGAGCCCGCCGCAAAGCGGGATGGTCTTGCTGCGGCAGTAGCAACCAGGTCGTATCCACTAGCAATGGCTCAACCTCGCTGACTGCTGAGAAGGCGTGGGACAGAAGGACTAGGCAGAGGCAAGGTCAGACGTAGCAGAAGGTCGGGGCAGGCGGCAAGATTCGTAGTCAAGATGGATAGCAGGAGTTCAGGTAACACAGGCTTGGACAACACTAAACGCTTTCACTGGCACAAGGCAACAAGATCCGGCAAGGGAGTGCAGGGGAAGTGATCAGATATAGCCAGGGAGCAGGTGGAAGCCCTTTAAGCCTCAGAGAGCTGGCGCGCGCGCGCCCTAGAGAGCGGAGCCGCGCGCGCCAGCACATGACAGGAGGGGCCCGGGACGGGTAAGTGACTTGGGATGCGATTCGCGAGCGGGCGCGTCCCGCTGTGCGAATCGCATCCCTGACGGCCATGTCAGTGCAGCGCTCTCGGTCAGCGGGACCGACCGGGGCGCTGCAGGGAGAGAGACGCCGTGAGCGCTCCGGGGAGGAGCGGGGACCCAGAGCGCTAGGCGTAACATTACCCCCCCCCCCCCTTAGGTCTCCCCCTTTTTTTGTCCGACAACTGCTTTACCTGGGACGAGGACAACGGGAGTGAATGGAGGGTTTCCTCAAAGGCAGGCAGTACAGCAGGAGTGGGAATGGGGAGGGAGGGCAGAGGGTGAAGCTTGGCATGGGGCAGGGTGACACAAGGACGGGGGCCATGAGGAGGCACTGAGGCTTGCCTGACGGGACTGGGAGGGGGGGAGAAACATCTCTTGTGGCAGGCAGAGTCCCAGTTCTTGATCTCCCCAGTGGTCCAGTCAAGGGTGGGAGAATGAAGCCGGAGCCATGGCAGACCGAGGAGGACCTCAGAGGTACAGTTGGGGAGGACGAAGAAATCAATCCTTTCGTGGTAGGGTCCAATGCACATTAAAAGCGGTTTTGTGCGGTAACGCACGGTGCAATCCAATCTGACTCCGTTGACCGCGGAAATGTAGAGCGGCTTGACGAGACGGGTCACCGGGATGCAGAATTTATTCACAAAAGAATCCAGAATAAAATTCCCAGAGGCACCAGAGTCCAAGCAGGCCACGGCTGAGAGGGAGGAGTTGGCTGAAGGAGAAATCCGCACGGGCACCGTGAGACGTGGAGAAGCAGACTTAGAATCAAGAGACGCCACACCCACGTGAGCTGGGTGCGTGCGTGCGTTTCCCAGACGTGGAGGACGAATAGGGCAATCCACCAAGAAATGCTCGGTACTGGCACAGTACAGACAAAGATTTTCTTCCCTACGGCGATTCCTCTCTTCCTGGGTCAGGCGAGACCGATCCACTTGCATGGCCTCCTTGGCGGGAGGCCCAGGCGTAGATTGCAACGGATACTGTGGGAGAGGTGCCCAGAGATCTAAGTCTTTTTCCTGGCGGAGCTCTTGATGTCTCTCAGAAAAACGCATGTCAATGCGGGTGGCCAAATGGATAAGTTCTTGCAGGTTGGCAGGAATCTCTCGTGCGGCCAGCACATCCTTGATGCTACTGGATAGGCCTTTTTTAAAGGTCGCGCAGAGAGCCTCGTTATTCCATGATAATTCGGAAGCAAGAGTACGAAATTGGATGGCGTACTCGCCCACTGAAGAATTACCCTGGACCAGGTTCAGCAGGGCAGTCTCGGCAGAAGAAGCTCGGGCTGGCTCCTCGAAGACACTACGGACCTCAGCGAAGAAGGACTGGACTGTGGCTGTGGCAGGATCATTGCGGTCCCAGAGCGGTGTGGCCCAAGACAAGGCCTTTCCTGAAAGAAGGCTCACTACGAACGCCACCTTAGACCGTTCTGTAGGAAACAAGTCCGACAACATCTCCATATGCAGGGAACACTGAGACAGAAATCCACGGCAGAGTCTAGAGTCCCCATCAAATTTGTCCGGCAGGGACAAGCGGAGGCTAGGAGCGGCCACTCGCTGCGGAGGAGGTGCAGGAGCTGGCGGAGGAGATGGTTGCTGCTGTAGCAGAGGCAGAAGTTGCTGTAACATGGCGGTCAACTGCGACAGCTGCTGTCCCTGTTGGGCAATCTGCTGCGATTGCTGAGCGACCACCGTGGGAAGGTCAGCGAGACTTGGCAGCGGCACCTCAGCGGGATCCATGGCCGGATCTACTGTCACGATTCGGCTCACAGGTTGTGGATCCACTGTGTCAGCGAGGGATTGGCGTGGACCGTGCTGGTGGACCGGTTCTAAGAGGCTACTGGTGTTCACCAGAGCCCGCCGCAAAGCGGGATGGTCTTGCTGCGGCAGTAGCAACCAGGTCGTATCCACTAGCAATGGCTCAACCTCGCTGACTGCTGAGAAGGCGTGGGACAGAAGGACTAGGCAGAGGCAAGGTCAGACGTAGCAGAAGGTCGGGGCAGGCGGCAAGATTCGTAGTCAAGATGGATAGCAGGAGTTCAGGTAACACAGGCTTGGACAACACTAAACGCTTTCACTGGCACAAGGCAACAAGATCCGGCAAGGGAGTGCAGGGGAAGTGATCAGATATAGCCAGGGAGCAGGTGGAAGCCAATTAAGCTAATTGGGCCAGGCACCAATCATTGGTGCACTGGCCCTTTAAGTCTCAGAGAGCTGGCGCGCGCGCGCCCTAAAGAGCGGAGCCGCGCACGCCAGCACATGACAGGAGGGGCCCGGGACGGGTAAGTGACTTGGGATGCGATTCGCGAGCGGGCGCGTCCCGCTGTGCGAATCGCATCCCCGACGGCCATGTCAGTGCAGCGCTCCCGGTCAGCGGGACCGACCGGGGCGCTGCAGGGAGAGAGACGCCGTGAGCGCTCCGGGGAGGAGCGGGGACCCGGAGCGCTAGGCGTGACAAGGGGGTTCTCATTTCCATATGTTTTTGATTTATTTTTTTAAATGGCGCAAAATTATTGGCATCTGTCTGTACTCCTACTCTGACCGGGAACGGTTTATACACATTCATTTCAAAGGTTTAAAAAAGGTGATTTTTTTATGAAGACTCTTGAGCATTTTAAGAAATGTTGCGCAAAAACTGTAAAAACAAACAGGGTATGTGCTTCATAGTGGAGTAATAGGAGGAGGGGGTGGGGCAGAGGGTCAAAAACTTTTCCTTTAACGCTTTCCTATAATAAGATTGATTCTAGTTACTTTGTATCTATTGTTTACCCCTATGGCGGCGAATTTATCAGCGTGGTCACCGGTGCACTTCAAAGTGCGGACCTCCAGCTGGTTGACTGCAGCTCTGGATGTGACTGGAGAGGAAGAAATGATGCAGTTCTGAAGGCCCCGTCATTTTGTATTATTATTCATACAGCGCAGATACATTTCTTCTGTCTTCAGTTCTCTAATATCTGACTAATCTGAGCCGAATCTTCTCCATTTTAATTACCTGCATTGTTACATTTCCCGATCCCAGGAGACGGAATGAGAAGACATGAGGAGTAACTGAGGATTACTGAGATAGGTCGGGGACGGGAGACTCACAGCAAGTCGGGTGTGCGGCAAACTGAGGGGGTCAGCGAGCACAGGTCAGACAAAGGGTTAAAGCCTAAAGAAATAGTGAGTACAGCTCTGGAGTATAATACAGGATATAACTCAGGATCAGTACAGGATAAGTAATGTAATGTATGTACACAGTGACCTCACCAGCAGAATAGTGAGTACAGCTCTGGAGTATAATACGTATAATACAGGATCAGTACAGGATAAGTAATGTAATGTATGTACACAGTGACCTCACCAGCAGAATAGTGATTACAGCTCTGGGGTGTAATACAGGATATAACTCAGGATCAGTACAGGATAAGTAATGTAATGTATGTACACAGTGACCTCACCAGCAGAATAGTGAGTACAGCTCTGGAGTATAATACAGGATATAACTCAGGATCAATACAGGATCAGTAATGTAATGTATGTACACAGTGACCTCACCAGCAGAATAGTGAGTACAGCTCTGGGGTATAATACAGGATATAACTCAGGATCAGTACAGGATAAGTAATGTAATGTATGTACACAGTGACCTCACCAGGAGAATAGTGAGTACAGCTCTGCAGTATAATACAGGATATAACTCAGGATCAGTACAGGATAAGTAATGTAATGTATGTACACAGTGATCTCACCAGCAGAATAGTGAGTACAGCTCTGGAGTATAATACAGGATATAACTCAGGATCAGTACAGGATCAGTAATGTAATGTATGTACACAGTGACCTCACCAGCAGAATAGTGAGTACAGCTCTGGGGTATAATACAGGATATAACTCAGGATCAGTACAGGATAAGTAATGTAATGTATG
The DNA here is from genome assembly GCF_029499605.1 of Hyla sarda. NCBI lineage: Eukaryota > Metazoa > Chordata > Amphibia > Anura > Hylidae > Hyla > Hyla sarda. The sequence continues at coordinate 231,024,389 of NC_079195.1, forward strand.
TACACAGTGATCTCACCAGCAGAATAGTGAGTACAGCTCTGGAATATAATACAGGATATAACTCAGGATCAGTACAGGATAAGTAATGTAATGTATGTACACAGTGATCTCACCAGCAGAATAGTGAGTACAGCTCATGAAGCCATCACTGCGCTGCTGGAAATGGTTTATTCCACTTGTATCTCTGTACAGTAATTCGTCATTGATTTCTGATCCCATTCATTGTATAATTGGGGGGGGGGATACTTGGCTCCAATGAACATATAAAGAAGGGGTGACTGATGTGTTGGGGGGGGTGACCGATGTGTTGGAGGGGGGTGACCGCTGTGTTTGGGAGGGTGACCGCTGTGTTTGGGGGGGGGTGACCGCTGTGTTTGGGGGGGTGACGGCTGTGTTGGGGGGCAGTTTCCTCTGTTTCAGCGTTTTTGGTGCAGACATATTTCACATGCAGACTCGGTCGGTGACTATGTGTGATGGAGATGGTGCCGGTGTCTCAGCGTCCTTGGGAATGAGGAATATAAATGGTGCCGCCTGGAGCTCTAACCTTGCGCTGAAGTAAAGAGAAGGATTTAGCCGGAGCCCTCGGCCTAAGCAGATATTTATAGAGGTACAAAGGCAGATCAATGCCGGGTATGGGGGAGGGGCAGGATAAATAATTGCCCCCTCACACATGATGGATCTGGATTAAATCACCACCATTTGTTCTCAATTAAGATCCTCCCGAGGCCGAAGCTCAAACGCTACAAAGTCACATGATCAGGAGAATTCTATTAATAGAGAAATTCATAATAATTGTAGGAAGAATATAAGAACAATGAGGGAACGGTATTATAGTACTGTATTTTCTGGCGTATATGACTACTGTCACGATTCGGCTTACGGGTTGTGGATCCGCTGTGTCAGCGAGGGATTGGCGTGGACCGTGCTAGTGGACCGGTTCTAAGAGGCTACTGGTGTTCACCAGAGCCCGCCGCAAAGCGGGATGGTCTTGCTGCGGCAGTAGCAACCAGGTCGTATCCACCGGCAACGGCTCAACCTTGCTGACTGCTGAGAAGGCGTGGGACAGAAGGACTAGGCAGAGGCAAGGTCAGACGTAGCAGAAGGTCGGGGGCAGGCGGCAAGGTTCGTAGTCAAGATGGATAGCAGAAGTTCAGGTACACAGGCTTTGGACACACTAAACGCTTTCACTGGCACAAGGCAACAAGATCCGGCAAGGGAGTGCAAGGGAGGAGATCAGATATAGCCAGGGAGCAGATGGAAGCCAATTAAGCTAATTGGGCCAGGCACCAATCATTGGTGCACTGGCCCTTTAAGTCTCAGAGAGCTGGCGCGCGCGCGCCCTAGAGAGCGGAGCCGCGCGCGCCAGCACAAGACAGCAGGGGACCGGGACGGGTAAGTGGCCTGGGATGCGATTCGCGAGCGGGCGCGTCCCGCTGTGCGAATCGCATCCCTGACGGCCATGACAGTACAGCGCTCCCGGTCAGCGGGACTGACCGGGGCGCTGCAGGGAGAAAGACCCCGTGAGCGCTCCGGGGAGGAGCGGGGACCCGGAGCGCTAGGCGTAACAGTACCCCCCCCCTTAGGTCTCCCCTTTTTTTTGTCCGGTAACTGCCTCCCCTGGGATGAGGACACCGGGAAAGAATGGAGGGTTTCCTCAACGGCAGGCAGTGCAGCAGGAGTAGGAATGGGGAGGGAGGGCAGAGGGTGAAGCCTGGCACGGGGCAGGGTGACACAAGGACGGGAGCCATGAGGAGGCACAGAGGCTTGCCTGACGGGACTGGGAGGGGGGGAGAGGCACTTCCTAAGGCAGGCAGAGTCCCAGTTCTTGATCTCCCCAGTGGTCCAATCAAGGGTGGGAGAATGAAGCCGGAGCCACGGCAGACCGAGGAGGACCTCAGAGGTACAGTTGGGGAGAACGAAGAGCTCAATCCTTTCGTGGTGGGGTCCAATACACATCAGGAGGGGTTCTGTGCGGTAACGCACGGTGCAATCCAGTCTGACTCCATTGACCGCGGAAATGTAGAGCGGCTTGACGAGACGGGTCACCGGGATGCGGAATTTATTAACAAACGACTCCAAAATAAAATTTCCGGAGGCACCGGAGTCCAAGCAGGCCACGGCTGAGAGGGAGGAGTTGGCTGAAGGAGAAATCCGCACGGGCACCGTGAGACGTGGAGAAGCAGACTTGGAACCAAGAGACGCCACACCCACGTGAGCTGGGTGCGTGCGTGCGTTTCCCAGACGTGGAGGACGGATAGGGCAATCCAACAAGTAATGCTCGGTACTGGCACAGTAAAGACAGAGATTTTCTTCCCTACGGCGATTCCTCTCTTCCTGGGTCAGGCGAGACCGATCCACTTGCATGGCCTCCTCGGCGGGAGGCCCAGGCGTAGACTGCAAAGGATGCTGTGGGAGAGGTGCCCAGAGATCTAAGTCTTTTTCCTGGCGGAGCTCTTGGTGTCGCTCAGAAAAACGCATGTCAATGCGGGTAGCCAAATGGAGGTTGGCAGGAATCTCTCGTGCGGCCAGCACATCCTTGATGCGACTGGATAGGCCTTTTTTAAAGGTCGCGCAGAGAGCCTCGTTATTCCATGATAACTCGGAAGCAAGAGTACGAAATTGGATGGCGTACTCGCCCACTGAAGAATTACCCTGGACCAGGTTCAACAGGGCAGTCTCGGCAGAAGAAGCTCGGGCAGGCTCCTCGAAGACACTCCGGATTTCAGCGAAGAAGGCCTGGACTGTGGCAGGATCATTGCGGTCCCAGAGCGGTGTGGCCCAAGACAAGGCCTTTCCTGAAAGAAGGCTTACTACAAACGCCACCTTAGACCGTTCTGTAGGAAACAAGTCCGACAACATCTCCATATGCAGGGAACACTGAGACAAAAATCCACGGCAGAGTTTAGAGTCCCCATCAAATTTGTCCGGCAGGGACAAGCGGAGGCTAGGAGCGGCCACTCGCTGCGGAGGAGGTGCAGGAGCTGGCGGAGGAGATGGTTGCTGCTGTAGCAGAGGCAGAAGTTGCTGTAACATGGCGGTCAACTGCGACAGCTGCTGTCCTTGTTGGGCAATTTGCTGCGATTGCTGAGCGACCACCGTGGTAAGGTCAGCGAGACTTGGCAGCGGCACCTCACGATTCGGCTTACGGGTTGTGGATCCGCTGTGTCAGCGAGGGATAGGCGTGGACCGTGCTAGTGGACCGGTTCTAAGAGGCTACTGGTTTTCACCAGAGCCCGCCGCAAAGCGGGATGGTCTTGCTGCGGCAGTAGCAACCAGGTCGTATCCACTAGCAACGGCTCAACCTCGCTGACTGCTGAGAAGGCGTGGGACAGAAGGACTAGGCAGAGGCAAGGTCAGACGTAGCAGAAGGTCGGGGGCAGGCGGCAAGGTTCGTAGTCAGGATGGATAGCAGAAGTTCAGGTACACAGGCTTTGGACACACTAAACGCTTTCACTGGCACAAGGCAACAAGATCCGGCAAGGGAGTGCAAGGGAGGAGATCAGATATAGCCAGGGAGCAGATGGAAGCCAATTAAGCTAATTGGGCCAGGCACCAATCATTGGTGCACTGGCCCTTTAAGTCTCAGAGAGCTGGCGCGCGCGCGCCCTAGAGAGCGGAGCCGCGCGCGCCAGCACAAGACAGCAGGGGACCGGGACGGGTAAGTGGCCTGGGATGCGATTCGCGAGCGGGCGCGTCCCGCTGTGCGAATCGCATCCCCGACGGCCATGACAGTACAGCGCTCCCGGTCAGCGGGACTGACCGGGGCGCTGCAGGGAGAAAGACGCCGTGAGCGCTCCGGGGAGGAGCGGGGACCCGGAGCGCTAGGCGTAACAACTACTTTGTAACCCAGAAAAATGTTCTCAAAATTCGGGGGTCGTCTTATAGGGCGGGTGCTGCAGTCGGCCAGGACGCCCGGGGTGTGTATAGAGAGAGAGCGGCGCTGTGCCCAGAAAACACTCATGCTTCAACCGTTCTGCCCGCCATTGTATGTATCCTATTACCGTACATCTTTCTCTGCCTCTCAGATCTCGCTCCTGAGGACTGCAGTGTAGCGGTGTGCAAGAGCGAGATCAGAGAGGCGGAGAAGGAGGTACGGTAATAGGACACAAGGGCGGGCCAGACGGGTGAAAGAGGCATGTACTGCTCTGATAGTCTTGGAGACAGGGAGAGCTGACCAATCCAAGCAGGCTTTGTATACAACAACCAGCCAATCACTGGTAAGGTACTGTACATTGGGGTAGAGGGGTAGTCTTATATGGCGAGTATATCATAAACTCTATATTTTATAGGCAGTATTATAGTAGTTATATTCTTGTATATAGGAACAGTATTATAGTAGTTATATTCTTGTATATAGGAGGCAGTATTATAGTAGTTATATTCTTGTATATAGGGGCAGTACTATAGTAGTTATATTCTTGTACATAGGAGCAGTATTATAGTAGTTATATTCTTGTATATAGGAGCAGTATTATAGTAGTTATATTCTTGTATATAGGAGCAGTATTATAGTAGTTATATTCTTGTATATAGGAGCAGTATTATAGTAGTTATATTCTGGTATATAGGAGCAGTATTATAGTAGTTATATTCTTGTATATAGGAGCAGTATTATAGTAGTTATATTCTGGTATATAGGAGCAGTATTATAGTAGTTATATTCCTGTATATAGGAGCAGTATTATAGTAGTTATATTCTTGTATATAGGGGCAGTGTTATTGTAGTTATATTCTTGTATATAGGAGACAGTATTATAGTAGATATATTCTTGTATATAGGAGGCAGTATTATAGTAGTTATATTCTTGTATATAGGAACAGTATTATAGTAGTTATATTCTTGTATATAAGAGCAGTATTATAGTAGTTATATTCTTGTATATAGGGGCAGTGTTATTGTAGTTATATTCTTGTATATAGGAGGCAGTATTATAGTAGTTATATTCTTGTATATAGGGAGCAGTATTATAGTAGTTATATTCTTGTATATATGAGCAGTATTATAGTAGATATATTCTTGTATATAGGAGCAGTATTATAGTAGTTATATTCTTGTATATAGGAACAGTATTATAGTAGTTATATAAATCCAAAAAGCGAGTAAAGAAAGGGGTACCGCACTCACCCACTATCAAAAGCCGGGAACAGGAGAGGTTTATTTCAGATCATAAGATCAGAATAACAGGTGCAGGACGTGGAGGAGAGAAAAAAGCCACACACGACTAGTTTCGTGCCGGACGGCGCTTTCTCTGGCTGACTTGGCCAAGGCCATACTCGCTTTTTGGATTTATATGAATACTATACCGTTACCTGCACCTCCAGGTCTAGCCTGGATTATCAGTCCACCTGCACAGCCTCGCATTGTATGCTAAGAACTTTGCCTGTTACTAAGGGAGACCACACAATAGTGCCACTCATCTTGTTGGACTGTTATAGTAGTTATATTCCTGTATATAGGAGCAGTATTATAGTAGTTATATTCTTGTATATAGGAGGCAGTATTATAGTAGTTATATTCTTGTACATAGGGGCAGCATTATAGTAGTTATATTCTTGTATATAGGAGCAGTATTATAGTAGTTATATTCTTGTATATAGGTGCAGTATTATAGTACTTATATTCTTGTATATAGGAGCAGTATTATAGTAGTTATATTCTTGTATATAGGAGGCAGTATTATAGTAGTTATATTCTTGTATATAGGAGCAGTATTATAGTAGTTATATTCTTGTATATAGGAGCAGTATTATAGTAGTTATATTCTTGTATATAGGAGCAGTATTATAGTAGTTATATTCTTGTATATAGGAGGCAGTATTATAGTAGTTATATTCTTGTATACAGGAGCAGTATTATAGTAGTTATATTCTTGTATATAGGGGGTAGTATTATAGTAGTTATATTCTTATACATAGGGGCAGTATTATAGTAGTTATATTCTTATATATAGGAGCAGTATTATAGTGGATATATTCTTGTATATAGGAGCAGTATTATAGTAGTTATATTCTTGTATATATGAGCAGTATTATAGTAGTTATATTCTTGTATATAGGAGGCAGTATTATAGTAGTTATATTCTTGTATATAGGAGCAGTATTATAGTAGTTATATTCTTGTATATAGGAGCAGTATTATAGTAGTTATATTCTTATATATAGGAGCAGTATTATAGTGGATATATTCTTGTATATAGGAGGCAGTATTATAGTAGTTATATTCTTGTATATAGGAGCAGTATTATAGTAATTATATTCTTGTATATAGGGAGCAGTATTATAGTAGTTATATTCTTGTATATAGGAGCAGTATTATAGTAGTTATATTCTTGTATATAGGAGCAGTATTATAGTAGTTATATTCTTGTATATAGGAGCAGTATTATAGTAGTTATATTCTTATATATAGGAGCAGTATTATAGTGGATATATTCTTGTATATAGGAGGCAGTATTATAGTAGTTGTATTCTTGTATATAGGAGCAGTATTATAGTAGTTATGTTCTTGTATATAGGAGCAGCATTATAGTAGTTATATTCTTGTATATAGGAGCAGTATTATAGTAGTTATATTCTTGTATATAGGAGCAGTATTATAGTAGTTATATTCTTATATATAGGAGCAGTATTATAGTAGTTATATTCTTGTATATAGGAGCAGTATTATAGTAGTTATATTCTTGTAGATAGGAGCAGTATTATAGTAGTTATATTCTTGTAGATAGGAGCAGTATTATAGTAGTTCTATTCTTGTATATAGAAGGCAGTATTATAGTAGTTATATTCTTGTATATAGGAGCAGTATTATAGTAGTTATATTCTTGTATATAGGAGCAGTATTATAGTAGTTATATTCTTGTATATAGGAGCAGTATTATAGTAGTTATATTCTTATATATAGGAGCAGTATTATAGTGGATATATTCTTGTATATAGGAGGCAGTATTATAGTAGTTGTATTCTTGTATATAGGAGCAGTATTATAGTAGTTATGTTCTTGTATATAGGAGCAGCATTATAGTAGTTATATTCTTGTATATAGGAGCAGTATTATAGTAGTTATATTCTTGTATATAGGAGCAGTATTATAGTAGTTATATTCTTATATATAGGAGCAGTATTATAGTAGTTATATTCTTGTATATAGGAGCAGTATTATAGTAGTTATATTCTTGTAGATAGGAGCAGTATTATAGTAGTTATATTCTTGTAGATAGGAGCAGTATTATAGTAGTTCTATTCTTGTATATAGAAGGCAGTATTATAGTAGTTTTATTCTTGTATATAGAAGGCAGTATTATAGTAGTTATATTCTTGTATATAGGATGCAGTATTATAGTAGTTATATTCTTGTATATAGGAGCAGTATTATAGTAGTTATATTCTTGTATATAGGAGGCAGTATTATAGTAGTTATATTCTTGTATATAGGAGCAGTATTATAGTAGTTATATTCTTGTATATAGGAGCAGTATTATAGTAGTTATATTCTTGTATATAGGAGCAGCATTATAGTAGTTATGTTGTTGTATATAGGAGCAGCATTATAGTAGTTATATTCTTGTATATAGGAGCAGTATTATAGTAGTTATATTCTTGTATATAGGAGCAGTATTATAGCAGTTATATTCTTATATATAGGAGCAGTATTATAGTAGTTATATTCTTGTATATAGGAGCAGTATTATAGTAGTTATATTCTTGTATATAGGAGCAGTATTATAGTAGTTATATTCTTGTATATAGGAGCAGTATTATAGTGGTTATATTCTTGTATATAGGAGCAGTATTACAGTGGTTATATTCTTGTATATAGAAGCAGTATTATAGTAGTTATATTCTTGTATATAGGAGCAGTATTATAGTAGTTATATTCTTGTATATAGGAGCAGTATTATAGTAGTTATATTCTTGTATATAGGAGCAGTATTATAGTAGTTATATTCTTGTATATAGGAGCAGTATTATAGTAGTTATATTCTTGTATATAGGAGCAGTATTATGGTAGTTATATTCTTGTATATAGGAGCAGTATTATAGTAGTTATATTCTTGTATATAGAGAGCAGTATTATAGTAGTTATATTCTTGTATATAGAGGGCAATATTATAGTAGTTATTTTCTTGTATATAGAGATCAGTATTATAGTATGTTACGCCGAGCGCTCCGGGTCCCCGCTCTTCCCCGGAGCGCTCGCAGCATCCTCTCATTCGCAGCGCCCCGGTCAGACCTGCTGACCGGATGCGCTGCAATATCACTCCCAGCCGGGATGCGATTCGCGACGCAGGAGGCGCCCGCTCGCAATGCGCATCCCGGCTCCCGTATCTGACCCATTCCCCATCTGTCTTGTCCCGGCGCGCGGCCCCGCTCCTTAGGGCGCGCGCCGGGTCTCTGCAATTTAAAGGCCCACTGCGCCACTGATTGGCGCAGCAGGCCTAATCAGTATGTTCACCTGTGCACTCCCTACTTATACCTCACTTCCCCTGCACTCCCTCGCCGGATCTTGTTGCCATTGTGCCAGTGAAAGCGTTTCCTTGTGTGTTCCTAGCCTGTGTTCCAGACCTCTTGCCGTTGCCCCTGACTACGATCCTTGCTGCCTGCCCCGACCTTCTGCTACGTCCGACCTTGCTCTTGTCTACTCCCTTGTACCGCGCCTATCTTCAGCAGTCAGAGAGGTTGAGCCGTTGCCGGTGGATACGATCTGGTTGCTACCGCCGCTGCAAGACCATCCCGCTTTGCGGCGGGCTCTGGTGAATACCAGTAGCAACTTAGAACCGGTCCACCAACACGGTCCACGCCAATCCCTCTCTGGCACAGAGGATCCACCTCCAGCCAGCCGAATCGTGACATAGTAGTTACATAGTATGTTCCATCTGGTACTCTCTGTATTTTGGTGGTAAATGAGACGTCACTCGTCCAATCTTCTTTTGCTTGTAACTAAACGAACAAGGAGGAGAAGAGAGAAGCAAGAAAACACAACACACGTCTGATTTACACTCCGGCTATAGAGATAAATTCATAGTGAAATTAACTAGGAGGAGGAAGAAGAGATAAAACTGCCAGGAAGGAAAGAAACAGTGAAGAATGCGCCATTGGCTTCCAGCAGATGGATGGATCTACTGTGTATTGTAAGAGACAAGGTGGTGCGAGAAACTGTGAGGGAATAAAGGAAAAGATAGATAAAGAGATTAGAGATTAGAGAATTTACAGTAAATTCGATTCGTCACGAACTTCTCGGCTCGGCAGTTGATGACTTATCCTGCATAAATTAGTTCAGCTTTCAGGTGCTCCGGTGGCTGGAAAAGGTGGATACATTCCTAGGAAAGAGTCTCCAGCCACCGGAGCACCTGAAAGCCGAACTAATTTATGCAGGATAAGTCATCAACTGCCGAGCCGAGAGATAGATAGCTATGAGATAGATAGATAGATAGATAGATATGAGATAGATAGATAGATATGAGATAGATAGATATGAGATAGATAGATATGAGATAGATATGAGATAGATATGAGATAGATAGATAGATAGATAGATAGATAGATAGATAGATATGAGATAGATAGATAGATAGATAGATATGAGATAGATAGATAGATATGAGATAGATAGATATGAGATAGATATGAGATAGATAGATATGAGATAGATAGATAGATAGATAGATATGAGATAGATAGATAGATAGATAGATAGATAGAAAGATAGATAGACAGGAGATAGATAGATAGGAGATAGATAGATATGAGATAAATAGATAGATAGATAGATAGATATTAGATAGATAGATATGAGATAGATAGATAGATATGAGATAGATAGATATGAGATAGATAGATGGATGGATAGATAGATAGATATGAGATAGATAAGAGATAGATAGATAGATAGATATGAGATAGATAGATAGATAGGAGATAGATAGATAGATAGGAGATAGATAGGAGATAGATAGATAGATATGAGATAGATAGATAGATAGATAGATATGAGATAGATAGATAGATAGATAGATAGATATGAGATAGAAAGATATGAGATAGATAGATATGAGATAGATAGATAGATAAATATGAGATAGATAGATAGATATGTGATAGATATGAGATAGATAGATAGATAAATATGAGATATATAGATAGATAGATATGAGATAGATGGATATGAGATAGATAGATATGAGATAGATAGATATGAGATAGATAGATAGATAGATAGATATGAGATAGATATGAGATAGATAGATAGATAAATATGAGATAGATAGATAGATATGAGATAGATATGAGATAGATAGATAGATAGATAAATATGAGATATATAGATAGATATGAGATAGATAGATATGAGATAGATAGATATGAGATAGATAGATAGATATGAGATAGATAGATATGAGATAGATAGATATGAGATAGATAGATAGATATGAGATAGATAAATATGAGATAGATAGATATTAGATAGATAGATATGAGATAGATAGATAGATAGATATGAGATAGATAGATATGAGATAGATAGATACATATGAGATAGATAAATATGAGATAGATAGATAGATATGAGATAGATAGATATGAGATAGATAGATATTAGATAGATAGATATGAGATAGATAGATATTAGATAGATAGATATCAGATAGATAGATATTAGATAGATATGAGATATATAGGTCAGTATACACATTACAGGTGACCATATACAGATGCACTCAGTACCCCCATATTGTGTATACAGCTCAGGTCTCTGTAATTTGCCGCCTTTTTAATGATTTACACCCCACGTTGCACATACAGAATATCCCTGCGGGGGGCGTCCTCCTGGTTGGTGACTCTCACAAGGTCATTTTCAGCTCTCAGGACGTTGTATGGGGTCCCGGGATCATTGTCCGTGCAGTAATAATGATCTATTGTTATTGTGTTTTATGGCAGAATTAATGATTTCTCCTGATCACCGCCATATAATGCTGGAGATTTTCATTCCGCCCATAATGACAGGGCAGGTTCTCAATAGGAAGAAACGTCAATAAACATTGATACTTGACAAATCCAGCCGGGCAGACACAGGATATAAAGCTGCTAATGTAGCCAGTGATTTAATGGCGGATGGTTACGGCTGCGGCTTTATGAGCGCTCTGACCTATCACATAGTGCCACGCGGTAAGTGGTCCGGGCCGGCAGCAGGGGGGGGGGGGCACTCTATTCTCCTTCTCTTTTTTCTTTTTTGAAGTTAAAGTAACAAATTACAAAATGAGCACATAAAAGTTACAAAGACCTGTCCATAGCGGTATAAAAATCTATATCCCCGATGCTGCTTTATGTCCGGGTTACTTTGGCGCTCAGGCCTCGTTCAGACAGCTGGACTGACGCAACGTACAACCTCCGAGTCCTGCCGGATATAGCACCTGTACGGGTATACGGGGTTCATACATAGGGTATACGGGGTTCATACATAGGGTATACGGGGTTCATACATAGGGTATACAGGGTTCATACATAGGGTATACGGGGTTCATACATAGGGTATACGGGGTTCATACATAGGGTATACGGGGTTCATACATAGGGTATACGGGGTTCATACATAGGGTATACGGGGTTCATACATAGGGTATACGGGGTTCATACATAGGGTATACGGGGTTCATACATAGGGTATACGGGGTTCATACATAGGGTATACGGGGTTCATACATAGGGTATACGGGCAGTGGCGTTGCGACCCGGGTGCGGGGGGTGCGGCCCGCACCGGGTGACACCAACCTAATGGGGTGACACCAAGACGCTCCGCAGCACCCCTCCCCAGCTACACAGACACCACCCTCATCTGTGCCCGACCGGCCTCCCATCCGTCAGCACCCCCCCCCCCCCCCGCGCTGTGTGTGCCCGTCCGTCAGCAAGCCCCCTCTTTCACCTTCACTGTGCGCCCGACCGTCATCACACCCTCCCTCACCTTCACCAGTACTGTGCCCGTCCTCCGCTCCCACGTCTGCGCCGGCCTGACGTCACACCGCATGGCCGCGCAGGAGGACGTGAGTTACGTCACTCGCACGGCGCCCGGTGAGAAGGAGCGCTGCGCTGGATGGGTGAGTTTGTATGTCTGTCTCTCTGTCTCTATCTATGCTTGTGTGTGACTGAGTGTGTGTGACTCTCTGAGTGTGTGTGTGACTCTGTGTGTGTGTGTTTGTGCGACTCTGTGTGTGTGTGACTGTGTGACTCTGTGTGTGTATCTGTCTGTGAGTGTGTGTCTCTCTGACTGTGTGTGTGTGTGTGTGTGTTTGTCTCTCTGTGTTGTATGTGGTTTTTTTTTGTGTGTGTGTGTGGGGTGGGGGGGGGGGGGGGTGGGGGGGTATAACCAGCGATCTATTGTGGGGAAACTTTGACCCATTGTGGGGAACCTGCAAGGGAACCTGTGGCCTAATGTGGGGGAACTACTACAAAATGTGGGGAATCTGTGCTACCAAATGTGGCGAGTCTTTGCTACCTTATGTGGGGAATCTGTGCTACCTAATGTGGGGAAATTGCTACCTAATGTGGGGTAACTGGTACCTACCTAATGTGGGGGAACTGGTACCAAAAGTGGGGAATCTATGCTGCCTAATGTGGGGAATAGATGCTACCTAATGTGGGGAAACTGCGACCTACCTAATGTGGGGGCACTGCTGCCTATCTAATGCTCCCCCCCTGGCAGTAGCACCCTCATCATCCACCAGCAACACCCCCCCCCCCCCCCAGCAGCACCTCCATCAACATATCCTGATGGTGGATGATGGAGGTGCTCCTGCCAGGAGGATGATCCTGCCGATGGATGATGGGGGTGATACTGCCAGGGGGGATGGCCAGTAGCACCCTCATCATCCTCCAGCAACACCTCCCCAGTAGTAGCACCCCCATCATCCACTAGCAACACCACCAATACCCCCCTCCCGTGGTAATAGCATCAGCTAACGGATGTTGAGGGGTGTTACTTTGGTTGTGGTATTATATTCAGACGGTGCACTGTATGGCAACGTTATATTCAGAGGGCGCAGTGGGTGGTAGTATTATATTCAGAGGGTGCACTGTATGGCAACGTTATATTCAGAGGGCGCAGTTTGTGGTAGTATTATATTCAGAGGGCGCAGTTTGTGGTAGTATTATTAGAGATGAGCGAACTTACAGTAAATTCGATTCGTCACGAACTTCTCGGCTCGGCAGTTGATGACTTATCCTGCGTAAATTAGTTCAGCCTTCAGGTGCTCCGGTGGGCTGAAAAAGGTGGATACATTCCTAGGAAAGAGTCTCCTAGGTCTGTATCCACCTTTTCCAGCCCACGGGAGCACCTGAAAGCTGAACTAATTTATGCAGGAAAAGTCATCAACTGCCGAGCAGAGAAGTTTGTGACGAGTTGAATTTACTGTAGTTTGCTCATCTCTAAGTATTATATTCAGAGGGTGCAGTGGGTGGTAGTATTATATTCAGAGGGTACAGTATGTGGCAGATTTATATTCAGGGGTACAGTATGTGGCAGATTTATATTCAGAGGGTACAGTATGTGGCAGATTTATATTCAGAGGGTACAGTATGTGGCAGATTTATATACAGAGGGTACAGTATGTGGCAGATTTATTTTCAGAGGGCGCAGTTTGTGGTAGTATTATATTCAGAGGGCGCAGTTTGTGGTAGTATTATATTCAGAGGGTATAGTGTGTGGCGGTATTATATTCAGGGGTACAGTATGTGGCAGATTTATATTCAGAGGGTACAGTATGTGTTGGTATTATATTCAGAATGTACAGTGTGTGGTAGTATATTCTGTGGATATGGTGTATGGAAGGTTTATAATCAAAGAGTATAGTGTATAGTAGTATTATATTTAGAGGATACAGTGTCTGGCAGGTTTATAATAATAATTGTTTTCATATAGAGGATGAGAATGCGCTGACATAGTGAGGAGACGTCTGGGCGTCACATTCTGCAGAGAGAAGTTTTAGCTGGAACAAGTCCTGGCGGTATGTACCATCTGAATTAGATAAGGGAAGACTATGGAGAAGACGTCACCTGTAGTCACTGATATCATTGTGTATTCTCCTCACTATAGAGAAGACGTCACCTGTAGTCACTGATATCATTGTGTATTCTCCTCACTATAGAGAAGACATCACCTGTAGTCACTGATATCATTGTGTATTCTCCTCTCTATGTCCTATCAGAGCTGTAGTCACTTGTCCGTTCTACAGTTAGGTCAGTGAAACTACAACTCCCAGCATAACCTCACCACTGCTCAAAGGGGTACTCTACTGGAAAAAAAAAATTTTAATCAGCTGGTGCTACAAAGTTAAACAGATTTGTAAATTACTTCTATTTAAAAATCTTAATCCTTCCAGTACTTATTAGCTGCTGTATAAGCGATTCACAGGAAGTTATTTTCTTTTTTAATTTATTTTCTGTCTGACCACAGTGCTCTGTGCTGACACCTCTGTCCATGTCAAGAACTGTCCATAGTAGGAGCAAATCCCCATAGCAAACCTATCCTGCTCTGGACAGTTCCTGACATGGACAGAGGTGTCAGCAAATAGCACTGTGGTCAGATTGGAAAGAACTACGCAACTTCCTGTGGAGCATACACCAGCTTATAAGTACTGTAAGTATTAAGATTTTAAATTGAAGTAATTTAAAAATCTGTTTAACTTTCTGGCACCAGTTGATATAAAAGTAAATGTTTTCCAGTGGAGTACCCCTTTAAGTAATTCTGGGAGCTGTATATTTCAATGGTGAAAACTTCTTTAACACTTTCCCATTCTGTGGCAACTGGTATATCTGATTATTATACTGGAATTTCTCACAATGCCCTACAACAGTGGTGTCTGTCACAACAAGCTAAAAACTTACTGGGGGGAGGGGGGAGGTATGGGGGTGACACCATTTTCTACCGCACCGGGTGACACCAACCCTAGCAACGCCACTGTATACGGGGTCCATACATAGGCTGTAAGGGGGGGTAATAACCCTGTAATATGGAGCACTATATAGTGGTATACTGAGCACTACATGGTGGTATACAGAGCTCTCTATAACAGTATACTGAGCACTATATGACGGTATACTGAGCACTATATAGTGGTATATTGAGCACTACATGGCGGCATACTGAGCACTACATGGTGGTATACAGAGCTCTCTATAACAGTATACTGAGCACTATATGACGGTATACTGAGCACTATATGATGGTATATTGAGCACTACATGGTGGTATACAGAGCACTCTATAACAGTATACTGAGAACTATATGGTGGTATACTGAGGACTATATGACAGTATACTGAGCACTACATGTTGGTATACTGAGCACTATATGGCGGCATACTGAGCACTACATGGTGGTATATGAAGAACTATATGGTGGCATACTTACCACTACATGATGGTATACTGAGCACTATATGATAGCATACTGAGCACTACATGGTGCTATAATGAGCACTATATGGTGGTATACTGAGCACTATATGGCGGCATACTGAACACTACATGGTGGTATACTGAGCACTATATGGCGGCATACTGAGCACTACATGGTGGTATACTGAGCACTATATGGCGGCATACTGAGCACTACATGGTGGTATATGAAGAACTATATGGCGGCATACTTACCACTACATGATGGTATACTGAGCACTATATGGCGGCATACTGAGCACTACATGGTGGTATACTGAGCACTATATGGCGGCATACTGAGCACTACATGGTGGTTACTGAGCACTACATGGTGGTATACTGAGCACTATATGGTGGTATACTGAGCACTATATGGCGGCATACTGAGCACTACATGGTGGTATACTGAGCACTATATGGTGGTATACTGAGCACTATATGGCGGCATACTGAGCACTACATGGTGGTATACTGAGCACTATATGGTGGTATACTGAGCACTACATGGTGTTATACTGAGCACTATATGGCAGCATACTGAGAACCATTGATTACTCATTGTTGAGTGGTCTGAATGTGATTATGTGACGTGTCAGACGCTCTACACTCTACGGCCTTGTTTCCCAACCAGGGTGCCTCCAGCTGTTACAAAACTACAACTCCCAGCAAGCCCGGACAGCCTTTGGCTGTCCGGGGATGCTGGGAGTTGTAGTTTTGCAACCGCTGGAGGCACCCTGGTTGGGAAACACTGCTATGGTATATATACAGGACTGCGCCTTGTATATATTTCACAGACCTTCCTGCATGAACTCTGCATGGAGATGGCTTTTCTTAGGTTATGTTCACACTGCGGAACGTGTGCAGAATGTCCACCGGGAAAACCTGAGTAGACATTCCACATATTTGCTGGATTTGGTGGCACTAGGACTGTGCCTGTAGTTGCAAAACTACAACTCCCAGCATGCCTGGACATCATGGGGCGTGATCCAGTGGAATACCATATTCTCTGGGGTGTTTGTCCATACATCTCCCTACGTTCCTGACCTCTTCGCCTCCACGATGATTCGGTCCTTTGGCTGATCCCACCGAGTTCCTCCATTTTATTCTTCCTCCATGAGCGGTGGATTTACTTTCCCCACTGTAGATTGCCCCGGCGCTCTTCCATGAGACGCTGATGAAGCCGCCCATCTGAACTAATCGAGGTTTAAAGGGGTACTCCCGTGGAAAACTTTTTTTTTTATTAACTGGTGTCAGAAAGTTAAACAGATTTGTAAATTACTTCTATTAAAAAAATCTTAATCCTTCCAGTACTTATTTGCTGCTGAATACTACAGAGGAAATTATTTTCTTTATGGAACACAGAGCTCTCTGCTGACATCATGACCACAGTGCTCTCTGCTGACATCTCTGTCCATTTTAGGAACTGTCCAGAACAGCTATGGGGATTTTCTCCTACTCTGGACAGTTCTTAAAATGGACAGAGATGTCAGCAGAGAGCACTGTGCTCGTGATGTCAGCAGAGAGCTCTGTGTTCCAAAAAGAAAAGAATTTCCTCTGTAGTATTCAGCAGCTAATAAGTACTGGAAGGATTAAGATTTTTTTTAATAGAAGTAATTTACAAATCTGTTTGACTTTCCGGCACCAGTTGATTAAGTTTTCCATCGGAGTTCCCCTTTAATGTTGTAATGGGCGACCTAAGGGAAGGCGGCACCGCAAGGCCGACTGCGAAAGGGGAAAATCAATCACCAGGAATGAAGTCTCCAGGTTTTAGGGGAGGGAATGAATCGATACAGATATCCCGTCCGCCACTATTCTTCATACGCTCTGAACCACACGACTTGATTACAACTTCATTTTTGGCCAATAAATCCTCCGCTCTGCAACCTGTCAGCATGTTCGGACAGTTTTGGGTCTCAGCCCATGCTGGGAGTTGTAGTTTATTGAGCCACGGCCACAAACCTGCAGTCTGTATTTAGTCACAGTTGAAACCGTTCTTGAAGTTGTCATGGACCCATTGACTAAAGGCCCCCACTCCATACCGGGACCACCTGACCTAATCTCTGCCATCATCACTGTTGACTATGATCTGGTGCAAAATTAGCAACAGGACCTACCTACCATGTGCCACGTAGAAGAGGGGCCTTTAGGGACAAGGTGAGACTGATACCTTTGTACCCACTATAGCTCCGCCCCTAGATATTCTCCCATCTCCAGACCAGTCAAATGGTCTTTATACCATCTACTACAAGTTCCCATACTACTAGGTGCCCTTCTTTCTCTCCTCTTCTTTTCCATCTACACCAAGGCTTCTCAACCTGCCTCACCAACAAATACTACAGCACAGCACCAAATACTGTTATACATTGCCCATGTCACCTTCATCAGTGCGCTAGCAGCATCAAATTTCAACGTGTAGCACAACATACCTTTCCAACAGTGCTAAATCATCACAGTGTAGAACAAAATACCTCTCCAGCAGTGCTAAAGAACATCACATTGCAGAACAGAACACCTTTTCAGCAGTTCCAAACACCACAGTGCAGCACAAAATACTTCTTCGGCAGTGCCATACAAACATCACAGTATAGCACAAAGTACCTCTGTAGCAGTGCTAAATAAACATTACAGTGAAGCACAAAATACTTCTTCGGCAGTGCCATACAAACATCACAGTATAGCACAAAGTACCTCTGTAGCAGTGCTAAATAAACATTACAGTGAAGCACAAAATACTTCTTCGGCAGTGCCATACAAACATCACAGCATAGCACAAAGTACCTCTGTAGCAGTGCTAAACAAACATTACCGTGCGGCACAAAATACTTCTTCAGCAGTGCCATACAAACATCACAGTATAGCACAAAGTACCTCTCCAGCACTGCTAAATAAACATTACCGTACGGCACAAAATACTTCTTCAGCAGTGCTAAATATACAACATTTGGTGAAGAAATAAACAGAATTTTAGATGCGTAGAATGAATTTCCACAATTTCTCAAACTAATTTGTCACCTAATAACATGAACAAGACGGACCCTGTTATCTTTTTGGCATGTTTCCATATAAATTGACACACCAAACTTGCCTACCAGCAGCGGCCCTGTGTAGATTGACCTTGCGCTATCTGCGCATGTGCCACTATATGCATTGATGGCACAAGGGCAGGTAATCTACACAGGGTCATTGCTGGCAGGCATGCCTTGTTTGTCAATCAACAGGAGGAGTGGGCATTAGAAAAGAGAGATGTTGTGGCCCTTGGACATAGCTGACCTTGTGCCACGCCACTCTGACACTCCAGGACCATCTACAAAATGTTTTTATCTACAGTATAAAGCCACCGAATCCACTTGCAAAAATATGCCTTAAAGGGGTACTCTGTCGAAAAACATCTTATCCCCTATCCAAAGGATAGGGGATAAGATGTCTAATCACCGCGACCCTTGCGATCTCTGCTGCAGCACCCCAATCATCCGGTGCATGGATCCAACTCCACTCCTTGTCAGATGACTGGCGCCATGCCCCCTCCATTCATGTCTATAAGAGGAGGTGTAACGGCATGACGGAGGAGGAGTGGAGCAAACTCCGCTCCATACCAGATGACTGATGACTATAGCCGCCATGCCCCCTCCATTCATTTCTATAGAAGGAGGCGTGATGGTGCAATGGAGGTGGTGTGGAGCGAACTCCGCTCCATGCCAAATGACTGGCGACTACAGCCACCATGCCCTCTCCATTCATGTCTATGGGAGGAGGCATGACGGAGGAGGTGTGGAGCGAACTCCGCTCGAGATGACTGGCGACTACATCCGCCATGCCCCTCCATTCATGTCTATAGGAGGAGGTGTGATGGAGGAGGTGTGGAGCGAACGCCACTCCGTGCCAGATGACTGGTGACTGCAGCCGCCATGCCCCCTCCATTCATGTCTATGGTAGGAGGCGTGACTGAGGAGGAGTGGAGCGAACTCCGCTCCGGATGACTGGCGACTACAGCCGCTATGCCCCCTCCATTCATGTCTGTGGGAGGAGACGTGATGGAGGAGGAGTAGAGCGAACTCCACTCTGTGCCAGATGACTGGCGACTACAGCCGCCATGGCCCCTCCATTCATGTCTATGGGAGGAGGCGTGACAGCGTGACGGAGGAGGTGTGGAGCGAACTCCGTGCCGGATTACTGGCGACTACAGCCGCCATGCCCCTTCGATTCAGGCCTATGGGAGGAGACGTGACGGAGGAGTGGAGCGAACTCCGCTCTGTGCCGGATGACTGGCGACTACAGCCACCATGCCCCCTCCATTCATGTCCATGGGAGGAGACGTGACGTCAGAAAGGGATAAGATGTTTTCCGGCAGAATACCCCTTTAAATGAGGTCACTAATCCCTGCAAGACTGTACTCAACAGGTTAACAGGAGGTAATTTAATTCCCTGTCGGCTTCTGCTTAATTTTCTATGGGAATCTGTCCTACAGATGACTGCGCAGATTTGTGACGCAGATTCGGCTGGATTTGTTACCTCTTAGGCACAGAATCTATGCCAAACCTGCATCATACTCGCCATGGCTTCCATAATGGATTTGAGTGTCTCCTAATAGTCTGTGTGTATTTGTTCATCCCTGATATGTACTTGTTCTCACTATAAGTAATTATTCAGATGACGGCAGCCGCCATAACTCACCGCTCGGCGCCGCAATCTCCGGAAGAGACAATAATTGGTAGTTTGTAAGATTTAAAAGCCACATTGAGTTTCCTGAACACTCGGGATCCTGTTTACACTGTCCGTGGTGAAGACGTGCCAGGGAAGGAGCCGGAGATATATTGGACATAGTAAAATATTATTAACGTAGCTAAAGCACCCCCTTAAGTTTCGGCTCGCTCACATTTACAGTTTCCTCGGCTGCGCGGGAATCCCGGTAAGAACTGATTAAGCTCGGCTCCTGGGAACTGTCTTTCAAGACGAGACTTCTTAAATCCTTTCACGTCGTGTGACTTTAAAAGTGATTTACGGCAAACCTGCCACACTTCACATAACCGTATGGCGCAGGCCAGCTGGGGACATTTATTAGGGCCACTACAGAAAGCCTAGCTCCGTCCTAAAGACTCCGCAAATTTATAACAGGGCTGAGACCCCAACGCTATGTGCGAAGCTTCTGGGCCTAATTTGTATATAACAACCACGGAAGCATTGTCTGCGCCGTATACATCACTCGTCTCTAGTGTTGAGCACGAATATTCGTAGTGCAAATTTCTTATCGCAAATATCGGAACTTCACGAATATTTAGAATATAGTGGTATATATTCGTAATTACGAATATTCAGGGATCTTTTGTGTTGTTTTTTTTTTACATGCTAATTTTTATGCAAATTTTCCACGCAAATTTTCGCATGGAAAAAAAGTGAACGAACATAGCGAATATGCGAATTTCGCGAACATAGGAAGTATAATCATCAATATATTCACAGAATATCGCAAATTCGAATATGGCCCCTGCTACTCATCACTACTTGTCTCATCCATCCGCTCCTGTCTACCGAGCCCCCGAAAGTATGAACTAAGGGTTCAGAGGGCTCTGATGTCCATGGAGACCAAGACTCCCCCAACCACCTTGTACGAAGACGACTACACATCTGCAGTACTTAGGGTTGCCACCTGGCCGGTATTTTACAGGCACAGACGATATTTTAACCACCCTGCTGGTCAATGCATTGGACGGTATTTATCCAACCAATCCTCCAACTCCGGGAATGTTGCACCATATACTATACCAGTATTTCCCAACCAGAGCGCCTTCAGCTGTTGCAAAACTACAACTACCAGAATGCCCGGACAGCCAATGGCTGTCCGGGCATCCTGGGAGTTGTAGTTTTGCAACAGCTGGAGGCACCCCTGATTCGAAAACACTGACCTATACTATATACTACTATATAGTCTAACATGCTGGAAGTTGAAGTTTTGCAACAGATGGAGGCACCCCTGGTTGGGAAACACTGACCTAGACTATATAGTCCAACATGCTGGGAGTTGTAGTTTTCGTTTGGGGCAGCTGCTGAGCCACAGGCGGTATCAGGGCATGATGGGAGTTGTAGTTAGTAAAAAACTGCAACTCCCGAATTTAATTAAAAAAAGCAATCAAAAAGTCACATCAAAACAAAAATGGTCCTGTTAAAAACTACAGATGTGATGTCACGCATATATAATTAGCGTGGCCGCTAATTTTTTTGCAAGAGAGGTGGCAACCCTAGCAGTGCTGAGGACTAATGACGTGGACTTCTAGCAGTGCTGAGGACTCATGACATGGACTTCTAGCAGTGCTGAGGACTCATGACATGGACTTCTAGCAGTTCTGAGGACTCATGACATAGACTTCTAGCAGTGCTGAGGACTCATGACAGACTTCTAGCAGTGCTGAGGACTCATGACAGACTTCTAGCAGTGCTGAGGACTCATGACATAGACTTCTAGCAGTGCTGAGGACTCATGACATAGACTTCTAGCAGTGCTGAGGACTCATGACATAGACTTCTAGCAGTGCTGAGGACTCATGACATAGACTTCTAGCAGTGCTGAGGACTCATGACATAGACTTCTAGCAGTGCTGAGGACTCATGACATAGACTTCTAGCAGTGCTGAGGACTCATGACATGGACTTCTAGCAGTGCTGAGGACTCATGACATAGACTTCTAGCAGTGCTGAGGACTCATGACATAGACTTCTAGCAGTGCTGAGGACTCATGACATGGACTTCTAGCAGTGCTGAGGACTCATGACATAGACTTCTAACAGTGCTGAGGACTCATGACAGACTTCTAGCAGTGCTGAGGACTCATGACATAGACTTCTGGCAGTGCTGAGGACTCATGACATGGACTTCTGGCAGTGCTGAGGACTCATGACATGGACTTCTAGCAGTGCTGAGGACTCATGACATAGACTTCTAGCAGTGCTGAGGACTCATGACATAGACTTCTAGCAGTGCTGAGGACTCATGACATAGACTTCTAGCAGTGCTGAGGACTCATGACATAGACTTCTAGCAGTGCTGAGGACTCATGACATAGACTTCTAGTAGTGCTGAGGACTCATGACATAGACTTCTAGCAGTGCTGAGGACTCATGACATAGACTTCTAGCAGTGCTGAGGACTCATGACATAGACTTCTAGCAGTGCTGAGGACTCATGACATAGACTTCTAGCAGTGCTGAGGACTCATGACATAGACTTCTAGTAGTGCTGAGGACTCATGACATAGACTTCTAGCAGTGCTGAGGACTCATGACATAGACTTCTAGCAGTGCTGAGGACTCATGACATAGACTTCTAGCAGTGCTGAGGACTCATGACATAGACTTCTAGCAGTGCTGAGGACTCATGACATAGACTTCTAGCAGTGCTGAGGACTCATGACATAGACTTCTAGCAGTGCTGAGGACTCATGACATGGACTTCTAGCAGTGCTGAGGACTCATGACATAGACTTCTAGCAGTGCTGAGGACTCATGACATAGACTTCTAGCAGTGCTGAGGACTCATGACATGGACTTCTAGCAGTGCTGAGGACTCATGACATAGACTTCTAACAGTGCTGAGGACTCATGACATGGACTTCTAACAGTGCTGAGGACTCATGACATAGACTTCTAGTAGTGCTGAGAACTCATGACATAGACTTCTAGTAGTGCTGAGGACTCATGACATGGACTTCTAGCAGTGCTGAGGACTCATGACATAGACTTCTAGCAGTGCTGAGGACTCATGACATAGACTTCTAGCAGTGCTGAGGACTCATGACATAGACTTCTAGCAGTGCTGAGGACTCATGACATAGACTTCTAGCAGTGCTGAGGACTCATGACATAGACTTCTAGTAGTGCTGAGGACTCATGACATGGACTTCTAACAGTGCTGAGGACTCATGACATGGACTTCTAGCAGTGCTGAGGACTCATGACATAGACTTCTAGCAGTGCTGAGGACTCATGACATAGACTTCTAGTAGTGCTGAGGACGCATGACATGGACTTCTAACAGTGCTGAGGACTCATGACATAGACTTCTAGCAGTGCTGAGGACTCATGACATAGACTTCTAGCAGTGCTGAGGACTCATGACATGGACTCCTAGCAGTGCTGAAGACTCATGACATGGACTTCTAACAGTGCTGAGGACTCATGACATAGACTTCTAGTAGTGCTGAGGACTCATGACATAGACTTCTAGTAGTGCTGAGGACTCATGACATGGACTTCTAGCAGTGCTGAGGACTCATGACATAGACTTCTAGCAGTGCTGAGGACTCATGACATAGACTTCTAGCAGTGCTGAGGACTCATGACATAGACTTCTAACAGTGCTGAGGACTCATGACATAGACTTAGCTGTTCTCAGTGTCAGATGTAGAAGGCTTACCCCTGTTTTAAGAGCCGAGGCGCATGCTCTCTATTACCCAAAGTGCAAGAAAAAGTGCAAACGTGTCACAACAAAGAAACGTGCACAAAGGATGTGGTCTATCGCTAAGCCCTTCTCTAACAGGAGAGAGGCCCCAACAAACCTACCCTTCACCTCAGGGCCAAAAGGCACCTGCAAGGATCCAGGTTCGATGCTCCTTTGTGCTGAAGGGGCCACAAATGTTTCTGGCTTCAGCCTAAGCGTTGACCAAGGTATCAGCCGAGGAGCCGTATACTGATGGCATCTCGACCGAAGCCAAGATGCCCAGGGGTTGCAGGGAGGTGAGGAACCTGATGGCCACACACACCTCCCCTAGACCGCCAGGAGGGACACCCGGAAGGGCTACCGCATCCTAACAAATCCTGTGTACAAAAACAAAGATGTAAAAGTGGCACAGTGACATACGAAAAAAATAAATAATTGGATGAGTGCAGATATACTGCCCGGTCATCTGGCCAGATCTATAAAAATTTCCCTGATCTTAGCCAGAAGGCCGGGATACCAAGGGTGAGTGCCAAAGGTGAAGAGTATGGTGCAGTGCGTTCACTCAGAGAGCTATAACACCCAGTGAGTTTTGGCACTCCCCGAGGCACAGAAGAACCTCGGCTCTACACCCCCCAGCCTCATGCCGAGACCCTGAGGAAACAGGTCACATCAGGGCAACCATTGAGTTGGTCCTGTGGCACCAGCCCCGGATCGCCCCGGTACACCTGCTCCTCCATGCCGCACCCCTCCTCACCAGTCCCACACCAGTGCTGCCAAATTCATGACTGAAATGAAAACTGATAAGAACAGATATTACACTTGATCTTAACCAAAAGGCCGAGAAGCGATTTGGTTTGTCATTGCATCGTTCTTTCACACTACGGTTAGGTTCCTGTAAAAACCTCCGTCATGAACTCCCGTCAGAAAGTCCCATTCATGTCAATGGGATTTTTTTTACCATCCTTTAGCACCAGTTATGTCCCGTTATGATGGCGCAAAGAACGGTGCATGCACTAATTTTTGTCCCGTCAAAAATAATGGTGGAAATTTTAATACTGAAGTCTATGGGTGACGGATGTTCACAAAGGACATCCGTTAGTCCCCATTATTTTCACCTTCCGTTATGATCCGTTATTGCATCACAACCGGAAGGGGTTAAAACAGACATAAAATAACGGTGTATGACGGATAAAATAATGGGTGATAACTGATAACGGATGGAACATGGTTATTATTTTGACAGAATGCCCGTTAAAATAACCTGAGATGCCTGAGGAAGCGTCCACGCCCGTGAAACGCGTTGCATTGTGGGAAAATAAATGTTATTAGTAACTCACCTTGTCTCAGCGCCCGTTTATCCTGCTTTGTTCCCGGAGGTATGTCCGCTGTTTGATGCTGTTTACCCAGCATGGAGAGGCTGCAGAGACTCTTCCTTCACACGTTACCCCATGATTGTACTTGGATTGGAGTACAACCGCTCGTGGTAAGCGCAATCCCCACTGAGCGTTACCATATACTGAGAGTAATACTCCGCGGCGTGGTAAAATAACGGACATTATTCATCCATTATCACCCGTTATGTTGAGTTATTTTGATTATTTTTTCATGATCTCTTTCAGCAGAAAAATGTCTGTCGAAATGAAGGAACATGATGGTAGTGTGAACGAAGCCTAAGAAAGACGCCGTATGTCTGCACGGAGGCTCCTCAAGGCACAATATTCATATATTTCAGGGCATTATTGTAAGATGGAAACATATAAGGGGAGATTAATCGAGACCTGTGCAGAGGAAAACTTGTCCAGTTGCCCATAGCAACCAATCAGATCGCTTCTTTTATTTTTGAGAAGGCCTATGAAAAATGAAAGAAGCGATCTGATTGGTTGCTATGGGCAACTGGACAAGTCTTCCTCTGCAAAGGTTTTGATTAATCTCCCCCATAAAGCCCAAAAATCTAATCTCAGAAATTAAAATATAGATGAAAGAAAAATAAGCAGATAATTTATATTCTGTATAGAAAGAATTTTTACATAAGCGTCATGGAGAGCGGCCGGGAGGAAGATGTCACGTTCTGAGATGATCTGAGATGAGGACAGGAACTTCTTCAGAGGTCACCACAGAACATATAGTATTAACAGTACAGGTAGGGGGCAGAATAGTATATACAGTACAGGTAGAGGGCAGAATAGTATATACAGTACAGGTAGGGGGCAGTATAGTATTTACAGTACAGGTAGGAGGCAGTATAGTATTTACAGTACAGGTAGGAGGCAGAATAGTATATACAGTACAGGTAGGGGGCAGTATAGTATATACAGTACAGGTAGAGGGCAGAATAGTATATACAGTACAGGTAGGGGGCAGTATAGTATTTACAGTACAGGTAGGAGGCAGTATAGTATTTACAGTACAGGTAGGAGGCAGTATAGTATTTACAGTACAGGTAGAGGGCAGAATAGTATATACAGTACAGGTAGGGGGCAGTATAGTATATACAGTACAGGTAGGGGGCAGTATAGTATTTACAGTACAGGTAGGAGGCAGTATAGTATATTTAGTACAGGTAGGGAGCAGTATAGTATATGTAGTACAGGTAGAGGACAGTATAGTATATGTAGTACAGGTAGGGGGCAGTATAGTATATGTAGTACAGGTAGAGGACAGTATAGTATATGTAGTACAGGTAGGGGGCAGTATAGTATATGTAGTACAGGTAGGGGGCAGTATAGTATATGTAGTACAGGTAGGGGGCAGTATAGTATATGTAGTACAGGTAGGGGGCAGTATAGTATATGTAGTACAGGTAGAGGACAGTATAGTATATGTAGTACAGGTAGGGGGCTGTATAGTATATGTAGTACAGGTAGGGGGCAGTATAGTATATGTAGTACAGGTAGAGGACAGTATAGTATATGTAGTACAGGTAGAGAGCAGTATAGTATATGTAGTACAGGTAGAGGACAGTATAGTATATGTAGTACAGGTAGGGGGCAGTATAGTATATGTAGTACAGGTAGAGGACAGTATAGTATATGTAGTACAGGTAGGGGGCAGTATAGTATATGTAGTACAGGTAGGGGGCAGTATAGTATATGTAGTACAGGTAGGGGGCAGTATAGTATATGTAGTACAGGTAGAGGACAGTATAGTATATGTAGTACAGGTAGGGGGCAGTATAGTATATGTAGTACAGGTAGGGGGCAGTATAGTATATGAAGTACAGGTAGAGGACAGTATAGTATATGTAGTACAGGTAGAGAGCAGTATAGTATATGTAGTACAGGTAGAGAGCAGTATAGTATATGTAGTACAGGTAGAGAGCAGTATAGTACATGTAGTGCAGGTAGAGGACAGTATAGTATATGTAGTACAGGTAGAGGACAGTATAGTACATGTAGTACAGGTAGAGGACAGTATAGTATATGTAGTACAGGTAGGGGGCAGTATAGTATATGTAGTACAGGTAGAGGACAGTATAGTATATGTAGTACAGGTAGGGGGCAGTATAGTACATGTAGTACAGGTAGAGGACAGTATAGTATATGTAGTACAGGTAGGGGGCAGTACAGTATATGTAGTACAGGTAGAGGACAGTATAGTATAAGTAGTACAGGTAGGGGGCAGTATAGTATATGTAGTACAGGTAGAGGACAGTATAGTATATGTAGTACAGGTAGGGGGAAGTATAGTATATGTAGTACAGGTAGGGGGCAGTATAGTATATGTAGTACAGGTAGGGGGCAGTATAGTATATGTAGTACAGGTAGGGGGCAGTATAGTACATGTAGTACAGGTAGAGGACAGTATAGTATATGTAGTACAGGTAGAGGACAGTATAGTATATGTAGTACAGGTAGAGAGCAGTATAGTATATGTAATACAGGTAGGGGGCAGTATAGTACATGTAGTACAGGTAGAGGGCAGTATAGTACATGTAGTACAGATAGAGGACAGTATAGTATATGTAGTACAGGTAGAGAGCAGTATAGTATATGTCGTACAGGTAGAGAGCAGTATAGTATATGTAGTACAGGTAGAGGACAGTATAGTATATGTAGCACAGGTAGGGGGCAGTATAGTA
Organism: Hyla sarda; assembly: GCF_029499605.1. Classification (NCBI taxonomy): domain Eukaryota; kingdom Metazoa; phylum Chordata; class Amphibia; order Anura; family Hylidae; genus Hyla; species Hyla sarda. Next base: position 231,052,325 of record NC_079195.1, read on the forward strand.
TATGTAGTACAGGTAGAGAGCAGTATAGTATAGGTAGTACAGGTAGAGGACATTATAGTATATGTAGTACAGGTAGAGAGCAGTATAGTATATGTAGTACAGGTAGAGAGCAGTATAGTATATGTAGTACAGGTAGAGAGCAGTATAGTATATGTAGTACAGGTAGAGGACAGTATAGTATATGTAGTACAGGTAGAGGACAGTATAGTATATGTAGTACAGATAGAGGACAGTATAGTATATGTAGGACAGGTAGAGAGCAGTATAGTATATGTAGTACAGGTAGAGAGCAGTATAGTATATGTAGTACAGGTAGGGGGCAGTATAGTATATGTAGTACAGGTAGAGAGCAGTATAGTATATGTAGTACAGATAGAGGACAGTATAGTATATGTAGTACAGGTAGGGGGCAGTATAGTACATGTAGTACAGGTAGAGGACAGTATAGTATATGTAGTACAGGTAGAGAGCAGTATAGTATATGTAGTACAGGTAGGGGGCAGTATAGTATATGTAGTACAGGTAGAGAGCAGTATAGTATATGTAGTACAGGTAGAGAGCAGTATAGTATATGTAGTACAGGTAGAGAGCAGTATAGTATATGTAGTACAGATAGAGGACAGTATAGTATATGTAGTACAGGTAGAGAGCAGTATAGTATATGTAGTACAGATAGAGGACAGTATAGTACATGTAGTACAGGTAGAGGACAGTATAGTATATGTAGTACAGGTAGAGAGCAGTATAGTATATGTAGTACAGGTAGAGAGCAGTATAGTATATGTAGTACAGGTAGGGGGCAGTATAGTATATGTAGTACAGATAGAGGACAGTATAGTATATGTAGTACAGGTAGGGGGCAGTATAGTATATGTAGTACAGGTAGGGGGCAGTATAGTACATGTAGTACAGGTAGAGGACAGTATAGTATATGTAGTACAGGTAGAGAGCAGTATAGTATATGTAGTACAGGTAGGGGGCAGTATAGTATATGTAGTACAGGTAGAGAGCAGTATAGTATATGTAGTACAGGTAGGGGGCAGTATAGTATATGTAGTACAGGTAGGGGGCAGTATAGTATATGTAGTACAGGTAGGGGGCAGTATAGTATATGTAGTACAGGTAGAGAGCAGTATAGTATATGTAGTACAGGTAGGGGGCAGTATAGTATATGTAGTACAGGTAGAGAGCAGTATAGTATATGTAGTACAGGTAGAGAGCAGTATAGTATATGTAGTACAGGTAGAGAGCAGTATAGTATATGTAGTACAGGTAGAGGACAGTATAGTATATGTAGTACAGGTAGGGGGCAGTATAGTATATGTAGTACAGGTAGAGAGCAGTATAGTATATGTAGTACAGGTAGGGGGCAGTATAGTATATGTAGTACAGGTAGAGAGCAGTATAGTATTTGTAGTACAGGTAGGGGGCAGTATAGTATATGTAGTACAGGTAGGGGGCAGTATAGTATATGTAGTACAGGTAAAGGACATAAATAGTAACTTGAGATGTTGTCACCTGTGGGGCCTCTGTATCAGTGACGTTATTATTATATCATTGCAATTCTTCAGTTATTTTTGCTTTGTTACCACTTCCTCAGGGTTCCCAGAATTTTATTTTAGTTCCATATTTTACATTTATATTTGATAATGACGGGGGCCAATGGTTCAGTCACTGCTGGGACCCCTCTGCCTATGAAGGGGGGGGGGGGGGGGCTCGGTACTATCTATAGACAGGCAGCGATGATGATGATGATTGCAGAACTGTGTATTTCTATTCGATGGCTCATTTTAGGATGAATCTTACATTTGATAGTTGTGATGTCATACACGCCGGTGGTGACATCACTCCTAGATCCAGACAATCCAATCTATTGGGCGTCAGAAGGAATTTCCCGTCTCCTTTTCTTCTCCTTCTCTACAAACCGAGAGGATATTATGAGTGAAATCAATCAGGACCCGGATCCGTCAGGGAAGGAGTCGGCGTCCCCGTCCTTCTACCTTCTCACTAGCTTTCGTGGACTTTGGCGCTAACCGGGGGTGACACTTAAATCAATTGTGTGACATTACAGAACCGCCTGTGATCCATCAGGCGTCCGGCGTATAATCTGCATACCAGAAACGGCGCAGGGCGGTCGGGAATCGTAAGTGGAACTCGTCTGGGTGTAAAAAAACGAATGTCACCGACATGGAGCCATAGGATATAATGGGCAGGTAAGTATGCTGAGAGTTGTAGTCCTCCATCAGTCGGTCTTAAATGTCCCTTTATGTAGACTCTTTAGACTAAGGTGGTCATTTATCAAGACCCAAATGGGGCTAGATATTTGCAAAGTCGTAGCGTTCGGCCTATGCCAGTGGTCTCCAAACTGTGGCCCTCCAGATGTTGCAAAACTACAACTCCCAGCATGCCCGGACAGCCAACGGCTGTCCGGGCACGCTGGGAATTGTAGTTTTGCAACATCTGGAGGGCCACAGTTTGGAGACCACTGGTTTAAGTGCTTTCTGATTACAGTTAGGGAGGAGTTTTGATACATTGTAAAATTGATACATTTTAGTGTAAATAGAAACTTTTGTTTGTCAATATTTTAGTTTTGCAACATCTGGAGGTCTACAGTTTGGAGACCACTGGTTTAGGTACTTTCCAATTACAGTTAGGGAGGAGTTTTGATACATTGTAAAATTGATACATTTTAGTGTAAATAGAAACTTTTGTTTGTCAATATTTTAGTTTAGCAACATCTGGAGGTCCACAGTTTGAGACCACTGGCCTAAGCCAAACTAATCACTGGCGTATATGGCTTTTCTGCACAGGCGGACCCAGTGCGCATTTTGTGGGCACAGTTTAGGCGCGGTGTCCCAGGCGCACAGTTTACGCACCGATTCACGACGAGCAAAAGTCGCACCGTTTTGCGCAAGAACTACTGCAGCCAGGACCAGGTGCGCTGAGCTGACTGACAAGTGCGCTCCACATTATCTCCAAATTGTGCATTTACATTAGCCGGCATGTATCAAAAGGCTCCGGCATCTTGACAAATCCCGATCAGCTGCGCCCGGTGCGTACTAGTGCGCCGCATAGGCGGAAAAAAATAAATAAACCAAAGTCGAATATGTTGATAAATAACCCCCTTAGTCTAAATCTTTACACCTATTGGCGGCTTATTTTTCCCCACTGTTACATGCTAAAAAAAATTGTGGTAAAATGTTGGTAAATTTTAACGCCTTTTAGGTAGCGCCCCCTTCCAATGAGAATAATGCGCATTTTGTGATACTGTGCAAAAAAGCCTAGAAAAGAAATAATACATTAAATAATAATTAATTAATGATTCAATTAAATAAATAAATAAATAAATAATTATGGTATATTTTATAACAGGTTTTAAATGCAAACACTCCTGTAATCCTTAACCATTAGGGGGGTGTGGGGGGGGGGTTAGCATAATGCGAAACCTGCTGCGCAAGCGTGCGGTTTCCCCAGTTGCTGTGCAAAATTCATTACGTAGCGCACATCACTTTGCATACATTTTCCTAAATGACAGGAAGTCCTTGAATAGTACCAAAAAATTAAACAAAGGGTTGTAAAGCTCACACATACTCAGACACCATTAAACATTTTTTGCGCAAATGATAAATCTAGCGTGCCAACCAGTGCATTTGTCGACCATGACCCCTGGAAGTGCACAACGGTAAAAATAACCCAAAATTAGATGATAACTTTGGCGCAAATCAATGCGCAGAATAAAAACACACTGTGCATGCAATTTTGCATGTGTGCGCCACTTAATAAATTCCCCCCTATGTGTTGGGGGACTGATTTGTGATGTAAATCTCTGCAGATTATGTCAGAGATATGTATACGTATCTGTGGTGCGCCACGTGGTGTGATGTGAGGTGTAAGGGGGCAGATGTTATGGCCCCAGGGGTAGATGGTATTAACCCCTTCTTGTCGTGACACCAGGGCGTGGTTTGACCTTATAACCACCCGAAGGTAGTACCGCTAGTCCAAGGTTAGGCAGGCGCAATAAAGAGTCCGCGGCCAGGTTAAGGGTAACGGTAGCTTTACTGAGGGTAGACAGGTGGTACAGTCTATACAGTACAGCCAATATCCCAGAGAGGTGGACAGTGACACAGGGGACCTCGCAGGCTTGCTGGGACTTGCAGTGACTTGACAGACTATAATGCAGGCCACGGTGACTATAGATGACTTGACTTGAGATGGTAACTGACAATTGAGATGACGACTTACTCAGGACCAACTGGTGGCTGCAGTGATTTAGGCTTGAGGCCTCCAATGCTCTGGACACAGGCACCGGAACGCCTGACTGCTCTGGACACAGGCACCGGAACGCCTGACTGCACTGGACACAGGCACCGGAACGCCTGACTGCTCTGGACACAGGCACCGGAACGCCTGACTGCACTGGACACAGGCACCGGAATGCCTGACTGCACTGGACACAGGCACCGGAACGCCTGACTGCTCTGGACACAGGCACCGGAACGCCTGACTGCTCTGGACACAGGCACCGGAACGCCTGACTGCACTGGACACAGGCACCGGAACGCCTGACTGCTCTGGACACAGGCACCGGAACGCCTGACTGCTCTGGACACAGGCACCGGAACGCCTGACTGCACTGGACACAGGCACCGGAACACCTGACTGCACTGGACCTCAGCAGGAACACAAGAGCATGGACAGAGCAATGTGCTAAGAATGGGATTGCAGACCCTCCCCTGGTTATATAGGGGGCTGTGCAAGGAGCCTATGGGTAACTTGGGGGTCACCTGGTCACTGGGCTTCTCTGGGTAACAATACAATCATGTGGTACAGATTTAAAGGTATATTACACTTATAACACATAACTACATATAACCTGTAAATACTATAGGACTCTGCCTGACAGGACAGAAGAACAGTACCACAACATCCCATACTATGGGACATTACAAACACCCTTACTTAAATGAATTCACTACATCCCATACTGGGACATTACATATCCAATCCCTGGAAATCTGGAAGTTGTAGTGTTGCAACAGCTGCAGGCACACTGGTTAGGAAACACTGCCCTTAGGCTGTATGAGCATGCTGGGAGTTGTAGTTTTGCAACAGCTGGAGGCACACTGGTTGGGAAATAGTTTCTTTGGAGTACTCCAGGATATGAAAACTTTTCCCCTATACTAAGGATCAGATGGCAGGGGGTCCCATATTTGACAACAGCATGACATGGTGGCCGACGTGTCGTCTCAATACATTTCTATGGAAGAGCCGGAGACTGCCAAATGCAGCGTTCCGGCTCTCCCATAGAGATGTATTGAGGGGGCGTGTTGGCTGCTGCGTCATGTGGTGGTCGGACACGCCCCCTTGCCGCTGACTGCCGGGGACCCGCATGGGAAATCATGAGGAGCCCCAGAGGTCGGACCCCCGCGATCTTAAACTTATCCCCTATGCTTAGGATAGGGGATATGTTTTCATATCCTGGAGTACTCCTTTAAAAATGTCCGGGCATGCTGGGAGTTGTAGTTTTGCAACAGCTGCAGCCACACTGGTTGAGTACTCCTCTTATGCTTTAGCTCAATGATCTCCAAACTGTGGTCCTCCAGATGTTGCAAAACTACAACTCCCAGCATGCCCGGACAGCCGCTGGCTGTCCGGGCATGCTGAGAGTTGTAGTTTTACAACATCTGGAGGGCCACAGTTTTTCGCCCTCTACATGGCGTTTCTCCCTCTCTCCTCCCGGAAGCATTGCCGTTGCTCATCCAGTATAAGGAGCGAAGCCCCGGCACCTGTGAGCCATAAATCAGGCACAATAAGAATATGAGTAACTTCATTACTTCTTGTTTGATAACGCTAATGCGAACTTCGTGTTTGTTAGTTTTGCGAGATAAAATGAAAACCACTTAGCAAGAACGGATGTCATTTTACCGCAGTCGCTTTTCTACTTAAAGGGATATCGAGCAATCACAGAGCAATAAAGGGGCGAAAAGATGCAGAAAAACTCTCTCTGGAATGGATTGGGGCAGAGACGAAAAGAGAAATCAGTGCGCCAAATATTGTCCTCATCACTCTCCTACCTCCTCAATACTGATTTGATTAGAAATTGGTTGGAGCAGTGTTTACCAACCAGTGTGCCTCCAGCTGTTGTAAAACTACAACTCCTAGCAGTGTGCCTCCAGCTGTTGTAAAACTACAACTCCTAGCAGTGTGCCTCCAGCTGTTGCAAAACTACAACTCCCAGCATGCCCGGACAGCGTTAGGCAACTGTTTCCCCACCAGTGTGCCTCCAGCTGTTGCAAAACTACAACTCCCAGCATGCCCAGACAGCCTTAGGCCAGTGTTTCCCAACCAGTGTGTCTCCAGCTGTTGCTAAACTACAACTCCTAGCAGTGTGCCTCCAGCTGTTGCAAAACTACAACTCCCAGCATGCCCGGACAGCAATAGGCCAGTGTTTCCCCACCAGTGTGCCTCCAGCTGTTGCAAAACTTCAACTCCCAGCATGCCCAGACAGCCTTACACCAGTGTTTCCCAACCAGTGTGCCTCCAGCTGTTGCTAAACTACAATTCCCAGAATGCCCAGACAGTCAAAGGCCAGAGTTTCCCAACCAGTGTGCCTCCAGCTGTTGCAAAACTACAACTCCCAGCATGCCCGGACAGCGTTAGGCCAGTGTTTCCCCACCAGTGTGCCTCAAGCTGTTGCAAAACTACAACTCCCAGCATACCCAGACAGCATTAGGCCAGTGTTTCCCAACCAGTGTGCCTCCAGCTGTTGCAAAACTACAACACCCAGCATGCCCAGACAGCCTTAGGCCACTGTTTCCCAACCAGTGTGCCACCAGCTGTTGCAAAACAACAACACCCAGCATGCTCAGACAGCCTTATGCCAGTGTTTCCCAACCAGTGTGCCTCCAGCTGTTGCTAAACTACAATTCCCAGAATGCCCAGACAGTCAAAGGCCAGAGTTTCCCAACTAGTGTGCCTCCAGCTGTTGCTAAACTACAACTCCCAGCATGCCTAGACAGCATGCTGAGAGTTGTAGTTTTGCAACAGCTGGAGGCACACCTGATATTTTCTCATTGCCCCAGTTAGGACCCTCCTCTAAACTTCTGATTTGAATAGGAATTGGTTGTAAGCAGCGTTTCCCAACCAGTGTGCCTCTAGATGTTGCAAAACTACAACTCCCAGCATTTTGAGAGTTTTACAACAGCTGGAGGCACACACGTTGAGAAACACTAGCCAAAGGCTATCTGGGCATGCTGGGAGTTGTGGTTTTGCAACAGCTGGAGGCACACTGGTTGGGAAACACTGGCCAAAGGCTGTCCGTGCATGCTGGGAGTTGCAGTGTTGCAACAGCTGGAGACACACTGAAAACATTGGTATCAACCATGTAAATCCATCACTTGTATACAATGTCTCAAGCGAAGTGTTTTCCAAACAGTTTGTCTCCAGCTGTTGCAAAACTACAAATCCCAGCATGCCCGGACAGCCGTTGGCTGTCCGAGCATGCTGGGAGTTGTAGTTTTGCAACAGCTGGAGGCACTCTGGCTTTTTTTTCTCATTGCCCCGGTTGGGATCCATTGCCGTCTTTTGGTGCGATATCCGGCGCATTAAGAGGCCTTGTGATTGCTGTTAATGGGAACCTATGGTCAGATTGTCAATTACGGGGACAGATGGCGTTCTAAGGAGCAAGAATTGCGCGAGCGGAGTGATTGTTCCTCCTTAGAAACCAATGGCCTCCCATCTGGAGACCTCGGCGCGGTTATCAGGGATACAACCGCCGTCCGTCTCCATCGCTCGTCTCGAAGGTTAATCGTCAGGACCGGAGTCAATTATCCATTAACCCGCAATCACTTACACGAGCGCCGAGATCCCCCCCCCCCCCCCCCCCCCGTCTCCTCCCGGCACCGTAAATCAGACGAACCCCCTCGGATCGCACACACCCCCATACCCCCCCCCCCCCCCCCCCCCGCCAGATCAATTCTTAACAAAACCCGAAAGACAGGAAGAAGCATCGGGCGCCCTCCATAAAAGGTCCCTCAACATCTGCCCCGTCATAACAATCCGGGGAAACCCGCGATATTCTCGATGACGGGCGCCGGCGCATTTTGTTATTTAGCTGCCAAGAAAGAAAGAAGACAAATCAATAAACCCATAGAACAGCGAGAGCGGCGGCGGACGGAGGAACATTGTCAGGTGTATAGAGCGCGGACATTACCGTGTCACCCGCGTCTTTCCCCGGAGTCGCGGTCACCCGCCTAGGCTTTTACCACTTAATAATGGCACAAAAAAAAAATTGCCACTTTCTGAAATGTCACGAAAAAAGGAAAAATGGTTATTTACAATAATTTGTAATTTCGGCAATTACTTCTATGAAAGAGAAAGTGGAGTCGGGATGTAGTGAGGCCGATCGATCGCTGTGTGAACTGGAGTCTATAAAGTGCAGATCCAGGAACATAACGGAGCAAATACACAGAGAGCAGCTCCCCCCCCCCCGGCTGTCTACTTCCCATAATGCATCCTGGGGACATGGGTCACATGGGCTCCAACCGGTCTGCGGGGCCCCATACACAGCTGTGATGTCCTGTATCATCTGACCGGTCTGCGGGGCCCCATACACAGCTGTGATGTCCTGTATCATCTGACCGGTCTGTGGGGCCCCATATACAGCTGTGATGTCCTGTGTGATCTGACTGGTCTGTGGGCCCCATACTCAGCTGTGATGTCCTGTGTGATCTGACCGGTCTGCGGGGCCCCATACACAGCTGGGATGTCCTGTGTGATCTGACCGGTCTGCGGGGCCCCATACTCAGCTGTGATGTCCTGTGTGATCTGACCGGTCTGCGGGGCCCCATACACAGCTGGGATGTCCTGTGTGATCTGACCGGTCTGCGGGGCCCCATACACAGCTGTGATGTCCTGTGTCATCTGACCGGTCTGCGGGGCCCCATACACAGCTGTGATGTCCTGTGTCTTCTGACCAGCCTGCGGGGCCCCATACACAGCTGTGATGTCCTGTGTCATCTGACCGGTCTGCGGGGCCCCATACGCAGCTGTGATGTCCTGTGTGATCTGACTGGTCTGCAGGGTCCCATACACAGCTGTGATGTCCTGTGTGATCTGACCGGTCTGTGGGGCCCCATACACAGCTGTGATGTCCTGTGTGATCTGACCGGTCTGTGGGGCCCCATACACAGCTGTGATGTCTTGTGTGATCTGACTGGTCTGCGGGACCCCATACAGAGCTGTGATGTCCTGTGTGATTCTGTCCAGTCTGCGGGGCCCCATACGCAGCTGTGATGTCCTGTGAGATCTGACTGATCTGCGGGGCCCCATATAAAGCTGTGATGTCCTGTGTGATCTGACCGGTCTGCGGGGCCCCATACACAGCTGTGATGTCCTGTGTGATCTGACTGGTCTGCGGGGCCCCATACACAGCTGGGATGTCCTGTGTGATCTGACCGGTCTGCGGGGCCCCATACACAGCTGTGATGTCCTGTGTCATCTGACTGGTCTGCGGGGCCCCATACACAGCTGTGATGTCCTGTGTCTTCTGACCAGCCTGCGGGGCCCCATACACAGCTGTGATGTCCTGTGTCATCTGACCGGTCTGCGGGGCCCCATACGCAGCTGTGATGTCCTGTGTGATCTGACTGGTCTGCAGGGTCCCATACACAGCTGTGATGTCCTGTGTGATCTGACCGGTCTGTGGGGCCCCATACACAGCTGTGATGTCCTGTGTGATCTGACCGGTCTGTGGGGCCCCATACACAGCTGTGATGTCTTGTGTGATCTGACTGGTCTGCGGGGCCCCATACACAGCTGTGATGTCCTGTGTGATCTGACTGGTCTGCGGGGCCCCATACACAGCTGTGATGTCCTGTGTGATTCTGTCCAGTCTGCGGGGCCCCATACGCAGCTGTGATGTCCTGTGAGATCTGACTGATCTGCGGGGCCCCATATAAAGCTGTGATGTCCTGTGTGATCTGACCGGTCTGCGGGGCCCCATACACAGCTGTGATGTCCTGTGTGATCTGACTGGTCTGTGGGGCCCCATACACAGCTGTGATGTCCTGTGTGATCTGACCGGTCTGTGTGGCCCCATACACAGCTGTGATGTCCTGTGTCATCTGACTGGTCTGCAGGGCCCCATACACAGCTGTGATGTCCTGTGTGATCTGACTGGTCTGCGGGGCCCCATACACAGCTGTGATGTCTTGTGTGATCTGACTGATCTGCGGGGCCCCATACACAGCTGTGATGTCCTGTATCATCTGACCGGTCTGCGGGCCCCATATACAGCTGTGATGTCCTGTATCATCGGACCGGTCTGCGGGGCCCCATACACAGCTGTGATGTCCTGTATCATCTGACCGGTCTGCGGGGCCCCATATACAGCTGTGATGTCCTGTATCATCTGATCGGTCTGCGGGGCCCCATACACAGCTGTGATGTCCTGTGTGATCTGACCGGTCTGCGGGGCCCCATACACAGCTGTGATGTCCTGTATCATCTGACCGGTCTGTGGGGCCCCATATACAGCTGTGATGTCCTGTGTGATCTGACTGGTCTGTGGGCCCCATACTCAGCTGTGATGTCCTGTGTGATCTGACCGGTCTGCGGGGCCCCATACACAGCTGTGATGTCCTGTGTCATCTGACCGGTCTGCGGGGCCCCATACACAGCTGTGATGTCCTGTGTGATCTGACCGGTCTGCGGGGCCCCATACACAGCTGTGATGTCCTGTGTCATCTGACCTGTCTGCGGGGCCCCATACACAGCTGTGATGTCCTGTGTGATCTGACCGGTCTGCGGGGCCCCATACACAGCTGTGATGTCCTGTGTCTTCTGACCAGCCTGCGGGGCCCCATACACAGCTGTGATGTCCTGTGTCATCTGACCGGTCTGCGGGGCCCCATACGCAGCTGTGATGTCCTGTGTGATCTGACTGGTCTGCAGGGTCCCATACACAGCTGTGATGTCCTGTGTGATCTGACTGGTCTGTGGGGCCCCATACACAGCTGTGATGTCCTGTGTGATCTGACCGGTCTGTGGGGCCCCATACACAGCTGTGATGTCCTGTGTGATCTGACCGGTCTGTGGGGCCCCATACACAGCTGTGATGTCTTGTGTGATCTGACTGGTCTGCGGGGCCCCATACAGAGCTGTGATGTCCTGTGTGATTCTGTCCAGTCTGCGGGGCCCCATACGCAGCTGTGATGTCCTGTGAGATCTGACTGATCTGCGGGGCCCCATATAAAGCTGTGATGTCCTGTGTGATCTGACCGGTCTGCGGGGCCCCATACACAGCTGTGATGTCCTGTGTGATCTGACTGGTCTGTGGGGCCCCATACACAGCTGTGATGTCCTGTGTGATCTGACCGGTCTGCGGGGCCCCATACACAGCTGTGATGTCCTGTGTCATCTGACCGGTCTGCGGGGCCCCATACACAGCTGTGATGTCCTGTATCATCTGACTGGTCTGCGGGGCCCCATACACAGCTGTGATGTCCTGTGTGATCTGACTGGTCTGTGGGCCCCATACTCAGCTGTGATGTCCTGTGTGATCTGACCGGTCTGCGGGGCCCCATACACAGCTGTGATGTCCTGTGTCATCTGACCGGTCTGCGGGGCCCCATACACAGCTGTGATGTCCTGTGTGATCTGACCGGTCTGCGGGGCCCCATACACAGCTGTGATGTCCTGTGTCATCTGACCTGTCTGCGGGGCCCCATACACAGCTGTGATGTCCTGTGTGATCTGACCGGTCTGCGGGGCCCCATACACAGCTGTGATGTCCTGTGTCTTCTGACCAGCCTGCGGGGCCCCATACACAGCTGTGATGTCCTGTGTCATCTGACCGGTCTGCGGGGCCCCATACACAGCTGTGATGTCCTGTGTCATCTGACTGGTCTGCAGGGCCCCATACACAGCTGTGATGTCCTGTGTGATCTGACTGGTCTGCGGGGCCCCATACACAGCTGTGATGTCTTGTGTGATCTGACTGATCTGCGGGGCCCCATACACAGCTGTGATGTCCTGTATCATCTGACCGGTCTGCGGGGCCCCATACACAGCTGTGATGTCCTGTGTGATCTGACTCCTTTCTGTTATAGCCAGCAGGGAGTTTTTCAGCAGTTTGCTCTACAGCAGCTCTTCTTTGGGCCCCCATGACTTTTGGACACTTTTACACTTGTGGTTGGTACTTACTACTAAATACTGAGAACACCAACCACACAAGAGATGAACTAACCCGGTCGTGTAGGTCACAACCGGCAGTGGCCGCTACATCAAAGGCATTTATCATTTCTTTTACTGTGACGTCCCCTTCACCACTGCCGCCCTAGGCACAGGCCTAATGGCAAATAGGGTCCTGTGCTTTATAGGCAGCCATAAGGCCCCGTATTATTTAAAGGGGTAGTCTGCCCCTAGACATCCTATCCCCTATGCAAAGGATAGGGGATAAGATGTCTGATGATGGGGGCCCGCCACTGGGGACCCCCGCAATCTCCCTGCTGCACCTGGTGTTTGTTTAAAGCGTTGAGTGCAGCACCACGCCCCCTCCTATAGACTTGCATTGAGGGGGTGTGGTCGTGACATCACGAGCCTCCGCTCCACATCGCCAGTCATCCAGGACAGAGCGAAGTTTGCTCCGCACACCAGATTTCTGGGGTGTCGCAGCCGAGATCGCGGTGGTCCCCAGCGGCGTCTGCAGCCCATGTGACCCCTGTCCCCCAGGATAAGATGTCTAGGGGAGGAGTACCCCTTTAAAGTTACTATACTTGGATTTGGGCCCCCTCAGGATCAGAGGTGTTACTTGAAGCTTAGGGGCCCAATGCAAAATCTGCAACAGGGCCCCTGATGCCAATTACACCGGCCTCTTATGGGGCAGATGTGCTCTGGGGCCCCTTAGGCACCAGTGTCCTGGTGCGACCGCTATCTCTGCACCACCTATAGCTATGCCCCTGTTAGGGCCCAGGTGCCCCTATAATGACTATAGGTCCTTACCGCTTTCCCGGGGCCCCCCTTAACCTGTCCTGCTGCCCCTACATTGTCAATACGTTTAATGCGTTGCGGCACCCAGAGAGTTCGGCTCCGGCTGGCGAATACAGCGACAAAGTTTGTGAGCCGTGAACTTCATCCCACACAGATGCTGACTGGCTCCCTGCAGCTGAACACCCCGGTGCGCAGTATGTCAGCCGCCGCCGAGACTTGTGGGAGCCGCCGCCGCCGCCACCACCGCTTTATTGATACTCAGCGATTCTCGCTCTCTCGCACAGGAGAAAGTGTCAGATTAATGTTGTTATGCAAATGTGACATATTAGATTAATCTGCGGTGACCTTTACTTCCAGGACGGATCTATATAAATAGTCGTTTTTATTTGATATATTTAGGAATGTTACAAAGTTTTTTTATGTCGGTTTTTATGTTTTATATGGTTATATCAGGACGATGCTGATCAGAACACATCCCCTACGGACCGTCCCGGCGCACTCCCCGCATCCTCACTCATTACCATATTATTCATGTGCATTCTGGTCCAGTATTCTTATTTTATTTATTTTTATACCATTTATACTTATGGACACTATATGGTTATACTGTTGTAATGATGCTTCTCTATATCACCTTATTGTTACCCTTTGTTCTTATACACAATGGCCCTCATCTATCATTGGAAACCCGACAGTTTTTGTCGTTTTTTTTTTTTTTTTTTTTGGCGCAAGGTGTCTGCGACAAGGCACAGACATCATGCGACAAACTGCGACAAACCTTTCCTACGAACCCGACTCAGGGATTTTTCAAGCCTAAAAAGGGGCGTTTCCCGACCAAAACCAAGGTTTCCAACACTGAAACCCTAAAAGTCTGGTCGGTTTCTTAATAAATCAGTTGGAAACCTTGGTTTTGGTCGGGAAACGCTCCTTTTTAAGCTTCTAAACTCCCCGATACAGGCTCTTATGTCAATAGTCATTATGCATTGTTTTCTAAACTAAAAAAAAATATTAGTTATTTCTTCTGACAGGAAATTTGCTAATAACGCGAGAATTAGAAAGCTGAGACAAAAAAAACCTGCCTGCGACAAAAAAAAAACAATTGCGACTAAATGTGCGACACAAATTGATAGGGAAAAACATGGTCGGGTTGAAACCAAAAAAACAAACCCAACCCTACATTTTTGATAAATCAGGGCCAGTGTTTTAGACAAAAGTTGTTCTTATATTAAGATTAAAGGAATTTGAAATTTAAAAAGACTGTGCAATACTTCACTTATCCTGTGGAGGCGCTGCAGGGGTATAGCACATATGCTGCAGGATTTACCAAGAAATTACATCTAATCATTAGAAGAAAATTAGTCACCTTATGTCAGTGATCCCAACCAGGGTGCCTCCAGCTGTTGCATACTGCATGCTGGGAGTTGCAGTTTTGCAGCAGCAACAGAATAGTGAGTGCATCTCCCGAGTATAATACAGGATATAACTCAGGATCAGTACAGGATAAGGAATGTAATGTATGTACACAGTGACCTCACCAGCAGAATAGTGAGTACAGATCTGGAGTATAATACAGGATATAACTCAGGATCAGTACAGGATAAGTAATGTAATGTATGTACACAGTGACCTCACCTGCAGAATAGTGAGTACAGCTCTGGGGTATAATACAGGATATAACTCAGGATCAGTACAGGATAAGTAATGTAATGTATGTACACAGTGACCTCACCAGCAGAATAGCGAGTACAGCTCTGGGGTATAATACAGGATATAACTCAGGATCAGTACAGGATAAGTAATGTGATGTATGTACACAGTGACCTCACCAGCAGAATAGTGAGTACAGCTCTGGAGTATAATACAGGATATAACTCAGGATCAGTACAGGATAAGTAATGTAATGTATGTACACAGTGACCTCACCAGCAGAATAGTGAGTACAGCTCTGGAGTATAATACAGGATATAACTCAGGATCAGTACAGGATAAGTAATGTAATGTATGTACACAGTGGGGGAGATTTATCAAAACCTGTGCAGAGGAAAAGTTGCCCATAGCAACCAATCAGATCGCTTCTTTCATTTTTCACAGGACTCTTTTAAAATGAAAGAAGCGATCTGATTGGTTGCTATGGTCAACTGCACTACTCGTCCCCTGCACAGGTTTTGATAAATTTCCTCCAGTGACTCCACCAGCAGAATAGTGAGTACAGCTCTTGTCTTAATGAACATGTCCGATGTATTGTGTGAATTACCTCTTTCTCTGTACATTATAAATGCTATAACCCAGTAATAATAGGTGATACATTCTGGCTCCACGTGCCATACGCTCGGTCCCACATATACATATTACGTATGCAGCATGAATATTAACCTCGGTAAACACTCTGACAATAATGAGACTTATCTCCAGTCATTTACCAGTAGAGTTCAACAAACAGATCAATGCACGCGGAAAACACGGATCTAATTACAACAGATAGAGGGGCCGTCAGGGGGGATAGCGCCGCACGTGTCACAAATCATCAGTATCACGGTATAACTCCTCGCTCTGACATCCTGTCGCCTGACTGTAAGTGGCCGGTCCACCACCCACCACCTCCGATGATACTCAGATCCCTCAAACAATGAATCACATTTTTTTACATTTACAATCTACGTCTTACTAAGCTTGTAAAATCCTGAGTCCTGCATCCTCCGCTTCCTGCTTCTACAACTTAAAGGTATACTCTCCACCCCTAGACATCTCATTCCCTATTGAAAGGTCCAAACTTCAGAGCAGAGTTTAGATTTTCACCTGGTTTTCACCCTTTCAGTTCCCGTTCCAGGATGCAGTATCTGGACTTCAGCTGCCGGTGAGATACCAGGTTGCTAATACAAGAATGGTTCCTGTTAAGTGGCAGCTGTGCTAAGCATCTGGGTTAAAGGCAGGAGAGGCAAGCTGACACTGTAGATGGTAGTAGTGCAGCAAACAAAGTCTCTTGTAGCAAAGCTTAGTTGGTGTTCTTAGCAGTGCTGAGTAGCTCAAAATCAGCCAAGTGGTGTTAGCTAGCTCATTGTTAACAGTCCAGATCATACACAGGAGAGCAGCGAAGTACAGATGGATCAGGCACAGTCAAGAAACAGACTTGTCTGAAGGCTGTCAGGGTATGCTGGGAGTTGTAGTTTTGCAACAGCTGGAGGCGCATTGTTTGAAAAACACTGCCCTAAGTGGCGGAATCATTGATCTGTACTACAGAATCTGGAGGGGCAAGCTGTGCATAACTAGCTTGCCCCCTTACTGGTGAGCAGTAAGGGGTTAAGAAATGTACAGGCAAGGTTTTTAGCCCCCTCCCCCGCCTGTAAAACTTGTCGGTAACTATAGCGGTATGTCCCATGGGTGGGGGGGAAGGAGTGCACCAATTAGGGGTTTAATAGTTTCCCGGGCTTTCAGGGGCCCTCCCCTGGGTATTTATAGCTGTGGTGCCTCCCTTCCCCCCTCAATCTGCCCAGGACCCGGAGTTTTGACTGCTGGTTGGTATGTGTCTGCCCCTTAGTTATGGCCTGGATGGAGCAGGAGGGTGAGGGCTGGCATGCTCACTTGTGGCTGAGCTGCCCTCCCCTCCTGTTGTGCCCGCGGGGGGTTCTGGAGGCTGGCGGACCTCTCCTCAGTCCCGCTCTCCTTTTCTAATTTTTGCTCCCCGCCCCCGATTATTCAAATTCAGTTTTTTTGTCTGTTTTGCGTTTTTTGCTTTTCTATGATAGGATGGGGTTTTGTGAGTTCGGGATTCGCTCTCTTTTGTGTCGGGGCCGGCGGAGGTGGTGGGTTTCCGGAGAGAGTAGCGCTGCGCGTGGGGCATTGGCGATCTGCATGTTGTGTTGCTATTTTCGCCCAGTTTGTGTTTCCCATATGCATTTTGTTTTGAGAGCGGCTTTCCGCAAGGTGGTGCGAGTGCTGCGGCTCTCTTCGGTGTATGGGCGAGCCTGAGAGAGGAGTTCACACAAGAGTTATAAAAAAAAAATAAAAAAATAGATCCTGGCGGCAGGTACCTCGGATGGAATTGTGTTGGGCGGATTTCCTGGAGAGGAACTGTGTTGGGTGTGTCCGGGGGGCTGAGGTGGCCCCAGGTGTTGGCTATCCAGTATCTCTTGGGTGGGACTAACTGGTCTCCTCCGTGGCGGTAAGAAGACGGTGAAAGCGGGGTCAGCCCGGGGTAGACCTCCACACAGGACGGTGTGGCAGCACCTCTCGGGTTGGTAAGAAGCCAATCGGTGTCTTTGTTACAGTTAAATTGTTATTTATATAAGTAATTTTATAAATAAAGCTGTGGCCGATTCCCACCCACGGAAAAGTTGAATTGTTGATGTGTCAGTTATTATTTATTGTAGTAAGGGGGAGGGGTAGTTATAGCCTGCTAGGAGCTAATTGGCTCTCAACAGTCAGAGCATGACATCCCTATAGGATTTTCTAATATTTGCAGATCCTCCCCCTGCCACCAAATCTGCTCTGACCTATGATCTATGGAATCTACAGGACCGACAAATGTATCGAAAAAGGTTGAACCCAATGCACATGTATCATCTTTCTGATAAGTAAAGTAACTGTGTAGCCCGTGTTCTGCAACCTGTGGATTACCATCTAGATCAGTGGTCTCAAACTGTGGCCCTCCAGATGTTGCAAAACTTCAACTCCCCGCATGATGACATGCTGGGAGTTGAAGTTTTGCAACATCTGGAGGGTCACGGTTTAAGACCACTGATCTAGAGTGAAATCACAACTCCCAACCTTGGGAGAGCCAGACCACTGATGACAGATTTCCTTTAAAGGGGTACTCCACTGGAAAACATTTTTTTTTTTTTTTTTTATCAACTGGTGCCAGATAAACAGATTTGTAAATTACTTCTATTTAAAAATTGTAATACTTCCAGTACTTATCAGCTGCTGTATGATCCACAGGAAAGATCTATTCTTTTTGAATTTCCTTTCTGTCTGACCACAGTGCTCTCTGCTGACACCTCTGTCCAGAGCAGGAGAGGTTTGCTATGGGGATTTGCTCCTACTCTGGACAGTTCCTAAAATGGACAGAGGTGTCAGCAAAGAGCACTGTGGTCAGACAGAAAGGAAATTAAAAAATAAAAGCACTTCCTGTGGATCATACAGCAGCTGATAAGTACTGGAAGGATTAAGATTTTTTTTTTTATAAAAATCATTTACAAATCTGTTTAACTTATTGGCACCAGTTTATCTTATCAAAAAAAAAAAAAATGTTTTCCAGTGGAGTACCCCTTTAAAGCACTGACATTGTGGGTTAGAATTCGTCGCTTTTTCTGTGTATACGTTGATATTTCCTTTGTATAATGCAGTGAATTGCGTGGTAGCCGTCGCTGTGTCCTATGTGGTTGTTACCTGTGATCCTTCCTTCTTCGTAACCGCCGAGCGCTTGTATTTTTGCTCACGATCATAATTACCGCTAATTGTTTGAACTCTGTCTCCCTGGAGCGCAGCGATTACCTCCTTTCACCGGAGAGCCGGGATCTGAAGACGCCTGTTACTATACATAGACCTGTGCTCATTCCTCATCACTTCTATGTATTCTCCAGCTGTCGGGGTAGATAGATTTATAGGTCGATATTTTGGGGGGGTCCGTGCACAAAGCGGGCGAGCTGCGATAACCGCTGCGGTTTTCTGTCTGATCCCTGCGCTTCAGCCACCAGCTGTATATTACCTATATATCATATATACCATAACTGATCACTAGCCATAGAAGCCATGAGGGGAATTCATCAAGATTTTTAGACCGTTTTTTTCTATCTAAAAAAGTTGCATCAAAAGTCTCAGTCACTTCTCCCGCGACTTTTGCTCTAGATCTGAAGGTGAACTCCCATGTGCAGTGCCTTAGGTGTTGTGCAGCGGTGATCGATTCATGATGTGACACTTTTCTCTGAAAGTCGCACAAAAGTCGCAGCTCCCGTCCATTACACACAAACCCACACTAATTTACTTCAGCCCTGAAAAGCACTCTATGCACTACACACCTAGCCCCCCGCACGTGTGCCGGCCGCCCCCTCCCCATATTTATATGGCCCCTACAGGGCTTATATATATATATATTTATGCTCCTGCAGCGCTTCTCTATATATTTATGCCCCCACAGCACTTCTCTATATATTTATGCCCCCGCAGCACTTCTCTATATATTTATGCCCCTGCAGCGCTTCTCTATATATTTATGCCCCTGCAGCGCTTCTCTATATATTTATACCCCTGCAGCACTTCTCTATATATTTATCCCCCCGCAGCACTTCTCTATATATTTATGCCCCTGCAGCACTTCTCTATATATTTATGCCCCTGCAGCACTTCTCTATATATTTATGCCCCTGCAGCACTTCTCTATATATTTATGCCCCTGCAGCACTTCTCTATATATTTATACCCCTGCAGCACTTCTCTATATATTTATGCCCCTGCAGCGCTTCTCTATATATTTATACCCCTGCAGCACTTCTCTATATATTTATGCCCCCGCAGCACTTCTCTATATATTTATGCCCCTGCAGCGCTTCTCTATATATTTATGCCCCTGCAGCGCTTCTCTATATATTTATACCCCTGCAGCACTTCTCTATATATTTATGCCCCTGCAGCACTTCTCTATATATTTATGCCCCTGCAGCACTTCTCTATATATTTATGCCCCTGCAGCACTTCTCTATATATTTATGCCCCTGCAGCACTTCTCTATATATTTATCCCCCTGCAGCACTTCTCTATATATTCATCCCCCCGCAGCGCTTCTCTATATATTTATACCCCTGCAGCACTTCTCTATATATTTATGCCCCTGCAGCACTTCTCTATATATTTATACCCCTGCAGCACTTCTCTATATATTTATCCCCCCGCAGCACTTCTCTATATATTTATACCCCCCGCAGCACTTCTCTATATATTTATGCCCCTGCAGCTCTTCTCTATATATTTATCCCCCCGCAGCGCTTCTCTATATATTTATACCCCTGCAGCTCTTCTCTATATATTTATGCCCCTGCAGCACTTCTCTATATATTTATGCCCCTGCAGCACTTCTCTATATATTTATGCCCCTGCAGCTCTTCTCTATATATTTATGCCCCTGCAGCACTTCTCTATATATTTATGCCCCTGCAGCACTTCTCTATATATTTATACCCCTGCAGCACTTCTCTATATATTTATGCCCCTGCAGCACTTCTCTATATATTTATCCCCCCACAGCTCTTCTCTATATATTTATACCCCTGCAGCACGTCTCTATATATTTATACCCCTGCAGCACTTCTCTATATATTTATCCCCCCGCAGCACTTCTCTATATATTTATACCCCCCGCAGCACTTCTCTATATATTTATACCCCCCGCAGCACTTCTCTATATATTTATGCCCCTGCAGCGCTTCTCTATATATTTATCCCCCCGCAGCGCTTCTCTATATATTTATACCCCTGCAGCTCTTCTCTATATATTTATACCCCTGCAGCACTTCTCTATATATTTATGCCCCTGCAGCTCTTCTCTATATATTTATGCCCCTGCAGCTCTTCTCTATATATTTATGCCCCTGCAGCTCTTCTCTATATATTTATGCCCCTGCAGCACTTCTCTATATATTTATACCCCTGCAGCACTTCTCTATATATTTATGCCCCTGCAGCACTTCTCTATATATTCATCCCCCCGCAGCGCTTCTCTATATATTTATGCCCCTGCAGCTCTTCTCTATATATTTATACCCCTGCAGCACTTCTCTATATATTTATACCCCTGCAGCACTTCTCTATATATTTATCCCCCCGCAGCACTTCTCTATATATTTATACCCCCCGCAGCACTTCTCTATATATTTATGCCCCTGCAGCTCTTCTCTATATATTTATCCCCCCGCAGCGCTTCTCTATATATTTATACCCCTGCAGCTCTTCTCTATATATTTATGCCCCTGCAGCACTTCTCTATATATTTATGCCCCTGCAGCACTTCTCTATATATTTATGCCCCTGCAGCACTTCTCTATATATTTATGCCCCTGCAGCACTTCTCTATATATTTATGCCCCTGCAGCACTTCTCTATATATTTATGCCCCTGCAGCACTTCTCTATATATTTATGCCCCCGCAGCACTTCTCTATATATTTATGCCCCTGCAGCACTTCTCTATATATTTATGCCCCTGCAGCACTTCTCTATATATTTATACCCCTGCAGCACTTCTCTATATATTTATGCCCCTGCAGCACTTCTCTATATATTTATCCCCCCACAGCTCTTCTCTATATATTTATACCCCTGCAGCACGTCTCTATATATTTATACCCCTGCAGCACTTCTCTATATATTTATCCCCCCGCAGCACTTCTCTATATATTTATACCCCCCGCAGCACTTCTCTATATATTTATACCCCCCGCAGCACTTCTCTATATATTTATGCCCCTGCAGCGCTTCTCTATATATTTATCCCCCCGCAGCGCTTCTCTATATATTTATACCCCTGCAGCTCTTCTCTATATATTTATACCCCTGCAGCACTTCTCTATATATTTATGCCCCTGCAGCTCTTCTCTATATATTTATGCCCCTGCAGCTCTTCTCTATATATTTATGCCCCTGCAGCTCTTCTCTATATATTTATACCCCTGCAGCACTTCTCTATATATTTATACCCCTGCAGCACTTCTCTATATATTTATGCCCCTGCAGCTCTTCTCTATATATTTATGCCCCTGCAGCGCTTCTCTATATATTTATGCCCCTGCAGCTCTTCTCTATATATTTATACCCCTGCAGCTCTTCTCTATATATTTATACCCCTGCAGCACTTCTCTATATATTCATCCCCCCGCAGCGCTTCTCTATATATTTATGCCCCTGCAGCACTTCTCTCTATATTTATACCCCTGCAGCACTTCTCTATATATTTATGTCCCCGCAGCGCTTCTCTATATATTTATGCCCCTGCAGCGCTTCTCTATATATTTATGCCCCTGCAGCTCTTCTCTATATATTTATGCCCCTGCAGCTCTTCTCTATATATTTATACCCCTGCAGCACTTCTCTATATATTTATACCCCTGCAGCACTTCTCTATATATTTATGCCCCTGCAGCTCTTCTCTATATATTTATGCCCCTGCAGCGCTTCTCTATATATTTATGCCCCTGCAGCTCTTCTCTATATATTTATGCCCCTGCAGCTCTTCTCTATATATTTATACCCCTGCAGCACTTCTCTATATATTCATCCCCCCGCAGCGCTTCTCTATATATTTATGCCCCTGCAGCGCTTCTCTATATATTTATGCCCCTGCAGCACTTCTCTATATATTTATACCCCTGCAGCACTTCTCTATATATTTATGTCCCCGCAGCGCTTCTCTATATATTTATGCCCCTGCAGCGCTTCTCTATATATTTATGCCCCTGCAGCTCTTCTCTATATATTTATGCCCCTGCAGCTCTTCTCTATATATTTATACCCCTGCAGCACTTCTCTATATATTTATACCCCTGCAGCACTTCTCTATATATTTATGCCCCTGCAGCTCTTCTCTATATATTTATGCCCCTGCAGCGCTTCTCTATATATTTATGCCCCTGCAGCTCTTCTCTATATATTTATGCCCCTGCAGCACTTCTCTATATATTTATGCCCCTGCAGCACTTCTCTATATATTTATGCCCCCGCAGCACTTCTCTATATATTTATACCCCCGCAGCACTTCTCTATATATTTATACCCCTGCAGCACTTCTCTATATATTTATGCCCCTGCAGCTCTTCTCTATATATTTATGCCCCTGCAGCACTTCTCTATATATTTATACCCCTGCAGCACTTCTCTATATATTCATCCCCCCGCAGCGCTTCTCTATATATTTATGCCCCTGCAGCGCTTCTCTATATATTTATGCCCCTGCAGCTCTTCTCTATATATTTATGCCCCTGCAGCTCTTCTCTATATATTTATACCCCTGCAGCACTTCTCTATATATTTATGTCCCCGCAGCGCTTCTCTATATATTTATGCCCCTGCAGCGCTTCTCTATATATTTATGCCCCTGCAGCTCTTCTCTATATATTTATGCCCCTGCAGCACTTCTCTATATATTTATACCCCTGCAGCACTTCTCTATATATTTATACCCCTGCAGCACTTCTCTATATATTTATACCCCTGCAGCACTTCTCTATATATTTATACCCCTGCAGCACTTCTCTATATATTTATACCCCCGAAGCACTTCTCTACCTATTTATGCCCCCGCAGCGCTTCTCTATATATTTATGCCCCCGCAGTGCTTTTCTATATATTTATGTCCCCGCAGCACTTTTCTATATATTTATGCCCCCGCGGCACTTTTCTATATATTTATGCCCCCGCAGCGCTTTTCTAT
The DNA here is from genome assembly GCF_029499605.1 of Hyla sarda. Classification (NCBI taxonomy): domain Eukaryota; kingdom Metazoa; phylum Chordata; class Amphibia; order Anura; family Hylidae; genus Hyla; species Hyla sarda. The sequence goes on from NC_079195.1 coordinate 231,075,728, forward strand.
ATATTTATGCCCCCGCAGCACTTCTCTATATATTTATGCCCCCGCAGCACTTTTCTATATATTTATGCCCCCACAGCACTTCGCTATACATTTATGCCCCGCAGCGCTATGTGTAAAGTTCCTTTCTGTTGGGGTCCCCGGCCGGCTTGATGGGCTAATACAGTGGTCCCTCAACATACGATGGTAATTTGTACTCACCTGTCCCCGTCGCTCCGGACCAGGTCCTCACCGCTCCCGATGCTGTCCCAGGGGCTCCCGATGCTGTCCCGCTGCTCCGGTGTCTTCTTCGCGATCCTCCGGCTTCTTCCGCATCTTCTGCAGGGTCCGGGCCTCGCTTTCTGGTGACGTTATTACGCTGTCTTCTCCAGGGTCCGACGCCGGAAAGCGAGGCCCGGACCCTGGAGAAGATGCGCAAGACACCGGAGGATCGCGAAGTGGACCCGGAGCAGCAGGAATAGGTAGGCAAACCTGCCAGGGATGCTTAAACTGCTATCCGACAGCAGCTTAAGCATTCTGCGCTGTCGGATAGCAGTTAATGCGATGGCCCCGACATATAAAAGCATCGTATGTCGATTTTATCATATGTCGGGGCCATCGTAGGTCGGGGGGTTACTGTACAATACTTTTCGCACATAGCGCAGCAGCAGCCATATATAGGCTTCGAGAATACCTTAATTAGCGTAACCTTTGTGATGCTCTGTAATTTGTGTGAAACCTGTGTATGTGTGTGTATATACCGGATATGTCTCCATTGTACCTTATGATGCACTTAATCCTGAGGAAGAGCCCAATCCTGGCCAGAAACGCGTAGATTTGTGCCTCAATAAGCAGTTTATAGTCATTACTGTTGCATGCTATGCTTCATGGATCCAGCGATGTAACAAGTTCCAGTTTTTATTATCTATCCTCTTACACCCAACCTGTGGACAGGAGGGGTGCTGGTTTTTGCTAAAATGAAGCAGCATTTTTTTTAAATCCTGGACAACCCCTTTAAGTATTGAAAAACTGTAAGGGTATGTTCCCACTGCAAAATCTCCGCTTTCAGAATTCTGCGAGCAGAGATTCCATTTGGCGGCCGTCGCCGAATATACTTTGGCGGTAGAACTGCACGGCACTGCGCCATCACCATTGACGGCTATACAGTGCTTGCAGACTTCCTCCAAAGAATGAACATGTTCTTCCTTTGCGCTGAACAATTTCAGTGGCGGAATTCCTCAGTGTAAACGGGTCTTGCTAATGTTCACTGCGCATAATTCCAATTGCGGAATTCCGCTCACGGAATTCTGTTGGAATTACGCAGTGTGAACATACCCTAAATATTCACTCATATAGTCTGCTTGTTACGTGAAAATATGTTGCTCACAGGTTTATCATCCTGTGCTCTAGAGGGGGCATGTCCTCACTCTGCATGACTCCTCTTCCTCCCTGAGTCTGCTGTGCAGTGCTGGATCTCTTCATCCAATCACTGCAGGCTGCTCTGTAATCCCCTCCTCTCTGCGTTCATTCTGCAGTCTGATAGGACAGGAGTGAGCACAGAAGAGTGCTAGTCCCGCCCTCCCCTCCTGGACTTTGTCCTGGCCTGCTCTCCAACGTGAACAATACAGGATTATGTTTTGGATGGTATGGGGACCCCTAGTGGTGTTTTTTTTATAAGCCGTGATTTCTATAAAAAGGAAATAAAAATGTCTTATGAAGTATATTACAAAGGTTAATGTTTGCCAAAGTGTACAATTAATAAAATGTTTTAGATTCTGACAGCGCCCATTTAAAGGGGTATTCCACTGCCCTGCTTCGGAAGCCCCGCTCCCCAGCGTCCGGAAGTTTCTTGCTCCAAACGCTGCATGTGGTCTTCCGTGTTCAGGGCCGCCCCTCGTGACGTCACGCCCGCCCCCTCGTGACGTCACGAGTGGGCAGGCGTGGCGTCACAAGGGGCGGCCCTGAACATGGAAGCCCGCATGCAGCGTTGGGAACAAGGAACTTCCGAAGCAGGGCAGCAGAGTACCCCTTTAATGGTTTTCTGAAATCAGAAGCCAATTACAAATGGCTACTACAGGGTCACTGGACAGTGGGGCACATAGGAAAAAGAGGGCCTCATAGCAAATATTAATATGGGCCTCTTATGATGGCCCCTAAATTTACCCCAGAACAGAAGGGTCAGGAGTTTATTTCCCCTTTGGTTTCCATGACACATTGGTCTTTACCCCACCATTAATTTGATTTCATCAATATCATGGCAAATTTGTGTAAAAACCACATCCAAAATGGGGAAAACCCGCAACGTGCGAACCGTCTATGACCAATTTATTGATATTTCCCTTATTCTGTGTTTTTAGACTTTTTTCTTCCATACGCCACAGTACAGGGTGCCGCTCGCTCTGGCAGCCACTTCCCCATCATCCGATGACATTTCAGATGCACAATATCATTAATTACTCATTTCAGACGTTCAGCTCCAGCGGATCCATCAGACGTGACGCTGATCCCGGGAACGTCTGTAATGATCCCATAATGTGGATCCGCTGATAATAATCTAATCCTGAATATTGTTATTATTATGGCAGAACGGGAATGAGAAGAAGAACAGACCGACACAATGAAACCGCCAGGAGGAAGACAAATAACAACATTCTGTTCCGAAAAATACCGCGAAGAGACAACGGATGAGAAGAGATGATTGTGCAGAGATATTACCGGAGTAGAGGAGAAGATGTATCCGAGGAATGCTAAGTGCGATCTGCTGCTTGTTACTTGAAAATCCATTCATCGCAAATAGCAGACGCAAAGCGCCAAGAAAATACTAATAGAAGTGCTCGGCGTCCGTGGATAAATGTCCTCTGCACTTTACAGCCAAGAACCGTCATCGGGATGAGTGTTAGGAGGAAGATAGAAGCTGACGGTATCGGGAAGAGGCGGAGTCCGTGGTGAGGAGTCTATAGCACAAGCAAATAAATGCGACCGAGGAACGTCTAAAAAAAAATACCCTTTAAAGAGATTCTGTCGTGACACAAAAACATTTTATATGTTACTCATTCTGATTCTAATTATTATGTGTCTAGCACCTATATTTCTCTCACAAATACCTTCAATCTGTTGCTCACTTGGTTTGTCATTCTCACTCTGCGTGACTCTTCTTCCTCACTGAGTCTGCTGTGCTGTGCTGGGTCTCTTCATCCAATCACTGCAGGCTACTCCGTTACCCCCTCCTCTCTGTTTTCATGCTGCAGTCTGATAGGGCAGGAGTGAGCACAGAGGAGTTCTAGTCCCGCCCTCACTTCCTGGACTTTGTCCATGACTGTTCTTAAACTTGGACAAAGAATATGCTGCAGCCGGACAGGATTATGTTCTGGATGGTATGGGGACCCCTAGTGGTGTTTTAATAAGCCATGATTTTCTTATGAAGTATATTAGAAATATTAATGTTTTGTATCTCCTTGTCCCAAATACATCCTAAGAAAGTTCCCAGGAGGCCAATACTCAAAAGGTTTCTTATATTGCATTAAATGTTCTTGCTAATGTATATATGTGCATTGCACCAAGTTTATAGCATACAGGGGAGTATTAGGGGTGTAAAGGGCTAACAAAACTCCATTTACTGTACATAGATCAACAATATTTTGCTCACATGAACCTCCTGGCTAATGATTGCGGGAGAAGTCCTCGTCCAACCATTTTATCCTGGGAGAAGGGGTGGAACCAAACCTGTTCAAACAAGTCTAGGCCTGGCTTTTGCCAAAGTAACATCTCCTAGCACTGCACTTGCTGAATGTTCCAGTCAGACAGCACAGTGTACGTTTGTTAGGATTGCTATTGCTGTGCATACCTACAACTAGGCGATGTTCCTGCACCTGTTCCTGTCTACACTGGTACTACAACGTTCTACAATTTTCTTGGCTCCAAGAAAGATACCTTCTTCTTCGTAAGAGAGAATTAAGCTGAACAAGGGCCTCTCTGAATAAACTTATCACTTCTAATGGTTACCACATCAGAAAGATTTTGCGGAATACATCCTTCGAGCACAGCGTCACAGAGCCACACTTGGGTGAGTAAAGAAAAGTCTACACATTATACCATAGTAGGCCAACCTGTGAAGATCATCATGAGTGGTTTCAGTAACGTAAATGAGCATTGTCAGATTCAAAATCATTTTATATGTTGCACATCTTGGCAAAACATTAATATTTCTAATATACGTCATAAGAAAATTTTATTTCCTTTTTATAGAAATCAACCACTAGGGGTCCCCATACCATCCAGAACATAATCCTGTCCGGCTGCAGCATTATCTATGTCCTAGCTGAAGCACAGGCAGAGACAAAGTCCTGAAAGTGAGGGCGAGACTAGAACTCCTCTGTGCTCACTCCTGTCCTATGAGACTGCAACATCAAACAGAAAGGAGGGGGTTACAGAGCCAACTGCAGTGATTGGATGAAGAGACCCAGCACAGCAGACTCAGGGAGGAGGAGGAGTCATGCAGAGTGAGGACACGCCCCCTCCAGAGCACAGCATGACAATTCAAGTGAGTAAAAAAATAGAAGGTATTTGTGAGAGAAGTATAGGTGCTAGACAAAAAAAGTTATATGTTAATGATCAGGACAAGGTAATGAGTAAAGTAACTTTTTTAACTTTTTTTTGAGGAATGGGACAGGTACGCTTTAAGAAACTGAAAACATTTACATTTGCATTAGTCATTACATGCTAAATTCAGTAAAGCTGGAAATTAAAGGGACAGTGACCAAATATGTATTCATCGGGATGAGAGACAGCAACACTCCAAGTTATTACCAACGCAACAGCATTTTATTGTAATTGCATCAGAAAATTTTGGAAAGTTGTTCCAGTGGTTTCATTGCATACGGGGACAAAAGGTCAGTGCCACGTGACGTATACTATAGACTACTACTCCCAGCATAACCCTCATCATTCCCTACAGCTATCAGAAAGCAGTAGAGCTTGAATTGCCTGTAACAGTGGTCTCCAAACTTTGGACCTCCTGCTGTTGCAAAACTACAACTCCCAGCATGCCCGGACAGCCGATGACTGTCCGGGCATGCTGGGAGTTGTAGTTTTGCAACATCGGGAGGTCCATAGTTTTGAGGCCACTGGCCTATAAGTAAAACACTTCTCTCCATATGAGGCCGGTGGAGCTTTGAATACAAATCAGGAGAGCGGTGGGAGCATATCCAGGCGGTGGGGACGGAGATAATCCGGTAATGGCGCTGGTAACAGGTATTGCCGGTTGCCAGGACTCCCAGGTCTCCATTTCTACAAAAAAAAAACTCAACGTAACCAGAAAAAAAAAACGTCTCCATTGGTGAAAAAAGTTAAAATATGTCGGCGGATTTGCGTTCTGATTGGATAAAGTATCGGTGGGGGCCGCAGTATAAAGCGCACATCTGAGCGCACTCCAGGGGGTTAATTAGACTCTCTTTTTTCTGCCCGTCTCACACCTCTCCGATGGCTCTTATAGACAATACACCGGAGCTCAACTCCCCCAATCTGCTCTCACTTGTGCCTAAAAATGTCATCTCTCTGTCCTGCCGCATTGGCTATAATTATACGGAGGATACAGAGCACCAAAAATTACACGCAAAATGTTACTTCCCTGGTCTGTGCATTATCCCTGTACTGTGACATCACTGTGTATTATCCCTGTACTGTGACATCACTGTGTATTATCCCTGTACTGTGACATCACTGTGTGTATTATCCCTGTACTGTGACATCACTGTGTGTATTATCCCTGTACTGTGACATCACTGTGTATTATCCCTGTACTGTGACATCACTGTGTGTATTATCCCTGTACTGTGACATCACTGTGTGTATTATCCCTGTACTGTGACATCACTGTGTATTATCCCTGTACTGTGACATCACTGTGTGTATTATCCCTGTACTGTGACATCACTGTGTGTATTATCCCTGTACTGTGACATCACTGTGTGTATTATCCCTGTACTGTGACATCACTGTGTGTATTATCCCTGTACTGTGACATCACTGTGTATTATCCCTGTACTGTGACATCACTGTGTATTATCCCTGTACTGTGACATCACTGTGTGTATTATCCCTGTACTGTGACATCACTGTGTGTATTATCCCTGTACTGTAACATCACTGTGTATTATCCCTGTATTGTGACATCACTGTGTATTATCCCTGTACTGTGACATCACTGTGTATTATCCCTGTACTGTGACATCACTGTGTATTATCCCTGTACTGTGACATCACTGTGTATTATCCCTGTACTGCGACATCACTGTGTGTATTATCCCTGTACTGTGACATCACTGTGTGTATTATCCCTGTACTGTGACATCACTGTGTATTATCCCTGTACTGTGACATCACTGTGTATTATCCCTGTACTGTGACATCACTGTGTGTATTATCCCTGTACTGTGACATCACTGTGTATTATCCCTGTATTGTGACATCACTGTGTATTATCCCTGTACTGTGACATCACTGTGTATTATCCCTGTACTGTGACATCACTGTGTATTATCCCTGTACTGTGACATCACTGTGTGTATTATCCCTGTACTGTGACATCACTGTGTGTATTATCCCTGTACTGTGACATCACTGTGTATTATCCCTGTACTGTGACATCACTGTGTATTATCCCTGTACTGTGACATCACTATGTGTATTACCCCTGTACTGTGACATCACTGTGTATTATCCCTGTACTGTGACATCACTGTGTATTATCCCTATACTGTGACATCACTGTGTATTATCTCTGTACTGTGACATCACTGTGTATTATCTCTGTACTGTGACATCACTGTGTATTATCCCTGTACTGTGACATCACTGTGTTTATTATCCCTGTACTGTGACATCACTGTGTATTATCCCTGTACTGTGACAGCACTGTGTATTATCCCTGTACTGTGACATCACTGTGTATTATCCCTGTACTGTGACATCACTGTGTATATTATCTCTGTACTGTGACATCACTGTGTATTATCCCTGTACTGGGACATCACTGTGTGTATTATCCCTGTACTATGACATCACTGTATATTATCCCTGTACTGTGACATCACTGTGTGTATTATCCCTGTACTGTGACATCACTGTGTGTATTCCTGTACTGTGACATCACTGTGTATTATCTCTGTACTGTGACATCACTGTGTATTATCCCTGTACTGTGACATCACTGTGTATTATCCCTGTACTGTGACATCACTGTGTATTATCCCTGTGCTGTGACATCACTGTGTGTATTATCCTGTACTGTGACATCACTGTGTATTATCCCTGTACTGTGACATCACTGTGTATTATCTCTGTACTGTGACATCACTGTCTATTATCCCTGTACTGTGACATCATTGTGTATTATCTCTGTACTGTGACATCACTGTGTATTATCCCTGTACTGTGACATCACTGTGTGTATTATCCCTGTACTGTGACATCACTGTGTGTATTATCCCTGTACTGTGACATCACTGAGTGTATTATCCCTATTCTGTGACATCACTGTGTGTAGTATCCCTGTACTGTGACATCACTGTGTATTATCCCTGTACTGTGACATCACTGTGTATTATCCCTGTACTGTGACATCACTGTGTATTATCCCTGTACTGTGACATCACTGTGTATTATCCCTGTACTGTGACATCACTGTGTATTATCCCTGTACTGTGACATCACTGTGTTTTATCCCTGTACTGTGACATCACTTTGTATTATCCCTGTACTGTGACATCACTGTGTGTATTATCCCTGTACTGTGACATCACTGTGTATTATCCCTGTACTGTGACATCACTGTGTGTATTATCCCTGTACTGTGACATCACTGTGTGTATTATCCCTGTACTGTGACATCACTGTGTGTATTATCCCTGTACTGTGACATCACTGTGTGTATTATCCCTGTACTGTGACATCACTGTGTGTATTATCCTGTACTGTGACATCACTGTGTGTATTATCCCTGTACTGTGACATCACTATGTGTATTATCCCTGTACTGTGACATCACTGTGTATTATCCCTGTACTGTGACATCACTGTGTATTATCCCTGTACTGTGACATCACTGTGTGTATTATCCCTGTACTGTGACATCACTGTGTATTATCCCTGTACTGTGACATCACTGTGTATTATCCCTGTACTGTGACATCACTGTGTGTATTATCCCTGTACTGTGACATCACTGTGTATTATCCCTGTACTGTGACATCACTGTGTATTATCCCTGTACTGTGACATCACTGTATATTATCCCTGTACTGTGACATCACTGTGTATTATCTCTGTACTGTGACATCACTGTGTATTATCCCTGTACTGTGACATCACTGTGTATTATCCCTGTATTGTTATAAGACAATTTTCCCTTTCCCTTCAGCTCTTTAATTCTATTTGTGAACCAGGAGGCTCAGGATTAACACAAAAGAGGTTTATGGGATCTTAAAGGGGTTATCTAGGTCTTAAAAAGCACAGCTTATGTTTTCAAAAAACAGCACCACCGCTATCCTCTGGTTGGGTGTGGTATTGCAGCTCAGTTGCACTAGTGATTGAGGCCGACTTGCAATACCACAAACCGCCTAAGGACAGGGATGGTGCTGTTTTTGTAAGAAATTATGTAGAACAGTGTTTTTCTCAATCAGGATGACTCCAGCTGTTGCAAAACTACAACTCCCAGCATGCGCGGACAGCCGTAGGCTGTCCGGGCATGCTGGGAGTTGTAGTTTTGCAACAGCTGGAGGCACTCTTGTTGGGAAACACTGATGTAGAAGGACAAATATGGTCAGTAGGAATTGGCAGTAAAATCCGTACAATACGCGGCCTCATAATATAATATAAAAACCTCAGCTAAGTAGCGGCTCTGATTCACCCATTGTTCCAAAAAGAATAAAAATAAATATTCATAAGTAATCTTGTATTTTTATGAAAATTGATCACTTAAAGTCGAGCTTCTCCACAAATAAGAGTGGAGGTGTTGTCATCCCGCCGATGAGCCGCGCACTTAGCTGACTAATAACTACTTTTAGCTACGGAAAAAAAAACGAATGCCTGAGATAATTCCGCCATCTCTCCTGGGTTCAGCGCAAAAAAAAAAACCAAAAAAAACACTTCTGTAACATCCAAATATATTTTCTGGATATTATAAAGTTTTACCATAAAACTCCTCTAGATTTATTTATGCCGCAGAGACTGCTGGGAGTTATCTCTTAAGGGTTGCGAGGGTGAATTATATTATCGTCGTGATACTTCATCCGCCATATTGGAATCACAACAGGGAAATTCTGAGACCTTAATAAATATTTTACTGTTTGATGCTCAATCTTCCCTTTATTTTTTTTTACAATCTTTAAGAACAGTGGTATAAAGGGGGTGAGGAGGTTAGAAGGGGAAATGGGGTGTGACTTATTGGGGTCACACCAAGGATTTGAAGGCGTATTCCAGATAAAAAAAAATGTATGGGTGATTAAACGACACTAGAAATTTATACAGATTTGTACATTAATTCTATTTAAAAATCTTATTCCTTCCAGTACTTATAAGCTGCTGTATGCTCCACAGGAAGTTGTGTAATTCTTTTCAGTCTGACCACAGTGCTCTCTGCTGACACCTCTGTGCATAACAGGAACTGTCCAGAGTAGGAGCAAATGCCCCATAGCAAACCTCTCCTGCTCTGGATAGTTCCTGATATGGACAGAGGTGTCAGCAGAGAGCACTGTGGTCAGACTGGAAAGAACTACACAACGTCCTGTGGAGCATACAGCAGCAGATAAGTACGGGAAGGGTTAAGATATTTATATAGAAGTAGTTTACAAATCTGTTTAAAGGGGTATTCCAGGAAAAAACTTTTTTTTTATATGAACTGGCTCCAGAAAGTTAAACAGATTTGTAAATTATTTGTAAATTTGTAAATTATTATTAGCTGCTAAAGTTGAGTTGTTGTTTTCTGTCTGGTAACAGTGCTCTCTGCTGACATCTCTGCTTGTCTCGGGAACTGCACAGAGTAGAAGAGGTTTGCTATGGGGATTTGCTTCTAAACTGGGCGGTTCCCGAGACACGTGTCATCAGAGAGCACTTAGACAGAAAAGAACAACTCAACTTCAGCAGCTCATAAGTACTGAAAGGATTAAGATTTTTTAATAGAAGTAATTTACAAATCTGTTTAACTTCCTGGAGCCAGTTGATATATAAAAAAAAAAGTTTTTTTCCTGGATAACCCCTTTAACTTTCTGGCACCAGCGGATTTGAAAAAAAAAATCCACCCAGACAACCCCTTTAAGTAGAGTGGTGTATAGGGGGTGAAAAGGTAAGAAGGGGAAAGGGGAGAGATGATTGGAATCCCACTAAGAACATTGGTCACTATGTTTAGCCCAAAAAAATCATCTGCTTTGACTCTGTACCTAGTGATTATTGTATCAATAGTATGAAATGGTTGGGAAGCTGCACACTAATTAGTCTAATAGGTTTGCACAATCTTTGTCGCGGTACTGAGTTACAATAAACCCATAATGCCAAATAACAGTAAAATATGAAATAAAAGGGATCAGACCTTAAGGTATAGATGGCCAAATTAGTATAAGTAGAAATATAAAATGTGTGGTTGTTGGTAAATAGATTGGGAATATTGTGAAAAGGGTAAGAGCTGGAGATACAGCTGGTATATTGAATACTTTATTTGTAAAATATAATAAAATATGCAATGTTGAGATGTAACCCAGTCTCCCTGCCGCTCCGGACCATCACCGCTCGTCACCGCTGCCCGGGATGTCCGGTAAGGCCTCTGCTTCCCCAGCATCCTCGCTCTCCGTAGCCGCCATCACGTCGCTTCTATTGGATGACGGGACGGCGTGCGCAGCGATGGGATGATGACGATGGAGAGCGCCAACGATGCAGGGGATCCCGAAGAGGACGCGCCGGAGCCCCGAGGACAGGTAAGTGATCGTCAGCAGATCTCGCGGGGCACCGTAAACGGCTATTCGGTGGCAGCTGAAGCAGTCTGCGCTGCAGGATAGCCGTTTATGCGATGGCCCCGACATACAAAAGCATCGTATGTTGATGCTGCCTTCACCATGCGATGGACTCTGAGAGTGATCGTATGTTGAAATGATCGCATGTCGGGGCCATCGTAGGTCGGGGGGGGGGTCACTGTGTGTGTATATATATATATATATATATATATATATGGGGTGGACTCACTTATGTGAGATACTGTGTATAACAACTAAGCTCTCCGGAAATACATGGGTGTAATGAGTGCTGGAAACATTAACGAGTACCTATCATTACAGAATTTTTTTTTTATGTATTTGTTACTCAGTACCTTATCCTGATAATGTACATATAACTTTTATGTGTCTAGCTTCTGTATTTCTTTTAAAATCATCTTATATCAGATCACACTGAATTTCCATCTTCTCACAGGCAGGGGGCGTCATGTCCCTCTCTTGCCCTCTCTTCCTCTCAGCCAATCACAGCAGCTCACACACTGCCTGCTCTCCCCAGCTCTCTGTGTTCGGAGCTCTTCACACAGGGAGCGCACGCAGGCTTGTAAAGCCCCTCCCCCCCTCACTTCCGGTATTCCGACTGAGACGCTGATGTTGCTAACGTTGGAAAGACCATAGTAACAGGTGGGGGACATTTTGTGAGGGCCCCTAGTGGCCACTTTTATAGGAGCAGTTTTCTAAGGGAAACTGTGGAAAAAAGTATGAAATACTATTAGAGATAAACTTATTTTCTATGGCTCTATTGTATTTAAAAATATAGTATTGGTGATAGTGGCCATTTAAATCTATCTGTGATTAATACTTGTCAGTCAATGAACTGAGCCCTAATGACAATGATGACCTTGTAATTCCCATAGACTCTAATTACAGATCTCACACACTGGGGATAGACTGACATCCGAGATATAACCCTGCTTATACGGCCTGCCCTACAGACAAGACACAAGAACCAATCCTAATATTTTGCCTCCTATTGTATGATCTGTATGATCCGTATTGTTCTGTATGGCCTGTATGATCCCTATGTTCTGTATGGTCTGTATGGTCCCTATGGCCTGTATGGTCCCTATGGTCTTTATGGTCCGTATGTTCTCTATGTTCTATATGGTTCGTATGGTCTGTATGATTTATATGGTCTGTATTGTTCCTATGGTCTGTATGGTTCGTGTAGTCTGTCTGATCCGTATGGTCTGTATAGTTTGTATGGTCTGAATGGTCCCTATGGTCCGTATGGTCTATATGGTCTGTATGGTCTGTATGGTCCCTATAGTCTGTATGGTCTGTATGGTTCGTATGGTCCCTATGGTCTGTATGGTCCCTATAGTCTGTATGGTCCCTATAGTCTGTATGGTTCGTATAGTCCCTATAGTCTGTATGGTCCCTATGGTCTGTATGGTCCCTATAGTCTGTATGGTCTGTATGGTTTGTATGGTCCCTATCGTTTGTATGGTCTGTATGGTTCGTATGGTCTGTATGGTTCGTATGGTCTGTATGGTCCCTATAGTCTATATAGTCTGTATGGTCTGTATTGCTTGTATGGTCCCTATAGTCTGTATGGTCTTTATGGTCCTTATAGTCTGTATGGTCCCTATGGTCTGTATGGTCTAAATGGTCTGTATGGTCCCTATAGTCTGTATGGTTTGTATGGTCCCTATGGTCTGTATGATCTGTATGGTTTGTACGGTCTGTATGGTCCCTATGGTCTGTATGGTCCCTATAGTCTGTATGGTCTGTATGGTTTGTATGGTCTGTATGGTCTGTATGGTTTGTATGGTCCCTATGGTCTGTATGATCTGTATGGTTTGTACGGTCTGTATGGTCCCTATAGTCTGTATGGTCCCTATAGTCTGTATGGTCTGTATGGTTAATATGGTTTGTATGGTCCCTATTGTTTGTATGGTCTGTATGGTCTGTATGGTTTGTACTGTCTGTATGGTCTGTATGGTTTGTACGGTCTGTATGGTCCCTATAGTCTGTATGGTCCCTATGATCCATATAGTCTTTGTGGATCCTATGGTCTGTATGTCTGGGTGCAGTACAGCACATCCGCCTCAGTCTCCGCTCAGGGAATGGTTTTTAAATACTGTAAAATGTAAAGTTATGTTTAGCATTTAGTGTTCTGTAAAATGAAGACTGAATGTTAATCCCACAGAACACATTTAATTTGTTTTATGCTTTTCAAGCAAAGCGCTCTCCATGGATGACATTTACAAGTCTGAATGCAGACGGGATTATAAGACTGCAGCACTGACACATGTCCTTTTCCTTCACCGGATGGCAAAATGGTGAGGGATCTCATACTGTGGAATCCATAAAAAAAGAGATCCTGCACTTCTATATCTCTATACACTATACACAGAGGAGGAGATGCTGCACTTCTATATCTCTATACACTGTACACAGAGGAGGAGATCCTGCACTTCTATATCTCTATACACTGTACACAGAGGAGGAGATCCTGTACTTCTATATCTCTATACACTGTACACAGAGGAGGAGATCCTGCACTTCTATATCTCTATACACTGTACACAGAGGAGGAGATCCTGTACTTCTATATCTCTATACACTGTACACACAGAGGAGGAGATCCTGCACTTCTATATCTATATACACTGTACACACAGGAGGAGATCCTGTACTTCTATATCTCTATACACTGTACACACAAAGGAGGAGATCCTGTACTTCTATATATACACTGTACACACAGGAGGAGATCCTGTACTTCTATATCTCTATACACTGTACACACAGAGGAGGAGATTCTGCACTTCTATGTCTCTATACACTGTACACACAGAGGAGGAGATCCTGTACATCTATATCTCTATACACTGTACACAGAGGAGGAGATCCTGTACTTCTATATCTATATACACTGTACACACAGAGGAGGAGATGCTGCACTTCTATATCTCTATACACTGTACACACAGAGGAGAAGATTCTGCACTTCTATATCTCTATACACTGTACACACAGAGGAGGAGATGCTGCACTTCTATATCTCTATACACTGTACACAGAGGAGGAGATGCTGCACTTCTATATCTCTATACACTCTACAAAGAGGAGGAGATGCTGCACTTCTATATCTCTATATACTGTACACACAGAGGAGGGGATCCTGCACTTCTATATCTCTATACACTGTACACAGAGGAGGAGATGCTGCACTTCTATATCTCTATACACTGTACACACAGAGGAGGAGATCCTGCACTTCTATATCTCTATACACTGTACACACAGAGAAGGAGATCCTGTACTTATATATCTCTATACAATGTATATACAGAGGAGGAGATCCTGTACTTCTATATCTCTATACACTGTATATACAGAGGAGGAGATCCTGTACTTCTATATCTCTATACAATGTATATACAGAGGAGGAGATCATGTACTTCTATATCTCTATACACTGTACACAGAGGAGGAGATCCTGTACTTCTATGTCTATATACACTGTACACACAGAGGAGGAGATCCTGTACTTCTATATCTCTATACACTGTACACAGAGGAGGAGATCCTGTACTTCTATATCTCTATACACTGTATACAGAGGAGGAGATCCTGTTCTTCTATATCTCTATACACTGTACACAGAGGAGGAGATTCTGCACTTCTATGTCTCTATACACTGTACACAGAGGAGGAGATCCTGTACTTCTATATCTCTATACACTGTACACACAGAGGAGGAGATCCTGCACTTCTATATCTCTATATACTGTACACGGAGGAGGAGAGCCTGTACTTCTATGTCTACATACACTGTACACGGAGGAGGAGATTCTGCACTTCTATGTCTCTATAAACTGTACACACAGAGGAGGAGATCCTGCACTTCTATATCTCTATACACTGTACACACAGAGAAGAATATCCTGTAGTTCTATGTCTCTATACACTGTACACACAGAGGAGGAGATCCTGTACTTCTATGTCTACATACACTGTACACGGAGGAGGAGATTCTGCACTTCTATGTCTCTATAAACTGTACACACAGAGGAGGAGATCCTGCACTTCTATATCTCTATACACTGTATACAGAGGAGGAGATCCTGTACTTCTATATCTCTATACACTGTACACAGAGGAGGAGATCCTGTACTTATATATCTCTATACAATGTATATACAGAGCAGGAGATCCTGTACTTCTATATCTCTATACACTGTACATACAGAGGAGGAGATCCTGTACTTCTATATGTCTATACACTGTACTTAGAGGAGGAGATCCTGCACTTCTATATCTCTATACACTGTACACAGAGGAGGAGATCCTGCACTTCTATATCTCTATACACTGTATACAGAGGAGGAGATCCTGTTCTTCTATATCTCTATACACTGTACACAGAGGAGGAGATCCTGTACTTCTATATCTATATACACTGTACACAGAGGAGGAGATCCTGCACTTCTATATCTCTATACACTGTACACAGAGGAAGAGATCCTGTACTTCTATATCTCTATACACTGTACACAGAGGAGGAGATCCTGTACTTCTATATCTCTATACACTGTACACAGAGGAGGAGATCCTGCACTTCTATATCTCTATACACTGTATACAGAGGAGGAGATCCTGTACTTCTATATCTCTATACACTGTACACAGAGAAGGAGATCCTGTACTTATATATCTCTATACAATGTATATACAGAGCAGGAGATCCTGTACTTCTATATCTCTATACACTGTATATACAGAGGAGGAGATCCTGTACTTCTATATCTCTATACACTGTACACAGAGGAGGAGATCCTGTACTTCTATATCTCTATACACTGTACACACAGAGAAGGAGATCCTGCACTTCTATATCTCTATACACTGTACACACAGAGGAGGAGATCATGTACTTCTATATCTCTATACACTGTACACACGGAGGAGGAGATCCTGCACTTCTATATCTCTATACACTGTACACAGAGGAGGAGATCCTGCACTTCTATATCTCTATAAACTGTACACAGAGGAGGAGATCATGTACTTCTATATCTCTATACACTGTACACACAGATGAGGAGATCCTGTACTTCTATCTATATACACTGTACACACAGAGGAGGAGATCCTGTACTTCTATATCTCTATTCACTGTACACAGAGGAGGAGATCCTGCACTTCTATATCTCTATACACTGTACACAGAGGAGGAGATCCTGTACTTCTATATCTCTATACACTGTACACAGAGGAGGAGATGCTGCACTTCTATATCTCTATACACTGTACACAGAGGAGGAGATCCTGTACTTCTATATCTCTATACACTATATACAGAGGAGGAGATCCTGCACTTCTATATCTCTATACACTGTACACACAAAGGAGGAGATCCTGTACTTCTATATCTCTATACACTGTACACACAGAGGAGGAGATCCTGCACATCTATATCTCTATACACTGTACACAGAGGAGGAGATCCTGTACTTCTATGTCTATATACACTGTACACACAGAGGAGGAGATCCTGCACATCTATATCTCTATACACTGTACACAGAGGAGGAGATCCTGTACTTCTATATCTCTATACACTGTACACACAGAGGAGGAGATCCTGCACTTCTATGTCTATATACACTGTACACACAGAGGAGGAGATCCTGTACTTGTATATCTCTATACACTGTACACAGAGGAGGAGATCCTGTACTTCTATATCTCTATACACTGTACACACAGAGTAGGAGATCCTGCACTTCTATATGTCTATACACTGCACACAGAGCAGGAGTTCCTGTACTTCTATGTCTATATACACTGTACACACAGAGGAGGAGATCCTGCACATCTATATCTCTATACACTGTACACAGAGGAGGATATCCTGTACTTCTAGATATATATACACTGTACACAGAGGAGGAGATCCTGCACTTCTAAATCTATATACGCTGTACACACAGAGGAGGAGATCCTGTACTTCTATATCTCTATACACTGTACACACAGAGGAGGAGATCCTGCACTTCTATATCTCTATACACTGTACACAGAGGAGGAGATCCTGCACTTCTATATCTCTATACACTGTACACAGAGGAGGAGATCCTGTACTTATATATCTCTATACACTGTACACACAGAGGAGGAGATGCTGCACTTCTATATCTCTATACACTGTACACACAGAGGAGGAGATCCTGTACTTCTATATCTCTCTACACTGTACACAGAGAAGGAGATTCTGTACTTCTATGTCTCTATCCACTGTACGTACACACAGAGGAGGAGATCCTGTACTTCTATGTCTCTATACACTGTACACACAGAGGAGGAGATCCTGTACTTCTATATCTCTATACACTGTACACAGAGGAGGAGATACTGTACTTCTATATGTCTATACACTGTACTTAGAGGAGGAGATCCTGTATGTCTACATACCATACATCAGCAGTATGAAAGACATTATAGAGCAGTAGTAAGCATTTAGACTGTGTATAAATTCCGCGGGTGAGATCTCCTACTTGCAGAGTTGTCCACATGGCTGTCCCTCTGCAGATAGTGTTCTTAGGCACTACACCTCCCATCTTCCCCACACCCCTTTCATAGACTTGTATTGTTTGTAATTTGATTCTTTAATGAAGGACAAACGGAGGACAAATTGGAGCTGATTTGTTTGATTGGGTGAAAGTTTAGAGTTGTGGGTGGACGTGGATTAGGAGAGAAGTCTGACAACAGAAGAAATATTTTTTCTAAGATACGTTACAAAGTTTCTTATAGTCGCTTGTTCTATCCATCTATAAAAGGTTTGTTGGAACAGCAATGACCATTTTAGTCTGGGGGATATGATGTTGACAAGTTCCTTTATTGCAGATCTGGGCGCTGTTGAATTCCAACCATAATCTTTATAAGACTCTCATGCATTCCATATTTTGCACCGAAGACACATTTTCACAATACATCTAATATCAACATAGCAGGGCTTCCCAGGAAACACCACTAAACCTCCCACCCTGCACGGCTCATCCGGGGGGCGCAACGCCGAATCAGCAATCCCATATTAATTAAAATACCACATTGGGTAATTCCACGATTCTGTCTCTCGCGCAGGAGGCTAAGTGAATTTTCTTAACCATGAACCTTTTGCATTATCTCCTTTACTGCGACGCAACATGGAGGAGAGTTTAACGCTGAGCCTGAAGGAGAGATAAAATGAGAGTGAGATGTAAGGTCACGGAGGATGGAGCCGCAGCATAGACCAGGGCCTGGGGTTAGTACAATATAAATGGGGCACAGGAGCCGACCCCCGGCCCATTGGAAGAAATAATTACTAGCACTGAGACACTTCTAAGCAGTCGCTGGGCCCGAGAAATGAGATCTCCATGACAGTCGGCCACTTTGGAGAATGATTTTTTTCCTTCCCAAGGCTAAATCGCGGTAAAGAGAAATCCGTCTGAACGTAACAAGGTCTTCTATCAGTAACAGATGTTTTATTCAATGTTTGTGTGTTTTTTTAGCTTATGGCCACTTATTTCTCTATATTTATATTGAAGGATGTCTTAAGATCTCTACGGGAAAGAGCAACTAACTCAGATCCTGGAAAAAGTAACAAGATGGTTAAAGAAGCTGCGGATAAAGAGCGGCGGATACATTGTAACAAAGACCAACTGGATAGGTGGATCCACTGGGTCTCTAAGGTTATGTTCACTCCTCGGAATTTCCATGCGGAATTTTGCTTTAGAATTCTGCACGGAAATTCTGCTGCGGCACAGTCCTGTTGAATTCTAGGGGATTCTGCTGCGCTGTGCACACGGCGGAATCTCCGTGCCAGATGTTCCCAGCATGATAATTTCCGTGTCTGCAAAAATAATTAACCTGTTCATTTTTTTCTGCGGACTCCACACGGAATACATAACCGTCTATGAGACAGCACATTCCTGTGTGGTCCTAGCACCAGCATATTAAGCCGGCGCCCGCAGTCTGCGGAATGTTCGCACTGAGACTTTTCCTTGCAGACATTCCGAATTGTGAACATAGCATAAGAGATTAGAGAAGAGTCAAACTGTGGCCCTCTAGATGGTCCAAAACTTCAACTTCCAGCATGCCCTGACAGCCAAAAGCCTGTCTGCCTTCTCCAGGGGATCCACAGTGTCCCTGAAATGTAAATCAAAGAGGAAACAGCTGGTTCTGGGATAGCCTGGCGAGGTTACCGTAGCATTATGGCAGAAAAATCAGATTTCGGCTAGAAGGCGCACACCCGAGAGTAGTGACCGATAGCAGACTTTATTAAGTTATTTAACTTGCAGTGCAAATGGGACAACACATTTCAAAGCTTTGAAGGAAGGACCTGAAGAAGAAGGATGGACCTTTGAAACGCATTGCCCCATTTACACTGCAAGTTATATAACTTAATAAAGTCTGCTATCGGTCACTACTCTCGGGTGTGCGCCTTCTAGCCGAAATCGGATTTTTATGCCATAATACTGCGCTAGCCTCGCCAGGCTATCCCAGAACCAGCTGTTTCCTCCTGTATCTTCACCGCTGGCACAGCGGGACCGATGGCCGGCAGACTCCCAATACTGCAACCTGTTACATGCGATTGCCAGTGTTTTGCCTGCCGGCACATCACCCATAGGTGAACAATTTTCTGATTTTGGAACAACTGTCCAACCTCAAAAATTGGGATTAACTGCACTATATAGCGCCATCTCTGCTTTTTTCTCCCCTCTCCTCCTGAAAGGTAAATCAAGGCTTCCATCTCATCTCATCCCTTTGTGCAGTGGTCTTCAAACTGCAGTCCTCCAGATGTTGCAAAACTTCAACCACACCTCAATCTTTCCTAAATGTCCCAATAGATAGATATATATGTATATGTTTGTATGACAGGGAAATGGTGATGTAGTTGTAGGTCAGAGGTGATGACATCACTCAGGAGGTGGGGCTAGAGCTCAGAGACAAGATCCAGCCACACCCGCTGAGGAGGATACAAGTGAAAGAGGGAGCATCTGGGAGTTGCTGAGACAACACCACACTGACAATGAGAGGATTACACAACTTCCCGTCAAGAGCGAAGGAAGAGCCAGAAAGCTGTTGAGACCACACCACACTGACAATGATAGAACTACATAACTTCCTGTCAGAATAGAGTGAATAGCTGTGGAACTATTGAGACAACACAACACTCACAATGAGAAGACTACACAACTTGTCAGTAAAAAGGGAGGAGCAGGTGAGCCGCTGAGACAACACCGCACTGACAATGAGAGGACTACACAACTTCCTGTCAGTACAACATTACCGCCATTAAAAGGACTACACAACTTCCAGTCAGGAGAGAGGGAGGAGCAAGTGAGCTGCTGACACAACACCACTCTGACATTGAGAGGTCTACACAACTTCCTGTCAGGAGAGAGGAAGGACCCAAGAAGCTGCTAAGACAACACCACTCTGACAATGAGAGGACTACACAACCTACTGCCAGGAGGGAATCATGCAGAAACATGCTGCAGCAGCACAATGTGTGATTATTATATCAGTGATATCTGGGGTTTTTATTTAAATACATATATTTTCTGATACCTGGAAACCCCTTTGAAGAACCACAGAATCCACTCCAGCATTATTTCTTAACAACACATTCCGAGCCTGTTGTACCGTAGTGAATTACAAGGTTCTGTAGGATCCAAGATGGCGGCGCTGATGAATCGTCCTCTTCTTCTTTCTTCTGCTATTTGTAAAACAACAATCTCCCATCCAGGAATGTATCAGCGCCAGATATTTCTGTGCGATGGTCGGATCTCATCCCAACCGGCTTATATTATAGGATGAGATCCTTGGCTCTAGGTGCGGAGGGCTCCTGAATGCAGCCGAGGAGCCATGGCACAAGTCCAACGTGCCCAATGCTGCCAAAAATGTCAAATATAATATCATTCCTAATAGATCAGCTGGGGAATATAAAGACCACAAAGTTATGGCAAGAAAATGTCGCACATACAGATCTGCTGCCTAATAACCGGGCATGATGGCGTCCCCCAACCGGAGGTGCTCCAGCTGCTTCCAAACCACAACTCTCAGCATGCCCTGACAGCACTGGACATACTGGGAGTAGTAATTTTGCAGGATTGGGGACCCCCATTCACATTCTGGGTGATTGGATTTCAGCCCCACACACTGCAGACATCACCCCCTTTTATTTTCATGTTATATTTTGTATTTTATGAATCCGCATAATTCATTTAACTTAACAGCAAGGTGCTAATGAGGGAGGGAACAATATTACACGCCGGCTGATTAGATTCTATTTAAAAATAATAAAGGAAGAGATTGTAGCAATGCGATTTGCATAATTTCTATGATATATATAGAGAGAAACCGCAGACATGGTGCAACTCAATCAAAAACCCACTGAGAAGAAAACCCTCCCAGTCACTTCTGCACATCACTGTCTCTATACCATTTACGCTTCCCAACCAAGGTGCCTCCAGCTTTGCCCAGACAGCCTTTGATCACTGTTTCCTAACCAGCGTGCCTCCAGCTGTTGCAAAACTACAACTCCCAGCATGCCCGGACAGCCTTTGATCACTGTTTCCTAACCAGTGTGCCTCCAGCTGTTGCAAAACTACAACTCCCAGCATGCCCAGGCAGCCTTTGACCACTGTTTCCCAACCAGGGTGCTTCCAGCTGTTGCAAAACTACAATTTCCAGCATGCCCAGGCAGCCTTTGGCTAGTATTTCCAAACCATTATGTGTCCAGCTGTGGCAAAACTACAACTCCCAGCATGCCTGGATAGCTTTTGATCACTGTTTCCTAACCAGGGTGCCTCCAGCTGTTGCAAAACTACAACTCCCAGCATGCCCAGACAGCCTTTCATCACTGTTTCCTAACCAGGGTGCCTCCAGCCTTTACGCAACTGCAACTTCCAGCATACCCTGACAGACTTAGGCCAGCGTTTCCCAACCATAGTGCCTCCATCTGTTACAAGACTACAACTCCCAGCATGCCCAGACAGCCTTTGACCACTGTTTTCCAACCAGTGTGCCTGCAGCTGTTGCAAAACTACAACTCCCAGCGTGCCCGGACAGCCTTTGACCACTGTTTCCCAACCAGTGTGCCTGCAGCTGTTGCAAAACTACAACTCCCAGCATGCCCGGACAGCATTTGACCACTGTTTCCCAACCAGTGTGCCTGCAGCTGTTGCAAAACTACAACTCCCAGCATGCCCAGACAGCCTTTGACCACTGTTTCCCAACCAATGTGCCTGCAGCTGTTGCAAAACTACAACTCCCAGCATGCCAGGACAGCCTTTGACCACTGTTTCCCAACCAGTGTGCCTGCAGCTGTTGCAAAACTACAACTCCCAGCATGCCCGGACAGCATTTGACCACTGTTTCCCAACCAGTGTGCCTGCAGCTGTTGCAAAACTACAACTCCCAGCATGCCCAGACAGCCTTTGACCACTGTTTCCCAACCAATGTGCCTGCAGCTGTTGCAAAACTACAACTCCCAGCATGCCAGGACAGCATTTGACCACTGTTTCCCAACCAGTGTGCCTCCAGCTGTTGCAAAACTACAACTCCCAGCATGCCCGGACAGCCAAAGGCTGTCCGGGCATGCTGGGAATTGTAGTTTTGCATCAGTTGGAGGTACCCTGGGAAACACTGTATTAGGATCAAAGCGTTAAAGTTTTCTAAATATGCGGCTTCTACCAAATGCGCAATGTCCGGAGCTCCATTCAGCGGCAGGAATTTTCCGGCGGTTCATTGGTAAACATCCGACCTTCTCCAGAACTATAATTCTATTACGCCTTGTACCGTCTATTGATGTAAAACATGGTAATTCAATAAGGAGAAGAAGAATTAATCCTCAAACTGCTGTCTGCGCTCGATAACAAAACCTGCGTAAACTCTAAACCTGCGGAGGGAAGCGCTCGGGTCCGTGCTGCTTATATGGAGCTTTTATGTTTATAGGGAAAATCTGCTATTTGCTTTTGTTACATTTGTTTCTAAATAATCCTCCGCCGGTTATTCCTATGTCTGAGAAAAGAAACAATCAGCACAAGAGCCGGGGGCACCGCCTTCTGACTGGATCGGGTTAGGTGACGCCTCGTCATGTAACGTACGGAATATGGGTGTATGACTGCTATATATCCTGAACATATAGAGATAGCAGCAGTATACAGATAGAGCTGGAGGGGAGGTGTATAACTATTATATATCCTGATCATATAGAGATAGCAGCAGTATACAGATAGAGCTGGAGGGGAGGTGTATGACTGCTATATATCCTGAACATATAAAGATAGCAGCAGTATACAGATAGAGCTGGAGGGGAGGTGTATAACTATTATATATCCTGAACATATAGAGATAGCAGCAGTATACAGATAGAGCTGGAGGGGAGGTTTATAACTACTATATATCCTGAACATATAGAGATAGCAGCAGTATACAGATAGAGCTGGAGGGGAGGTTTATAACTACTATATATCCTGAACATATAGAGATAGCAGCAGTATACAGATAGAGCTGGAGGGGAGGTGTATAACTATTATATATCCTGAACATATAGAGATAGCAGCAGTATACAGATAGAGCTGGAGGGGAGGTTTATAACTATTATATATCCTGAACATATAGAGATAGCAGCAGTATACAGATAGAGCTGGAGGGGAGGTTTATAACTACTATATATCCTGAACATATAGAGATAGCAGCAGTATACAGATAGAGCTGGAGTGGAGGTGTATGACTGCTATATATCCTGAACATATAAAGATAGCAGCAGTATACAGATAGAGCTGGAGGGGAGGTGTATAACTATTATATATCCTGAACATATAGAGATAGCAGCAGTATACAGATAGAGCTGGAGGGGAGGTTTATAACTACTATATATCCTGAACATATAGAGATAGCAGCAGTATACAGATAGAGCTGGAGGGGAGGTTTATAACTACTATATATCCTGAACATATAGAGATAGCAGCAGTATACAGATAGAGCTGGAGGGGAGGTGTATGACTGCTATATATCCTGAACATATAAAGATAGCAGCAGTATACAGATAGAGCTGGAGGGGAGGTGTATAACTATTATATATCCTGAACATATAGAGATAGCAGCAGTATACAGATAGAGCTGGAGGGGAGGTTTATAACTACTATATATCCTGAACATATAGAGATAGCAGCAGTATACAGATAGAGCTGGAGGGGAGGTGTATACCTACTATATATCCTGATCCCATAGAGATAGCAGCAGTATACAGATAGAGCTGGAGGGGAGGTGTATGACTACTATATATCCTGAACATATAGAGATAGCAGCAGTATACAGATAGAGCTGGAGGGGAGGTGTATGACTACTATATATCCTGAACATATAGAGATAGCAACAGTATACAGATAGAGCTGGAGGGGAGGTGTATAACTATTATATATCCTGAACATATAGAGATAGCAGCAGTATACAGATAGAGCTGGAGGGGAGGTGTATAACAACTATATATCCTGATCACAAAGATAGCAGCAGTATACAGATAGAGCTGGAGGGGAGGTGTATACCTACTATATATCCTGATCCCATAGAGATAGCAGCAGTATACAGATAGAGCTGGAGGGGAGGTGTATGACTACTATATATCCTGAACATATAGAGATAGCAGCAGTATACAGATAGAGCTGGAGGGGAGGTGTATGACTACTATATATCCTGAACATATAGAGATAGCAACAGTATACAGATAGAGCTGGAGGGGAGGTGTATAACTATTATATATCCTGAACATATAGAGATAGCAGCAGTATACAGATAGAGCTGGAGGGGAGGTGTATAACTACTATATATCCTGAACATATAGAGATAGCAGCAGTATACAGATAGAGCTGGAGGGGAGGTGTATAACTATTATATATCCTGAACATATAGAGATAGCAGCAGTATACAGATAGAGCTGGAGGGGAGGTGTATGACTACTATATATCCTGAACATATAGAGATAGCAGTAGTATACAGATAGAGCTGGAGGGGAGGTTTATAACTACTATATATCCTGAACATATAGAGATAGCAGCAGTATACAGATAGAGCTGGAGGGGAGGTGTATGACTGCTATATATCCTGAACATATAGAGATAGCAGCAGTATACAGATAGAGCTGGAGGGGAGGTGTATGACTACTATATATCCTGAACATATAGAGATAGCTGCAGTATACAGATAGAGCTGGAGGGGGAGGTGTATAACTACTATATATCCTGAACATATAGAGATAGCAGCAGTATGCAGATAGAGCTGGAGGGGAGGTGTATGACTGCTATATATCCTGATCACTTAGAGATAGCAGAAGTATACAGATAGAGCTGGAGGGGGAGGTGTATAACAACTGTATATTCTGATCCTATAGAGATAACAGCAGCAGCAGTATACCGATAGAGCTGGAGAGGAGGTGTATAACAACTATATATCCTGAACATATAGAGATAGCAGCAGTTTACAGATAGAGCTGGAGGGGAGGTGTATGACTGCTATATATCCTGAACATATAGAGATAGCAGCAGTATACAGATAGAGCTGGAGGGGAGGTTTATAACTACTATATATCCTGAACATATAGAGATAGCAGCAGTATACAGATAGAGCTGGAGGGGAGGTGTATGACTGCTATATATCCTGAACATATAGAGATAGCAGCAGTATGCAGATAGAGCTGGAGGGGAGGTGTATGACTGCTATATATCCTGATCACTTAGAGATAGCAGAAGTATACAGAGAGAGCTGGAGGGGGAGGTGTATAACAACTATATATTCTGATCCTATAGAGATAACAGCAGCAGCAGTATACAGATAGAGCTGGAGAGGAGGTGTATAACAACTATATATCCTGAACATATAGAGATAGCAGCAGTAGACAGATAGAGCTGGAGGGGAGGTGTATAACAACTATATATCCTGATCCTATAGAGATAACAGCAGCAGCAGTATACAGATAGAGCTGGAGAGGAGGTGTATAACAACTATATATCCTGAACACATAGAGATAGCAGCAGTATACAGATAGAGCTGGAGGGGAGGTGTATGACTGCTATATATCCTGAACATATAGAGATAGCAGCAGTATACAGATAGAGCTGGATGGTAGGTGTATGACTGCTATATATCCTGAACATATAGAAATAGCAGCAGTATACAGATAGAGCTGGAGGGGAGGTGTATGACTGCTATATATCCTGATCACATAGAGATAGCAGCAGTATACAGATAGAGCTGGAAGGGGAGGTGTATAACAACTATATATCCTGAACATATAGAGATAGCAGCAGTATACAGATAGAGCTGGAGGGGAGGTGTATGACTGCTATATATCCTGAACATATAGAGATAGCAGCAGAATACAGATAGAGCTGGAGGGGAGGTGTATGACTGCTATATATCCTGATCACATAGAGATAGCAGCAGTATACAGATAGAGCTGGAGGGGGAGGTGTACAACAACTATATATCCTGATTACATAGAGATAACAGCAGCAGCAGTATACAGATAGAGCTGGAAAGGAGGTGTATAACAACTATATATCCTGATCCCATAGAGATAACAGCAGCAACAGTATACAGATAAAGCTGGAGGAGAGGTGTATAACTACTATATATCCTGATCTCATAGAAATAGTAGCAGTAGACAGATAGAGCTGGAAGGGAGGTGTATGACTACTGTGTATCCTAATCACATACAGATAGCAGCAGCAGTTACAGATAGAACAGGAGGGAAGTGTATAGCTACTATATATAGTGATTCTTATAGCGATAGCAGCAGTATATAGATAGAGCTGGAGGAGAGGTGTATAACTACTATATATCCTGATCCCATAGAGATATCAGCAGTATACAGATAAAGCTGGAGACGAGGTGTATAACTACTATATATCCTGATCCCAAAGAAATAGTAGCAGTATACAGATAGAGCTGGAGGGGAGGTGTATGACTACTATACATCTTGATCTCATAGAAATAGTAGCAGTATACAGATATAGCTGGAGGGGAGGTGTATGACTACTATGTATCCTGATCACATAGAGATAACAGCAGCAGTATACAGCAACAGAAGAATACAGCAGCACACTGCTAGCACAAAGATATAGATACAACATGAGTATATAGATAAAACATGAAAAGCTATACAGCTATGGTGCAATAAATGGAAATATGAAATTATGAAATAGTGAGGTACTTAGCTTACAATTTGGCAGCCAAATAGCTTGGATCATCCCACCGCGATAAGGTGACCTCATTGGGACGGACCCTTCACTATGAATATGCCTCTGTGTGATCAGTTCAGCAGGCACTGCAAGACCTGAAACATCCAAGACACCTTTTATACACCTGATAGAGGTGGGTGGCTCTTGCACCCCACCCACCTCTATCAGGTGTATATAAGGTGTCTTGGATGTTTCAGGTCTTGCAGTGCCTGCTGAACTGATCACACAGAGGCATATTCATAGTGTAGGGTCCGTCCCGAAATGAGGTCACCTTACTGTGGTGGGATGGTCCAAGCTATTTGGCTGCCAAATTGCAAGCTAAGTACCTCACTATTTCATAATTTCATATTTCCATTTATTGCACCATATATAGCTTTTCATGTTTTATCTATATACTCATGTTTTATCTATATCTTTGCGCTAGCAGTGTGCTGCTGTATTCTTCTGTTGCTGTACATTTAGCCCAGCAGCCTGCACCTGCAAGCCAGGTCCATATAATAGTTTGGAATCAATAGTGCTGGCTAACTTATCCTTTGTCAGCAGCAGTATACAGATAGAACAGGAGGGAAGTGTATAACTACTATATATAGTGATTTTTGTAGAGATAGCAGCAGTATATAGCTAGAGCCGAGGGGAGGTGTATAACTACTACATATCCTGATCCCATAGAGATAGCAGCAGTATACAAATAGAGCTAGAGGGGAGGTGTATAGCTACTATATATCCTGATGCCATAGAGATAGTAGCAGCAGTATACAGATAGAGCTAGAGGGGAGATGTATAACTACTATATATTCTGATCCCATAGATATAGCAGCAGTATACAGATCAAGTGGGGAGGGGAGTGGTCTGGGAGCTAGCAGGAGGGATCTGATAGGGGATTATGTCATCCTGTAGTTTACACAAAGTCAGCTGATTCAGGACTGACCACATCCTCTAACACAGTAAACACTATAGTTTTTTTTTCTGGGTCAGACTGGTGATCATATGACTCAGTTACAGTAATAAAACACATGGATGCATATGTGCTGGAATGAAACAGATGGTGCTGTAGGACTTGTGATGGTGAGTCTGCAGGATATGGAAAGATGAAAAAACTTATAGTTCTTTAAGGGGGTTGTCCTACTTACAGTATGTATCACAACAGGATGGGATCCTACCGGTTCCAAGCAGTCTGAAGAATAAAGGTCCCTAAATACACCT
This sequence comes from Hyla sarda, assembly GCF_029499605.1. NCBI lineage: Eukaryota > Metazoa > Chordata > Amphibia > Anura > Hylidae > Hyla > Hyla sarda. Next base: position 231,104,181 of record NC_079195.1, read on the forward strand.
TGTGAGCGGAGCAGTAATGGGCCCGTATGGTCCCCGCTGACATGATGGCCAAACACGATCCCTGTTACTCCCATTATAGTACAGTGATCCCTCAACATACGATGGTAATCCGTTCCAAATGGACCATCGTTTGTTGAAACCATCGCATGTTGAGGGATCTGTGCAATGTAAAGTATAGGAGAGTGGTCTACAACCTGCGGACCTCTGGATGTTGCAAAACTACAACACCCAGCATGCCCGGACAGCCGTTGGCTGTCCGGGCATGCTGGGTGTTGTAGTTTTGCAACATCTGGAGGTCCGTAGGTTTAAGACCACTGTTAGAGGAAGTTGTACTCACCTGTCCCCGCCGCTCCGGACCGTCACCGCTCGTCACCGCTGCCCGGGATGTCGCCGTCTATCGCTGTCGCTGCGTCCCCGAGGTGTCCCCGACGCTCCGGCAAGGCCTCTGCTTCCCCGGCATCCTCGCTCTCCGTCGCCATCATCACGTTGTTACGCACGCCGCTCCTATTGGATGACGAGACGGCGTGCGCGGCGACGTGATGACGTCGATGGAGAGCGCCGACGATGCAGGGGATCCCGAAGAGGACGCGCCGGAGCCCCGAGGACAGGTAAGAGACAGCACCGGAGCTCTGGGGCACCGTAAACGGCTATCCGGTGGCAGCTGAAGCAGTCTGCGCTGCCGGATAGCCGTTCTTGCAATGGCCCCGACATACAAAAGCATCGTATGTTGATGCTGCCTCTGAGAGGCCATCGCATGTTGAAATTATCGTATGTTGGGGCCATCGTAGGTCGAGGGGTCACTGTAAATAGAGCGGTGTCCATGCAGGTACATTACCGCTTCATTCACAGGGGGAGGGGGGTGCTCGGAGCCTCCATGTCGGGCCCCCAGTGATCGAACATTTATCACTGATCCTGTGGATGGGGGAAATATGCTGCTAGTGGGCCGACCCCTTTAAGCCCCCATGTGATTATGCAGCTGTATACCTTTATGTATGTCATCAGTTTGGGAAATTGCGCTATACGTATTTCTGTGTGCCAAAATAACATTCGTTTACAATATGTCAGGTCAGTCAGAGCCCACGGCTATATCCATAATGTGCCGGGACATCCGCCGACTGGAAATGAAAGGTGCAAAATAGAAGCCAAGCAGCGTGCACCCGAGATAGAAGAATCAATACGATGACACGGCTCCCTGCCACTGTACTGCGCCACGTCATATATCGGTGCCATCCTAATAAATATTAATGGCGTAAGTTATGCTGAATAATCGATTATTACTAGAAGTTTATCGGGAGCAGAAAGTGTCCTTGACCCTGAGGTTTTAGTCCAGAAGAAGCTGGAATCAATGAAGGCGGGGACTCCTGTTATCTCCGTCAGAGACGCCTTCTCCTCCGACTCCTGATCATCTCCCGGTGACCAGAATTATCATCATCTCTATCTTAAATTGACTATTGTACTAATATGTGGAAGTCCATGTCCTGTCACCGCAGATCGTTAATGTTTTCTCCTCAAAACTTAATGTTAATGAAAATAAACCAACTTTGTTTTATTTTAATTAAACTAGTCGAGTGTTTATTCCAATGTTTAAAGGGGTACTCCACTGGAAAACATTTTCATTTGCCAGAACGTTAAACAGATTTGCAAATCACTTCTATTAAAAAATTCCAATCCTTCCAGTATTTAATAGCTGCTGTATAATACACCGAAAGTTCTCCTTTCTGCCTGACAACAAGTACTCTCTGCCGCCACCTCTCTCCAGAGCTATGGGGATTTGCTCCTGCTCTGGACAGTTCCTGATATGGACAGAGGTGTCAGCAGAGAGCACTTGTGGTCAGGCAGAAAGGAAATTCAAAAAAGAAAAGAACTTCCTGTGTATTCTACAGCAGCTGATAAATACTGGAAGGATTGGTATTTTTTAATAGAAGTAATTTACAAATCTGTTTAACTTTCTAGCACCAGTTGATTTATAAGAAAATGTTTTCCAGTGGAGTACCCCTTTAAAATCTTATCCCCCTATCCACAGGATAGAGTATATGTCTGATCATGGAGGGTCCAACCTCTGGGCTCGCTGCCTTCTCCAGAACAGAGCTGGAATCTCCCCGTTGCATGGAGGGCAGGAGCGGCACAGTCGCCATGCATTCTTTACAGAGTCCCATAGAGGAATTTTAGGAATTAACTTTTTTTCATTTTCATTTTTTTCATTTTCTTACCTTTTAAAAGCCATTCCAGAGCGTACCCCTGTATACTGTACAAGAGCAGGGCATTGTATACCTCCTGCCTGGCCATAATAGAGTTAAGTAGTGATGTTGTACATTGGTCCTCAACTCTTTGGGGACAGACACAATCCAGTGATCTCTATAGATGTTCCCCACTGCTTGGCTGAGCAGTCTGTGCTTGCCCAGCAAGGAAGGATTTAACTAGCAATGCTGAGCATCGATGGCTAACTCCTTCCAAGGTATACAATATATCTATATAGATGGCTGTATACCGTATGCAGTTAGGAGCCTCCACTTACCCATCCAGGTAAGCTTCAGCAGGTTGACCGTACCTGGGCGGGCAAGGACCATTGTTTTTGGCCCTCACCAGCCTAAATAATGACAACCTGCTGCCATCTAGGCTGTTGAGGGACATTTTTGATGTTCCAGACTTGTTGGTACGCAGATCTTCCCAGTACCCCTGTGGCAGTGTTTACCAGGGTAATGATGTGGGGTTATCGAAAGCTGTTTTTGGGACTAATGCTAAGCCCCAGCTTATTGGCGAACGCATCTATAAGACTGTTTCCACTAATAATTCTGTTAAGTGAAGCAAAAAAATTAACTTTTGAAAAAAATTAACTTTTGAAAAATACACCCCACACAACCCTCATTAACTATTTTATTAAAAAAAATAATAATAAAAAGGTCATCGACGTAGTCCACCAAATCCAATGTAGTCCACAGGGTACATGCATCGGGGAAAAAAAAGGAAAACACGAAAGTATAGTTAAATTTAAAAAGTGATGTCAGCTGTGTTCCCACAGAAAAAAAAAGTTTAAAAATGTTGTGTGAGAACACAGCATCGTCATAAATCAGTGGGTTACCTGTGCACCTTGGAAACCATGCCCACAAAAGGCCCACTGGATCCGCCATAAACATTGGCATTGGCTGATTTGGGCCTCGGTTAATACGGTTTAAAGGGGTACTCCTACTCTAGACATCTTATCCCCTATCCTTTGGAGATAAGATATCTGATCGTGGGACCCCCCATGATCTCCCTGCTGCACCCAGCGCTCCTTTAGAGCATCAAGTGCAGCTCTGGAGACTCGTGATGTCACGGTCACTCCCTGACATCATGGCCACGCCCCCTCAATGCAAGTCTATGGGAGGGGGCGTGACAGATGTCACGCCCCCTCCCATAGACTTGCATTGAGGGGGCGTGGTCATGACATCAGGAGCGGGACGTGACTGTGACGTTTCGAGCCTCTGCCCCGCATCGCCAGTCATCCGGCATGGAGCGAAGTGTGCTCCGTGCACCGGATGTCTGGGGTGCCGCAGCTGAAATTGCGAGGGTCCCCAGTGGCAGGAATCCCGTGATCACAAATCTTATCCCCTAATCTTTGGATAGGGGATAAGATGTCTAGGGGGTGGAATACCCCCTTTAAAGCCGTATGTTCAAAGGGTAAGATGACCGGCTATATTCTCGACCCTGCAACAAAATCAAATAAGGGGTTCAGGTGAAGCCCAGGGATCCCTTTGACACTGCACAGGTCCAAGCGGACTGCGGCATTGATGAATTCCCATCTCTGTCACATAAATGTAACCGCAGCATAGTGAGGGTTAACTTGTCGGCTTATCATAAAGCGCCTTTGACGAAGCGACAGGCCTTTGTTAGAAAAGGTCAGGGAGCCCTAATCTACTTTATTTATATGGGTGACATTTATATTTATTGAGGAAACGGTGGGAAAAAAAGAGAGAGAGAGAGAGAAAGCCGAGGTATAAATACTGTGCAAAGAATATAGATCACATCGTAAAGGTGCGTTTTAGGCCAAATTGGGCTCTCCGCCCTCCTCGCCTCCCCTCCTGTCCTCACCGAGTGAGAAGTCATTATTGGCACGGAATCTAAATCAGCCGCTCTTATCTGGACTATGTCATTCATCCTTACGTCTTATTATACGGCCAACCATCTGCGTCGGCCGCGACAGAAGGGCCCTGCCACGGTGCAGGTGGAAGCTGCTATGTGACTCTGCCGCGCGTCTATTAGCGCCCAGGACGATCCGCGCTCATTGTTATTCCTGCAGTCAGATATAAATAAGACAATCTCATTGCCCTTTCATTTACAAATGTTGTGCGACAGACGAAAACGTGCTGATTATGTCTCGCCAGTTGCATGTTTATTCTCCAAACTAGAAAGACAACAAGAAGTGGCGGGGCTGCGCACTGTGCGGGAAACGCAACGTGATTCATATCTGAACGCGACCTCAAGTACACAGTGATTTCTGTACAAATCACAGATCTCCATGATAAACATCACAGGACACAGGAGGGACATAAAAGCGAGGGAAGGGGTGCAGGTGGGACAGGTTCTGGAGCCAGAATAGGGGACACCAAGAAGCCACTCTGAACTGGCCAAAATATTAGAGAGAAAGCTATGATATCAAAGGGGTTATCCAGTGTTTAAAAAAAATAATAATAATAATAATATGGTGCTGGATTAAGGGAGAATAGAAAAAAATATATACTTACCCAGTCCCAATCCCCCACTGGTCCCACGACTTTATCCTGTACAGACATAAAGGGGGTAGACCTGGGATCCCTTAGACACTACTCCTCATGTCAGGCCAGTTTACGTCTGGGTTGGGGCTTCGTTCAAGGCCTCAATTGGAGAGTCCGTTCAGAAGCAGTGAGCAGAGCTGGGTGCTCTGGTGCATAATGGACATTGACAAGTCCCAGAAGACCCATTCGAATTTAAAGGGGGTACTCTGCCCCTAGACATCTTATCCCCTATCTAAAGGATAGGGGATAAGGTGTCTGATTGCGGGGGTCCCGCCACTGGGGACCTCCGCGATCTCCCTGCTGCACCCGACGTTCATTTAGAGCATTGGGTGCAGCGCTGCAGGCTCGTGACCTCATGGTCATGCACCACTTGTGACATCACGGCCACGCCCCCTCAATGCAAAAAATAAATAAAAATATTAAGTATGTAGGGATGTAGGGAAAAAGGAAAAAAAAACATACTCACCTTAACCTGATCCCCCGCCGGCCCCACACAGTTCCCATTTGGTTCCATCTAGTCCCCTGATTTTGGTTCTTCTTTCTGCTTTCGAGATATGTGCCACTTAGGACCTGCAGGCTCAGTCATTCAGGGACATAGATGGGACACTTCTACATATAGTGATTGGCTGTAACAAGCGTCCATCTCGGAAGCAGGAAGAAGAAAGAAGCCCAGAGGACTGAATGGAGCTGAAAAGGAGTGGAGAGAGTAAGTATAGGTGATTTTTCCATTTCATCCCCCAACCAGCACCATATTATTTTTTATACAACACTGGATAAAACCCTACAACATTTGTCCTTTGTAAAGGAAGGCCTAGCTACTCCTGAATCTAGAAATTTAAATTGGAGGACCCAGTAAAATGCTAAAATGGTGAAGTACTACAATTCCCAGAATGCATTGCTTTCCCTCAGCTCTTCATCACAGTTCTGAATACTCCCTTCCCCCAAAGCACTTGCGCCAGTTCCCCACCCTGAGCTGCTACAACAAGGCAGCACCTGCTGTATTCATTTCCTATGTGCTCCTCAGCCTGTGGCATTGCTCAGCAAACACTCTTCATTCTTCGCTTAATAGCCCAATAAAGATATACAGTATATGTTTAGATTTATATGACAGAGATGATGATGTAGCTGTAGGGGATGGTCACAAATGGTGACATCACTCAGGGAGCCAGGCTACAGCTCAGAGATAAGATCCAGCCATGCCTCTTGAGACAACAGAGAATGATACATTGTCTCAGATAAGAGGGAGAAGCAATGGAACTGCTGAGAAAACGCTACACTGACAATGAGAGGACTACACAACTTCCTGACAAGAGAAAGGGAAGGGTCGAGGAGCTACTAAGACAACACAATACTGATGATGAGAGGACTACACAACTTCCTGTCAAGAGAGAGGAAGGGGTCAAAGAGCTACTAAGACAACAATACACTGATGAGGAGAGGACTACACAACTTCCTGTCAAGAGAGGGAGGGATCGAGGAGCTACTAAGACAACATTACTCTGATGATGAGAGGAATACTCAACTTGCTGTCAGGAGAAAGGGAGTAGTCAAGGGAGCTGCTGAGACAACATCACACTAACAATGAGAGAACTACACAACTTCCTGTCAGGAGATAAATTGGAGCCGGGAAGCTGCTGAGATAATACCAAACTGACAATGTTAGGGCTACACAACTTCCTCTCAGGAGAGAGGGAGGAGCCAGGCAGCTTCTGAGACAACATCACACTGATAATGAGAGATTTCACAACTTCCTGTTACTGTTTATGCAAAAACCTGCTGAAGCCAGTACAATGTGTGATGACACTATATATTACTAAGTTATAAATTGTGGGCTGATTATTGTTATTATTGTTTATAATATCGTTATTTCAATATATTTTTCTGATACTGGAATGCCCCTTTAATGATAAATAATATAGGGGGGTAGAAATCATGGCATTGAGTGATGAAGTGACAGGGGGTGGTAAGAGCGCGGTAATGATAACACAACATTTCTACCTTGGATGCCGGGGCCCCTGGGTCTTATTATAGATGGGGCCCATTATCAGGCTTTTAGCCTATCAGCAGTTCTTCTTGTTTCACGTCTCCCAGTTATAACATTATAGGAATAATAAGAAGGGATATTTGGCAGTAAATCTCATTAGCATATATGCCGCATCTGTAAGACGCCCAATTCCAAACACTTTCCCCATCTGATAGATTCCCCAATGCCGGGCGTAAAACGTGCGGTGAGCGATACCTGTGTACATGGAATCAGTTCAAGGGATTAACTTAAAGGAAATGATCTCCTCGAGAACAACAGGGAAACACTCCGGGTTATCAGCCGGCGCCGTGTGAGGGTCTAACAGCAGCCAAATAATAGGAGATAAAATGTAAATCAGGAGTCAGTGACTGGGATGACTGCGAAGGATCCGCCATTATCTCCACCGCCAGTCATGAGATACCGGGAACAGAGCAACCGGCAGGAATATGGTGCCACTCCATGTCATCAGCAAAAGTGTCACACCGAGGCATCGAGCAGACCCCAAAATATACGGACACAGCTTCATGTCATTATCCTGTACCCCAAGTGCTATCATCCTGTACCCCAAGTGTTATTATCCTGTACCCCAAGTGCTATTATCCTGTACCCCAAGTGTTATCATCCTGTACCCCAAGTGTCATTATCCTGTACCCCAAGTGTCATTATCCTGTACCCCAAGTGTTATTATCCTGTACCCCAAGTGTCATTATCCTGTACCCCAAGTGTTATTATCCTGTACCCCAAGTGTCATTATCCTTTACCCCAAGTGCTATCATCCTGTACCCCAAGTGTCATCATCCTGTACCCCAAGTGTTATCATCCTGTACCCCAAGTGTTATTATCCTGTACCCCAAGTGTTATCATCCTGTACCCCAAGTGTCATTATCCTGTACCCCAAGTGTTATCATCCTGTACCCCAAGTGTCATTATCCTGTACCCCAAGTGTCACCATCCTGTACCCCAAGTGTTATCATCCTGTACCCCAAGTGTTATTATCCTGTACCCCAAGTGTTATCATCCTGTACCCCAAGTGTCATTATCCTGTACCCCAAGTGTTATCGTCCTGGACCCCAAGTGTCATTATCCTGGACCCCAAGTGTTATCATCCTGTACCCCAAGTGTTATCATCCTGTACCCCAAGTGTTATCATCCTGTACCCCAAGTATTATTATCCTGTACCCCAAGTGTTATTATCCTGTACTCCAAGTGTTATTATCCTGTACTCCAAGTGTTATCATCCTGTACCCCAAGTGTTATCATCCTGTACCCCAAGTGTTATTATCCTGTACCCCAAGTGTTATCATCCTGTACCCCAAGTGTTTTCATCCTGTACCCCAAGTGTTATTATCCTGTACCCCAAGTGTTATTATCCTGTACACCAAGTGTTATCGTCCTGTACCTCAAGTGTCATTATCCTGTACACCAAGTGTTATCATCCTGTACCCCAAGTGTTATCATCCTGTACCTCAAGTATTATTATCCTGTACCCCAAGTGTCATTATCCTGTACACCAAGTGTTATCATCCTGTACCCCAAGTGTTATCATCCTGTACCCCAAGTGTTATCATCCTGTACCCCAAATGTCATCATCCTGTACCCCAAGTGTTATTATCCTGTATCCCAAATGTTATCATCCTGTACCCCAAGTGTTATTATCCTGTACCCCAAGTGTTATCATCCTGTACCCCAAGTGTTATTATCCTGTACCCCGAGTGTTATCATCCTGTACCCCAAGTGTTATTATCCTGTAGCCCATGTGTTATCCTGTACCCCAAGTGTTATCATCCTGTACCCCAAGTGTCATCCTCCTGTACCCCAAGTGTTATCCTGTACCCCAAGTGTTATTATCCTGTACTACAAGTGTTATCCGGTACCCCAAGTGTTATTATCCTGTACCCCAAGTGTTATCCTGTACCCCAAGTGTTATTATCCTGTATCCTAAGTGTCATCATCCTGTACCCCAAGTGTTATCATCCTGTACCCTAAGTGTTATCATCCTGTACCCCAAGTGTTATTATCCTGTATCCTAAGTGTTATTATTCTTTACCCCAAGTGTTATCATCCTGTACCCCAAGTGTTATCATCCTGTACCCCAAGTGTTATTATCCTGTACCTCAAGTGTTTTAATCCTGTACCCCAAGTGTTATCATCCTGTACCCCAAGTGTTATTATCCTGTATCCTAAGTGTTATTATTCTATACCCCAAGTGTTATCATCCTGTACCCCAAGTGTTATTATCCTGTACACCAAGTGTTCTCATCCTGTACCCCAAGTGTTATCATCCTGTACCCCAAGTGTCATCATCCTGTACCCCAAGTGTTATCATCCTGTACCCCAAGTGTTATCATCCTGTACCCCAAGTGTTATCATCCTGTACCCCGAGTGTTATCCTGTACCCCAAGTGTTATCATCCTGTACCCCGAGTGTTATCCAGTACCCCAAGTTTTATTATCCTGTACCCCAAGTGTTATCATCCTGTACCCCAAGTGTTATCATCCTGTACCCCAAGTGTTATTATCCTGTACCCCAAGTGTTATCATCCTGTACTCCAAGTGCTATTATCCTGTACCCCAAGTTATATCATCCTGTACCCCAAGTGTCATCATCCTGTACCCCAAGTGTTATCATCCTGTACCCCAAGTGTCATCATCCTGTACCCCAAGTGTTATCATCCTGTACCCCAAGTGTTATTATCCTGTACCCCAAGTGTTATTATCCTGTACCCCAAGTGTTATCCTGTACCCCAAGTGTTATCATCCTGTACCCCGAGTGTTATCATCCTGTACCCCAAGTGTTATTATCCTGTACCCCAAGTGTTATCATCCTGTACCCCAAGTGTTATCCTGTACCCCAAGTATTATCATCCTGTACCCCAAGTGTTATCATCCTGTACCCCAAGTGTTATCATCCTGTACCCCAAGTGTTATTATCCTGTACCCCAAGTGTTATCATCCTATACCCCAAGTGTTATTATCCTGTACCCCAAGTGTTATTATCCTGTACCCCAAGTGTTATTATCCTGTACACCAAGTGTTATCATCCTGTACCCCAAGTGTTATTATCCTGTACCCCAAGTGTTATTATCCTGTACCCCGAGTGTTATTATCCTGTACCCCAAGTGTTATCATCCTATACCCCAAGTGTTATTATCCTATACCCCAAGTGTTATTATCCTATACCCCAAGTGTTATTATCCTGTACCCCAAGTGTTATTATCCTGTACCCCAAGTGTTATCATCCTGTACCCCAAGTGTTATTATCCTGTACCCCGGGTGTCATTATCCTATTCCCCATGTATCGAACCTCTAATGCTGGGGTCCACACGCAGGATTTTGTTCCGTTTTAGGCAAAGCCCAGAATAAGTTTTAAGAGAGAATAAAGCTTTAACTCTTTCCATTATGAATTTCTCTGTGTCGGTTCCACTGCAGGTTTTGGTTAATAATCCCGACCAGACTATTGTATGTGAACACGGCCGAAGTGTTTCTGAGATCCCAGACTCCGGTTGTGTATTGTGAGGGGCCGTTCTCCCGCGGCTCGTGTTACTGACTATAACATCCGAACATTATCTTTGCTTTATCCTGTACTATTCATTAGAGATAAGTGAAGAGGCGAAAAAAAAAATAAAACTGTGAAACATTGTAAAGAAGACGATTACAAAATGAACAAAACAATTTAATATTTTGCTTACGAACAAAAATCACCACTCGCTTTCCACTTGTTCTAAACAAAAAACTGGGATAATTGCATTTTGCCGGTGGATTTCATTGGCGCGCGCTATAAGGCTGTTCTCTAACCCGTCTATTTACTTTAATTTGGAGGCTTCCTTTATAGAAAGTGCTGAGTGTTGACACAAATCACTGAATGTTGTTTTTTCTTCTTTTTGATTTTCATTTATTTATTTATTTTAAATAAAGCTGGCACGCAATAAATATATTCACGCGTCTTATGTCTGCCACCGTCTCACACCTCCCATATTCTGCCGTGACTTATACATAATTGATAATATCAGGATGCAACGCGAGATACGTTTTTGGAACAGGACATATGTGCTGTTAAGACAGATTTTTAAGCAAACCATTATCACAGAATATCTAATGGTTCTCTGTGATTTTTTTAGCGCGTGACATCAGCGACAGCGACTGACATTGATGCCTTTACCGAGACTAAAAAAAACATGTACGGCCTAAAAAAAAAAATAATAATTCAACTTACCATAGAGCCGGCTGTACAATAGGTAAAAAGTGATAAATCGGGAGAATTAGGGGATCCTTAAAAAGACTGCAGTCAATTTCACATTTCACGGGGAACTGGGACCCATTCATTTGTCAGCTAAAAGGGCCCCTTATGAGTTTCTGCAATTTAATAGCAGCGAAGGGCAATTTTAATGTGACATTTACTATAGTTAATCCAAGTGCGGCCAGACAGGTCGAGTAGAAAGTCAAGAGCTGAGGTCTCCATAAATTCCCCTTATTGTATCTTTATTAACTGCAAAAAAAATCTCGAATTTAAGCTGAGTATTAAATACTAATGTAAAAGGTTACTGATCAAGAGTCCTCGGCCAGAATAGACCCCTCGTACCTGTTGTTACAGAACACTTGTAAATTTGGGTATATATTGGGTATATATAGTGCTATATACAGGATATAGTGTTATACAGTGGTCCCTCAACATACGATGGTAATCCGTTCCAGATGAACCATCGTTTGTTGAAACCATCGTATGTTGAGGGATCCGTGCAATGTAAAGTATAGGACAGTGGTCTACAACCTGCGGACCTCCAGATGTTGCAAAACTACAACACCCAGCATGCCCGGACAGCCGTTGGCTGTCCGGGCATGCTGGGAGTTGAAGTTTTGCAATATCTTGAGGTCCGCAGGTTGAAGACCACTGGTATTGGAAGTTATACTCACCTGTCCCCGCCGCTCCGGACCGTGTCCGCTCGTCACCGCTGCCCTGGATGTCGCCCTCCATCGCTGTCGCCGCGTTCCCGCGGTGTCCCCGACGCTCCGGTAAGGCTTCTGTTTCCCCGGCATCCTCGCTCTCCATCGCCGCCATCGCGTCGCTACGCACGCCGCTACTATTGGATGACGGGACGGCGTGCGCAGCGACGTGATAACGACGATGGAGAGCGCCGACGATGGAGAGGATTCCGAAGAGGACGCGCCGGAGCCCCGAGGACAGGTAAGTGATCGTCAGCGGACCACACGGGGCACCGTAAACGGCTATCCGGTGGCAGCTGAAGCAGTCTGCGCTGCAGGATAGCCGCTTATGCGATGGCTCCGACATGCAAAAATATTGAATGTTAATGCTGCCTTCACCATGTGATGGCCTCTGAGAGTGATCGTATGCTGAAATGATCGTATGTCGGGGCCATCGTAGGTCGGGGGGGTCACTGTATATAGATGACATGGTGATATAGAGAACAAAAATAGAGAAACAGAAACACATCCGCACATCCACCATTTGAAATTTGACCTATTTGCTTCTCAGCATAACTTCAAAAATTAACAGGTTGTTATTATACATTTTGATCAAAAAGTACAAGTTCACTCGCCACGTCAAGGCCACCTAGTCAGAGTGGGTGTCACGATGCCGGCTGGCAGGAGGTGGATCCTCTGTGCCAGAGAGGGATTGGCGTGGACCGTGCTAGTGGACCGGTTCTAAGTCACTACTGGTTTTCACCAGAGCCCGCCGCAAAGCGGGATGGTCTTGCTGCGGCGGTAGTGACCAGGTCGTATCCACTAGCAACGGCTCAACCTCTCTGACTGCTGAAGATAGGCGCGGTACAAGGGAGTAGACAGAAGCAAGGTCGGACGTAGCAGAAGGTCGGGGCAGGCAGCAAGGATCGTAGTCAGGGGCAACGGCAGGAGGTCTGGAACACAGGCTAGGAACACACAAGGAAACGCTTTCACTGGCACAATGGCAACAAGATCCGGCGAGGGAGTGCAGGGGAAGTGAGGTATAAATAGGGAGTGCACAGGTGAACACACTAATTAGAACCACTGCGCCAATCAGCGGCGCAGTGGCCCTTTAAATCGCAGAGACCCGGCGCGCGCGCGCCCTAGGGAGCGGGGCCGCGCGCGCCGGGACAGGACCGACGGAGAGCGAGTCAGGTACGGGAGCCGGGGTGCGCATCGCGAGCGGGCGCCACCCGCATCGCGAATCGCATCCCGGCTGGAGGCGGTATCGCAGCGCACCGGGTCAGTGGATCTGACCGGAGCGCTGCAGTAGCGAGAGTGTAGCGAGCGCTCCGGGGAGGAGCGGGGACCCGGAGCGCTCGGCGTAACAGTACCCCCCCCCCCCCCTTGGGTCTCCCCCTCTTCTTAGAGCCTGAGAACCTGAGGAGCAGACTTTTGTCTAGGATATTGTCCTCAGGTTCCCAGGATCTCTCTTCAGGACCACAACCCTCCCAATCGACTAAAAAAAAAGTTTTCCCTCTGACCTTCTTGGAGGCCAGTATCTCCTTTACGGAGAAGATGTCCGAGGAGCTGGAAACAGGAGTGGGAGAAACAAGTTTGGGAGAGAAACGGTTGATGATGAGTGGTTTAAGAAGAGAAACGTGAAAGGCATTAGGAATACGAAGAGAAGGAGGAAGAAGAAGTTTGTAAGAGACAGGATTAATCTGGCACAAAATTTTGAAAGGACCAAGATAGCGTGGTCCCAATTTGTAGCTAGGGACACGGAAGCGGACATATTTAGCGGAGAGCCATACCTTGTCTCCAGGAGAAAAAATGGGGGGAGCTCTTCTTTTCTTATCAGCAAACTTCTTCATGCGTGATGAAGCCTGTAAGAGAGAATTTTGGGTCTCTTTCCATATGGTGGAAAGATCACGAGATATTTCATCCACAGCGGGCAAACCAGAGGGCAATGGAGTAGGGAGGGGGGGAAGAGGGTGACGGCCGTACACCATGAAAAATGGGGATTTGGAGGAAGATTCAGAGACTCTGAAGTTATACGAGAATTCGGCCCATGGTAGAAGATCTGCCCAGTCATCCTGGCGGGAGGAAACAAAATGCCGTAAATAATCACCCAGGACCTGGTTAATTCTTTCTACTTGCCCATTGGATTGAGGATGATATGCAGAAGAAAAGTTTAATTTAATCTTGAGTTGTTTACAGAGAGCCCTCCAGAATTTTGACACGAATTGGACGCCTCTATCCCAGACGATCTGCGTGGGCAACCCGTGAAGACGAAAAATGTGTACAAAAAATTGTTTTGCCAACTGAGGCGCTGAAGGAAGACCAGGAAGAGGGATGAAATGTGCCATTTTGGAGAATCGATCAACGACCACCCAAACAACAGTGTTGCCACGGGATGGGGGTAAGTCTGTAATAAAGTCCATACCAATCAGAGACCAAGGCTGTTCGGGGACAGGCAGAGGATGAAGAAGACCAGCGGGCTTCTGGCGAGGAGTCTTATCCCAGGCACAGACAGTGCAGGCTCGCACAAAATCCACGACATCCGTCTCCAGAGTCGGCCACCAATAGAAACGAGAGATGAGTTGCACGGATTTCTTGATGCCCGCATGACCTGCGAGATGGGAGGAGTGACCCCATTTGAGGATTCCGAGGCGTTGGCGTGGAGAGACGAAGGTCTTCCCTGGAGGAGTTTGCCTGATGGAGGCTGGAGAAGTGGAGATCAGGCAGTCAGGAGGAATGATGTGTTGCGGAGAGAGCTCTACTTCCGAGGCATCCGAGGAACGAGAGAGAGCATCGGCCCTAATGTTCTTATCGGCAGGCCGAAAGTGAATTTCAAAATTAAATCGGGCAAAGAACAGAGACCACCTGGCCTGGCGAGGATTCAGCCGTTGGGCAGACTGGAGATAGGAGAGGTTCTTGTGATCGGTGTAAATAATAACTGGAAATCTTGATCCCTCCAGCAGATGCCTCCATTCCTCAAGTGCTAATTTAATGGCTAGAAGCTCTCGATCCCCGATGGAGTAGTTCCTCTCCGCCGGAGAGAAGGTCCTAGAAAAAAAACCACAAGTAACAGCATGCCCGGAAGAATTTTTTTGTAGAAGGACCGCTCCAGCTCCTACTGAGGAGGCATCAACCTCTAATTGGAAGGGTTTAGATGGGTCAGGTCTGGAGAGCACGGGAGCCGAAGAAAAGGCAGACTTGAGCTGTTTAAAGGCGTCTTCCGGTTGAGGAGGCCATGACTTAGGATTGGCATTCTTTTTGGTTAAAGCCACGATAGGAGCCACAATGGTGGAAAAATGTGGAATAAATTGTCTGTAATAATTGGCGAACCCCAAAAAACGTTGGATAGCACGGAGTCCGGAGGGGCGTGGCCAATCTAAGACGGCAGAGAGTTTGTCTGGATCCATTTGTAGTCCCTGGCCAGAGACCAAGTATCCTAGGAAAGGAAGAGATTGGCATTCAAACAGACATTTCTCCATTTTGGCATAAAGTTGATTGTCACGAAGTCTCTGAAGAACCATGCGGACATGCTGGCGGTGTTCTTCTAGATTGGCAGAAAAAATCAGGATATCGTCCAGATATACAACAACACAGGAATATAAGAGGTCACGAAAAATTTCATTAACAAAGTCTTGGAAGACGGCAGGGGCGTTGCACAGGCCAAAGGGCATGACCAGATACTCAAAGTGACCATCTCTAGTGTTAAATGCCGTTTTCCATTCATCCCCCTCTCTGATGCGGATGAGATTATAAGCACCTCTTAAGTCCAGTTTGGTAAAGATGTGGGCACCTTGGAGGCGATCAAAGGGTTCAGAGATGAGAGGTAGGGGGTAGCGGTTCTTTACCGTGATTTTATTAAGACCGCGGTAGTCAATGCAAGGACGTAGGGAGCCATCTTTTTTGGACACAAAGAAAAATCCGGCTCCGGCAGGAGAGGAGGATTTGCGGATAAAGCCCTTTTTTAAATTTTCCTGGATGTACTCAGACATAGCAAGAGTCTCTGGGGCAGAGAGAGGATAAATTCTGCCCCGGGGTGGAGTAGTGCCCGGGAGGAGGTCAATAGGACAGTCATAAGGCCTGTGAGGAGGTAGAGTCTCAGCTTGTTTTTTGCAAAAAACATCCGCAAAGTCCATATAGGCCTTAGGGAGACCGGTTACAGGGGGAACCACAGAGTCACGGCAAGGAGTACTGGGAACCGGTAGTCCTTGAAACAAGAGGCAGTCCTTGAAACAAGAGGGGCCCCAACTCTTGATCTCCCCAGTGGACCAATCCAGGGTTGGGGAATGGTGTTGAAGCCAGGGTAGTCCAAGGAGAATTTCAGAAGTGCAATTGGGGAGGACCAAAAACTCAATTTTCTCGTGATGAGGTCCGATGCACATTAGGAGGGGCTCCGTGCGGAAACGTATGGTACAGTCCAATCTTTCATTGTTAACACAATTGATGTAGAGGGGTCTGGCGAGACTGGTCACCGGGATGTTGAACCTGTTGACGAGAGAGGCCAAAATAAAATTTCCTGCAGATCCGGAATCCAAGAAGGCCATAGTAGAGAAGGAGAAGGTAGAGGCAGATATCCGCACAGGCACAGTAAGACGTGGAGAAGCAGAGTTGACATCAAGGACTGTCTCACCTTTGTGCGGAGTCAGCGTACGTCTTTCCAGGCGGGGAGGACGGATAGGACAATCCTTCAGGAAGTGTTCGGTACCGGCACAGTACAGGCAGAGATTCTCCATGCGGCGTCGTGTCCTCTCTTGAGGTGTCAGGCGAGACCAGTCGACCTGCATAGCCTCCACGGCGGGAGGCACAGGAACGGATTGCAGGGGACCAGAGGAGAGAGGAGCCGGGGAGAAAAAACGCCTCGTGCGAACAAAGTCCATATCCTGGCGGAGCTCCTGACGCCTTTCGGAAAAACGCATGTCAATGCGAGTGGCTAGATGAATGAGTTCATGTAGGTTAGCAGGGATTTCTCGTGCGGCCAGAACATCTTTAATGTTGCTGGATAGGCCTTTTTTAAAGGTCGCGCAGAGGGCCTCATTATTCCAGGATAGTTCTGAAGCAAGAGTACGGAATTGTACGGCGTACTCGCCAACGGAAGAATTACCCTGGACCAGGTTCAACAGGGCAGTCTCAGCAGAAGAGGCTCGGGCAGGTTCCTCAAAGACACTTCGAATTTCCGAGAAGAAGGAGTGTACAGAGGCAGTGACGGGGTCATTGCGGTCCCAGAGCGGTGTGGCCCATGACAGAGCTTTTCCAGACAGAAGGCTGACTACGAAAGCCACCTTAGACCTTTCAGTAGGAAACTGGTCCGACATCATCTCCAAGTGCAGGGAACATTGGGAAAGAAAGCCACGGCAAAATTTAGAGTCCCCATCAAATTTATCCGGCAAGGATAGTCGTAGGCATGAAGCGGCCACTCGCTGCGGAGGAGGTGCAGGAGCTGGCGGAGGAGATGATTGCTGAAGCTGTGGTAGTAGCTGCTGTAGCATAACGGTCAGTTGAGACAGCTGGTGGCCTTGTTGCGCTATCTGTTGTGACTGCTGGGCGACCACCGTGGTGAGGTCGGCGACAACTGGCAGAGGAACTTCAGCGGGATCCATGGCCGGATCTACTGTCACGATGCCGGCTGGCAGGAGGTGGATCCTCTGTGCCAGAGAGGGATTGGCGTGGACCGTGCTAGTGGACCGGTTCTAAGTCACTACTGGTTTTCACCAGAGCCCGCCGCAAAGCGGGATGGTCTTGCTGCGGCGGTAGTGACCAGGTCGTATCCACTAGCAACGGCTCAACCTCTCTGACTGCTGAAGATAGGCGCGGTACAAGGGAGTAGACAGAAGCAAGGTCGGACGTAGCAGAAGGTCGGGGCAGGCAGCAAGGATCGTAGTCAGGGGCAACGGCAGGAGGTCTGGAACACAGGCTAGGAACACACAAGGAAACGCTTTCACTGGCACAATGGCAACAAGATCCGGCGAGGGAGTGCAGGGGAAGTGAGGTATAAATAGGGAGTGCACAGGTGAACACACTAATTAGAACCACTGCGCCAATCAGCGGCGCAGTGGCCCTTTAAATCGCAGAGACCCGGCGCGCGCGCGCCCTAGGGAGCGGGGCCGCGCGCGCCGGGACAGGACCGACGGAGAGCGAGTCAGGTACGGGAGCCGGGGTGCGCATCGCGAGCGGGCGCCACCCGCATCGCGAATCGCATCCCGGCTGGAGGCGGTATCGCAGCGTACCGGGTCAGTGGATCTGACCGGAGCGCTGCAGTAGCGAGAGTGTAGCGAGCGCTCCGGGGAGGAGCGGGGACCCGGAGCGCTCGGCGTAACAGTGGGTCCCTAACCTGACACAGGCGTAATGCTGGGCGGCGACCACTGCCACCACAACACCAAGCCCACAGGGGGAATGACCCAGTGGCCATGTAGCCCCACTACTGCCCAACCTAGCCCCAGACTCCGGGCCGCACCACCCCACAGACAAAGCATCACAGAAACAATGGTGCCACAGAGAACCACACCAGTGTGAACACCTAACATGTGCTCCATGCCAGATACATATGCTAGGGATGTTAGGGACCCACAACACACAGGTGGCCGTGACGTGGCTAGCGGGATGCACCTCATAATCATAAAGTACACTAATGACCTGTTAGTTTAATAAATGTTGCTGAGAAGCCTTAGATCAAGGTGCATGTTGTAGATGTGCGACCATGTCTGTTTTTTCTCTATTTGAATTCACAGTGTTATATATAGAGGATATAGTGTTATACAGAGGGGGAAGGTGTCTGCAATAATATCAGGAGATGTTACTTTACTGAGAGAGTAGTGGATGCAGAGAATGGCCTTCCTGTAGAAGTGGTAATTGCAAATACAGAGGAGTGTGAGCATGTATGCGATAGGCATAAGGCTATGCTTCATAGAAGATAGGCATAGGCATAGGATTATGTACAAGAAGATAACTACTATAATACAGCCTCCTATATACAAGAATATAACTACTATAATACTGCCTCCTATATACAGGAATATAACTACTATAATACTGCTCCTATATACAAGAATATAACTACTATAATACTGTCTCCTATATACAAGAATATAACTACTATAATACTGCTCCTATATACAAGAATATAACTACTATAATACTGCCTCCTATATACAAGAATATAACTACTATAATACTGCTCCTATATACAAGAATATAACTACTATAATACTGCTCCTATATACAAGAATATAACTACTATAATACTGCTCCTATATACAAGAATATAACTACTATAATACTGCTCCTATATACAAGAATATATCTACTATAATACTGTCTCCTATATACAAGAATATAACTACTATAATACTGCCCCTATATACAAGAATATAACTACTATAATACTGCCTCCTATATACAAGAATATAACTACTATAATACTGCCCCAATATACAAGAATATAACTACTATAATACTGCTCCTATATACAAGAATATAACTACTATAATACTACTCTATATACAAGAATATAACTACTATAATACTGCCCTCTAAATACAAGAATATAACTACTGTTACGCCGAGCGCTCCGGGTCCCCGCTCCTCCCCGGAGCGCTCGCTACACTCTCGCTACTGCAGCGCTCCGGTCAGATCCACTGACCCGGTGCGCTGCGATACCGCCTCCAGCCGGGATGCGATTCGCGATGCGGGTGGCGCCCGCTCGCGATGCGCACCCCGGCTCCCGTACCTGACTCGCTCTCCGTCGGTCCTGTCCCGGCGCGCGCGGCCCCGCTCCCTAGGGCGCGCGCGCGCCGGGTCTCTGCGATTTAAAGGGCCACTGCGCCGCTGATTGGCGCAGTGGTTCTAATTAGTGTGTTCACCTGTGCACTCCCTATTTATACCTCACTTCCCCTGCACTCCCTCGCCGGATCTTGTTGCCATTGTGCCAGTGAAAGCGTTTCCTTGTGTGTTCCTAGCCTGTGTTCCAGACCTCCTGCCGTTGCCCCTGACTACGATCCTTGCTGCCTGCCCCGACCTTCTGCTACGTCCGACCTTGCTTCTGTCTACTCCCTTGTACCGCGCCTATCTTCAGCAGTCAGAGAGGTTGAGCCGTTGCTAGTGGATACGACCTGGTCACTACCGCCGCAGCAAGACCATCCCGCTTTGCGGCGGGCTCTGGTGAAAACCAGAAGTGACTTAGAACCGGTCCACTAGCACGGTCCACGCCAATCCCTCTCTGGCACAGAGGATCCACCTCCTGCCAGCCGGCATCGTGACAACTACTTTAATACTGTTCTTATATACAAGAATATAACTACTATAATACTGCTCCTATATACAAGAATATAACTACTATAATACTGCTCTATATACAAGAATATAACTACTATAATACTGCCCTCTACATACAAGAATATAACTACTATAATACTGCTCTTATATACAAGAATATAACTACTATAATACTGCTCCTTTATGCAAGAATATACCTACTATAATACTGCTCCTATATACAAGAATATAACTACTATAATACTGCTCATATATACAAGAATATAACTACTGTCACGATTCGGCTAGCTGGATGTGGATCCTCTGTGTCAGCGAGGGATTGGCGTGGACCGTGCCGGTGGACCGGTTCTAAGATGCTACTGGTATTCACCAGAGCCCGCCGCAAAGTGGGATGGTCTTGCTGCGGCGGTAGCAACCAGGTCGTATCCACAGGCAACGGCTCAACCTCGCTGACTGCTGAGAAGGCGTGGGACAGAAGGACTAGGCAGAGGCAGCAAGATCCGGCAAGGGAGTGCAGGGGAAGTGAGGTAATATAGCCAGGGAGCAGGTGGAAGCTAATTAGGCTAATTGAGCCAGGCACCAATCATTGGTGCACTGGCCCTTTAAATCTTAGAAAGCTGGCGCGCGCGCGCCCTAAGGAGCGGAGCCGCGCGCGCCAGGACATGACAGCCGGGGACCGGGACAGGTGAGTGACTTGGGATGTGATTCGCGAGCCGGCGCGTCCCGCTATGCAAATCGCATCCCCGCCGGCAATGTCAGTGCAGCGCTCCCGGTCAGCGGGTCTGACCGGGGCGCTGCAGAGAGAGGAACGCCGCGAGCGCTCCGGGGAGGAGCAGGGACCCGGAGCGCTCGGCGTAACAACTACTATAATACTGCTCCTATATACAAGAATATAACTACTATAATACTGCTCCTATATACAAGAATATACCTACTATAATACTGCTCCTATATACAAGAATATAACTACTATAATACTGCTCCTATATACAAGAATATAATTACTATAATACTGCTCCTATATACAAGAATATAACTATTATAATACTGCTCCTATATGCAAGAATATAACTACTATAATACTGCCTCCTATATACAAGAATATAACTACTATAATACTGCCTCCTATATACAAGAATATAACTACTATAATACTGCCTCCTATTTACAAGAATATAACTACTATAATACTGCTCCTATATACAGGAATATAACTACTATAATACTGCTCCTATATACAAGAATATAACTACTGTTACGCCTAGCGCTCCGGGTCCCCGCTCCTCCCCGGAGCGCGTACGGCGTCTCTCTCTCCGTAGCGCCCCGGTCGGTCCCGCTGACCGGGAGCGCTGCACTGTCATGGCCGTCGGGGATGCGATTCGCACAGCGGGACGCGCCCGCTCGCGAATCGCATCCCAGGTCACTTACCCGTTCCCGTCCCCTGCTGTCATCTGCTGGCGCGCGCGGCTCCGCTCTCTAGGGCGCGCGCGCGCCATCTCCCTGAGACTTAAAGGGCCAGTGCACCAATGATTGGTGCCTGGCCCAATTAGCTTAATTGGCTTCCACCTGCTCCCAGACTATATCTGATCTCTGCCCCTGCACTCCCCTGCCGGATCTTGTTGCCCTTGTGCCTAGTGAAAGCGTTACTGTGTTTGTCCATACTGTGTACTTGACCTCCTGCTATTACCTTATTGACTACGATCCTTGCTGCCTGCCCCGACCTTCTGCTACGTCCGACCCTGCTTCTGTCTACTCCCTTGTACCGCGCCTATCTTCAGCAGTCAGAGAGGTTGAGCCGTTGCTAGTGGATACGACCTGGTCACTACCGCCGCAGCAAGACCATCCCGCTTTGCGGCGGGCTCTGGTGAAAACCAGTAGTGACTTAGAACCGGTCCACTAGCACGGTCCACGCCAATCCCTCTCTGGCACAGAGGATCCACCTCCTGCCAGCCGGCATCGTGACAGTAGATCCGGCCATGGATCCCGCTGAGGTTCCCCTGCCTTATATCTCTGATCTCACCACGGTGGTCGCCCAGCAATCCCGACAGATCGCCCATCTAACCCACCAGCTGTCGGAAGTGTCCACCATTGTGCAACAACTTCAGTCGCAACTTCTGCCTCTGCTACAGCAGTAACCATCTCCTCCGCCAGCTCCTGCACCCCTTCCGCAGCGAGTGGCCACTCCTAGCCTCCGCTTGTCCCTGCCGGATAAATTTGATGGGGACTCTAAATTTTGCCGTGGCTTTCTTTCGCAATGTTCCGTGCACTTGGAGATGATGTCGGACCAGTTTCCTACTGAAAGGTCTAAGGTGGCTTTCGTAGTCAGCCTTCTGTCTGGAAAAGCCCTGTCATGGGCCACACCGCTCTGGGACCGCAATGACCCCGTCACTGCCTCTGTACACTCCTTCTTCTCGGAAATTCGAAGTGTTTTTGAGGAACCTGCCCGAGCCTCTTCTGCTGAGACTGCCCTGCTGAACCTGGTCCAGGGTAATTCTTCCGTTGGCGAGTACGCCATACAATTCCGTACTCTTGCTTCTGAACTTTCCTGGAATAATGAGGCCCTCTGCGCGACCTTTAAAAAAGGCCTATCCAGCAACATTAAAGATGTTCTGGCCGCACGAGAAACTCCTGCTAACCTGCATGAACTCATTCATCTAGCCACTCGCATTGACATGCGTTTTTCTGAGAGGCATCAAGAGCTCCGCCAGGAAAAAGACTTAGATCTCTGGACACCTCTCCCACTGTCTCCATTGCAATCTGCGCCTAGGCCTCCCGCCGAGGAGGCCATGCAAGTGGATCGGTCTCGCCTGACCCTGGAAGAGAGGAATCGCCGTAGGGAAGAGAATCTTTGTCTGTACTGTGCCAGTACCGAACATTTTTTGGTGGATTGCCCTATCCGTCCTCCACGTCTGGGAAACGCACGCTCGCACCCAGCTCTCGTGGGTGTGGCGTCTCTTGATGCTAAGTCGGCTTCTCCACGTCTCACGGTGCCTGTACGGATTTCTCCTTCAGCCAACTCTTCCCTCTCAGCCGTGGCCTGCCTGGACTCTGGTGCTTCTGGGAATTTTATTCGGGAGTCCTTGGTGAATAAATTCCGCATCCCGGTGACCCGTCTCGTCAAGCCACTCCACATTTCCGCGGTCAACGGAGTCAGGTTGGATTGCACCGTGCGTTACCGCACGGAGCCCCTCCTAATGTGCATCGGACCTCATCACGAAAAAATTGAGTTTTTGGTCCTCTCCAATTGCACTTCCGAAATTCTCCTTGGACTACCCTGGCTTCAACACCATTCCCCAACCCTGGATTGGTCCACAGGGGAGATCAAGAGCTGGGGTACCTCTTGCTTCAAGGACTGCCTTAAACCGGTTCCCAGTACTCCCCGCCGTGACCCTGTGGTTCCCCCTGTATCCGGTCTCCCTAAGGTCTTTATGGACTCTGCCTGCCATAAGAAGTGCCTCTCCCCCCCTCCCAGTCCAGTCAGGCAAGCCTCGGTGCCTCCTCATGGCCCTTGTCCTGGTGTCACACTGCCCCGTGCCAGGCCTCGCCCTCTGCCCTCCCTCCCCATTCCCACTCCTGCTGTACTGCCTGCCGTTGAGGAATCCTTTCCCGGTGTCCTCATCCCAGGGGAGGCAGTTACCGGACAAAGAGAAGGGGAGACCTAAGGGGGGGGGGTACTGTTACGCCTAGCGCTCCGGGTCCCCGCTCCTCCCCGGAGCGCGTACGGCGTCTCTCTCTCCGCAGCGCCCCGGTCGGTCCCGCTGACCGGGAGCGCTGCACTGTCATGGCCGTCGGGGATGCGATTCGCACAGCGGGACGCGCCCGCTCGCGAATCGCATCCCAGGTCACTTACCCGTTCCCGTCCCCTGCTGTCATCTGCTGGCGCGCGCGGCTCCGCTCTCTAGGGCGCGCGCGCGCCAGCTCCCTGAGACTTAAAGGGCCAGTGCACCAATGATTGGTGCCTGGCCCAATTAGCTTAATTGGCTTCCACCTGCTCCCAGACTATATCTGATCTCTGCCCCTGCACTCCCCTGCCGGATCTTGTTGCCCTTGTGCCTAGTGAAAGCGTTACTGTGTTTGTCCATACTGTGTACTTGACCTCCTGCTATTACCTTATTGACTACGATCCTTGCTGCCTGCCCCGACCTTCTGCTACGTCCGACCCTGCTTCTGTCTACTCCCTTGTACCGCGCCTATCTTCAGCAGTCAGAGAGGTTGAGCCGTTGCTAGTGGATACGACCTGGTCACTACCGCCGCAGCAAGACCATCCCGCTTTGCGGCGGGCTCTGGTGAAAACCAGTAGTGACTTAGAACCGGTCCACTAGCACGGTCCACGCCAATCCCTCTCTGGCACAGAGGATCCACCTCCTGCCAGCCGGCATCGTGACAACTACTATAATACTGCTCCTATATACAAGAATATAACTACTATAATACTGCTCCTATATACAAGAATATAACTACTATAATACTGCTCCTATATACAAGAATATAACTACTATAATACTGCTCCTATATACAAGAATATAACTACTATAATACTGCTCCTATATACAAGAATATAACTACTATAATACTGCTCCTATATACAAGAATATAACTACTATAATACTGCCACTATATACAAGAATATAACTACTATAATACTGCCTCCTATATACAAGAATATAACTACTATAATACTGCCTCCTATATACAAGAATATAACTACTATAATACTGCCCCTATATACAAGAATATAACTACTATAATACTGCTCCGATATACAAGAATATAACTACTATAATACTGCCCCTATATACAAGAATATAACTACTATAATACTGCCTCCTATATACAAGAATATAACTACTATAATACTGCATCCTATATACAAGAATATAACTACTATAATACTGCTCCTATACACAAGAATATAACTACTATAATACTGCTCCTATATACAAGAATATAACTACTATAATACTGCCCCTATATACAAGAATATAACTACTATAATACTGCTCCTATATACAAGAATATAACTACTATAATACTGTCTCCTATGTACAAGAATAACTACTATAATACTGCTCCTATATACAAGAATATAACTACTATAATACTGCTCCGATATACAAGAATATAACTACTGTAATACTGCTCCAATATACAAGAATATAACTACTATAATACTGCTCCTATATACAAGAATATAACTACTATAATACTGCCTCCTATTTTCAAGAATATAACTACCATAATACTGCCCCCTATATACAAGAATATAACTACTATAACAGTGATCCATAAGTAACGTTATTCTCTATACGCCACCATTTGCTCTGACACCATGTTTTATTCTGTATTCCTTTTTTTATTCTCTGTACGGTTACAGTTCCTGTAAATGTTGTAAGGAAAACAAAAGCCCATCTAGCGTCCCCTGTGATATACACAGTATATGACTCCTTCTGTACATCTGCTATAAGAAGACACAGAGATAACAGGATAATACAAACAATACTCAGTATTTTACATTTACATCTCAGATTCTTCGGGCCGGGTCTGCAGACTGGGTGCAGATGTATCCCAAAGAAGATTCCCCCCTGCAGCATCCAAAAACAAGGTACAAAACATGCAGTAAATTGTAGGTATCATAACAGGATAAAGGTCATGATCTTCAGTACATACGCAGAATTTTGGTCCCATCAGCAACTACTGAACTCTTACATAATAGGGGAACTCCTATGGATAAAATGCATTACTAACCTGTCTTCTCACTACTTCTTGGTTGAGTAATTACTCAGTACTACAATTCCCAGAATGCATTGCATCCCCTCAGCTCTTCATCACAGCCCTCCCAACCTGTCTAGTCCCCTCCCCCAGCTCTTCTGCCAGTTCCCTGCACAACATTGTATAAAACAGCAGAATACTATGCAGCAGTTACTTAATTCATTCCCTGTCTGCTCCTCTGCCTGTGGCATTGTTCAGCACAAGGCAGCATCCTATAACCACAACCTATTCACAGAATTCCACTGAAACTCTGCTGCAAGGCCGTCGCAATTCTGGGAAAAAAAACTTTGCAATTCCTCAATTCTGTTCAGCAAGCTTGGCTGAAGAGATTTGTGCGGAGTTGCAGATTCCCGCTGTGAGCATAGCCTTAGATTATGTTCACACGGCCACAAATGTGCGGAATGTTTTTTCCAGGCAGACGTTCTACACATTTGCATGATTTGCCAGCACAAGGATCACTCTGAAGTGTGCCGTCTTTAAAGACCGTAATGCATTTTCAAGCAAAATCCATAGGAACACTGAACGGGTTCAATGTCTCTGCAGATGCCGGAATCAGGAAATTCCATTGTTTGCACAGTGCAGCAGAATCCCATCGAAATAGTACACACAACCTGAGGACAGGAGTGGTGCTGGTTATGGAAGAAATTATCTCCTGTTTTTCTATTCATGGATAACCCCTTTACTTTACATGAGGGGTCGTGGACTTCTGCAGCAGGGTACTGCCAGGTCACTGTGTGTTCGCTGTTGGCACAGAGTGGTACATAATAATGTAGCAGAGGAGTAGTCGTGTAAGCAGTAAGTCAAGGCTGTATGCCATGCAAATATAAAAGACTGACAACAGGCTAAGGCAGAAGAATGGTCAGTCACAGACACTGGATGACAACACAGGACACAATGGCCCTCATATACTAAGAGCGGAGTGTAGTTTTCTTTGTCTTTTTTTTTCCAACAGGAATTTTTCTGTGGTATTATTGTATCTTGTATTTGTCGATTTGCTTGTTTTGCTTTTTTTTACACCTGCTCTGTCAGGTTTTCCAGAGCTGAAATCCACAACATTTTATGTGGAAACATTAGTAAATTTATAGGTTTCTTTTGAAAATGTAGTTTTTTTGTTTGTTTGTTTTTTTAGAGACTTGCCCCTTTTCCCTGATGGCCACACCCCTTTGTAAGGTTTTCTGAGTAAAGTGCTGAGTTAGACTGAGTTCACACTAGGGAATTTCTGGGCAGAATTTCTGCCGGAGATCGAGCTGGCGGCACTAGGACCGGGCAGACTACATTGCCGTTCCATAGATGGCAATGCATTTCTGAGCAGATCTCACAAAAGATCCACCCAAAAATGCAATGCAGTCTATGGGGGCAGCAATGCAGTCTGCTCGGTCCTAGCACCGCCAGCTCGATCTCCGGCAGAAATTCTGCCCAGAAATTCTGCAGTATGAACCCAGCCTTAGTAGGTTTTTTGGCTTTTTTGTTAAAAATTCTGGCGCACAACACTTGCGACATGAAAAACCCTACAAAATCTACTCGGAAAAGCCTTAGTAAATGAGGTCCAAAAACATAGGAGAATGAAACAAACACACCTCTGCAGAGCAGGAGTAGAGGAATGCAAAGTGCACTGGCCATTAAACTAAAAATGGTTCAGTGTGCACGCGCTAGATCGTAGCAGAAGAGCATTGGCAATGGGAATGGGAAGCCCTTTACTACAGAGAAAACAGAGAGACAGGATGTGCAATGAGAGATGTGAGCATGTGGTGGGGAAACGTGAAAGGCATTCTCATAAAGATGGGTCCTACCTCTCGGCAACTATGACCAGGCCAGATGCAGGGGCACTCCGTCTCAACATACAGAAGGTTCCAGAAGTGGGACCCACATTTATCAGGCATTTACAGCATATCCCGTGGATACACCATTAATGTCCCAGATGGTAATATCCCTTTAAGACCCCTGCAGAAAACTATGCAGAAATCCGCAAGAGATGTCATCCCCTAAAAGCAAAAATGTGATTATGTTAAATGATGTTTATATATATATATATATATATATATATATATTGTGCCAAGAGAAAGTGCTCAAAAATAGAGAAATATAGAGAAAGATGGATGAAAACAAGGACAGACACCATGAACACTGAGCCATCAAAAAGCCTGAAGACCCAAACATAAGACATGACACTGCAGAGGAACCATCCATAATACGCCTGTCAGGAGTCAGGAGAGAATGGAAAAAAATCATGTTTGCAGGCAAAGGCTAAAACCCTGTCCGGACCCAATCTTATTACAGCTAAAGTGTCTAGACAATACTCTGTAAGCTAAACATATCTACAGCTCAAATCTGTCCTGTCTTGATACAATGTATTATCTTTATGGATAATATGCATCAGTCTGGAGTTCAGGATACAGGATACAAAACAACTGTAGCAACCCCTCAGCTACTAGAAGTTTTAGCTCTGCAGGAGTTTTCAGCTTTTACAAACATACTGTGTATACTCGAGTATAAGCCGAGTTTTTCAGCAAGATTTTTCGTGCTGAAAACGCCCCCCTCGGCTTATACTCGATAGAACAAAAAAAACGTTTTTGGCTTTAGCTGTGAGGGGATGGTCCCGGCCGTCCATGTCCACCTGTCAATCCCTTCTCAGTGGTCTTCAACCTGCGGACCTCCAGATGTTGAAAAACTACAACTCCCAGCATGCCCGGACAGCCGATGGCATGCTGGGGGTTGTAGTTTTGAAAAATCTGGAGGTCCGCAGGTTGAAGACCACTGCGGCCTTCATCATCATCCAGACCCCCCTTTTGTTTTCTACTCACCCCCCCTCGGTGGGAAGGAAGGGTGAGCTGGTCCGGGCCGTCCATATTCGACCTCCTATGCTGCAGGGACCGTCCGGTGGGGAGGGTTAGTCGTACCGGGCTGTCCATCTTCACCGGGAGGCCCTCTTCTCCACTCCGGGCCGGCCCCGGACTAGTGACGTTGCCTTAATGACAACGCGCAGGGACGTCCGTGCGTGATGTCTCTGCACGGTGGCGTCAAGGCAGCGTCACTAGTCCGGGGCCGGCCCGGAGTGGAGAAGAGGGCCTCCCGGTGAAGATGCACAGCCTGGAACCACTTACCCTCCCCACCGGACGGTCCCTGCAGCATAGATGGCCAAAGATGGACGGCCCGGACCAGCTCACCCTTCCTTCCCACCGAGGGGAGGTGAGTAGAAAACAAAAGGGGGTCTGGATGATGACAAAGGCCGCAGTGGTCTTCAACCTGCGGACCTCCAGATGTTTCAAAACTACAACTCCCAGTTGTAGTTTTGCAACATCTGGAGGTCCGCAGGTTGAAGACCACTGAGAAGGGATTGACAGGCGGTGATGATGAAGGGGGGGGGATGATGACGAGGGGTGATGATGACGAGGGGGGGATGATGACCAGCGGGGATGATGACGAGGGGGGATGATGACGAGGTGGGATGATGACGAGGGGGGATGATGACGAGGGGGGATGATGACGAGGTGGGATGATGACGAGGGGGGATGATGACGAGGTGGGATGATGACGAGGGGGGATGATGACGGGGTGATGATGACGGGGTGATTATGACGAGGGTGATGATGACGAGGGTGATAATGACGGGGGTCTGGATAATTACATGGGGGGGATGATGTATTTCCCACCCTAGGCTTATAGTCTAGTCAATAACTTTTCCTGGGTTTTTGGGGTGAAATTAGGGGCCTCGGCTTATATTCGGTACGGCTTATACTCAAGTATATACGATAGGTAAATAAAAAATAAAAATCTATCAATCCACAGAAGGGCTACCTTATAAACAATGTAACTTTCTAGATAGTCTCCAGTAAAATGTCCTACTATTTCGCTACTGCAAAGTGCATGTAGTGTGAGAAAAATTAGCCAAAGAGCTGAGCCTGTAATCAGGAGCAGCTCACATCAGCTGTAGAAAGGGAACAAAGCAGATACAGGGCAGTCAACAGGAGAGAATCTTAGGGGCAGATTACAGGTCTAAAAAGAAACAGAGCACCCACAATACATTCTAGACTCCTGAACTGCAGGCTACTGAGCTGAAATTTCCCAGCATTCTCTATTAGTGCAAGGAGTTCTTCAAGTAAATATGTTGTATATAAACATGCTCAGGAGCAAAACTTTGCAGGAAAATCTGCAGGAGAGAATCTCATGGGCTGTGTATGAGTATAGAGAGAAAGCAGAGCACCCACAGCAGGTAAATATGTGTTTTTTATTTTTTCATCTCACCTTTAAGCACTTTGAGATTTAAAAAAATCTTTCCTCAGACAACTCCTTGAATTAGTAGGGAGTGTTGGGAAATTCGATCTTAACATTCTTCTGTTCTTAATCTAGAATTTGCTGTGTGTGCTCTGCCTTCTCTCTGCACTTGTACACAGCCTATGTGATTCTCACCTGCAGAATACCATGCACCTGCTCTCCTCCCTATGTTAGCCTGTAAAAGCTGCCATCTATGTATGCTCTCCTCCTAATGTTCAGCAAGTTTGAGCTGCCCTCCATGTATGCTCTCATCCCAATATACAGCCAGTGTGAGCTGCCCTCCATGTATGCTCTCCACCCTATCTACAGCCAGTGTGAGCTGTCCTCCATGTATGCTCTCCTCCCAATGTACAGCTTGTGTAAGCTGTCCTCCATGTATGCTCTCCTCTCAATGTACAGCCTGTGTAAGCTGTCCTCCATGTATGCTCTCCTCCCAATGTACAGCCAATGTAAGCTGCCCTCCATCTATGCTCTCCTCTCTATCTACAGCCTGTGTGAGCTGTCCTCCATGTATGCTCTCCTCCCAATGTACAGCCAGTAAGTGCTTCCCTCCATGTATGCTCTCCACCCAATGTACAGCCAGTGAGTGCTGCCCTCCATGTATGCTCTCCACCTTTTCTACAGCCTGTGCAAGCTGCCCTCCAAGTATGCTCTCCTCCCAATGTACAGCCAGTGAGCGCTGCCCTCCATGTATGCTCTCCTCCCAAATTACTGCCAATGTGATTCTCGCCTGCAGACTACCACGCATCTGCTCTCCTCCCTATGTATAGCCTGTAAAAGCTGCCCTCCATGTATGCTCTCCTCCCAATGTACAGCCAATGTGAGCTGCTCTCCATGTATGCTCTTCTGGGATGTACATACCAGATCATGTGGCTGCTATGGGGCCCTTGGAGAGAGCATTAATATATTGCACTCTGGAAAGTGTAGTCATTTTATTGGTACTGGAAATGGATAATAACTTTAATCAGCTTTCCATACACCTGTGCATTGATGTATCGTGTTAAATTACCCCTCAATCCTATATAGCATTGCCTGTGTAATGTCTGTACTGTAGTATTGGTGTTTTATCTTTATCTCTTAACATAGTTTTGTATTAAAGTGCATTGTTTTGTGGGAGGTCAGTGACTAACCATAATTTATAGATAGCAGAAGCCAGTTGGCTAAGTCTTTCCTAAGAGTGAAATCCACAGGGCAAGTATTAGGAGGGATTCATCAATGATGAAAAAAAATTAAAGTGCCTTATTGTATGTGTCCAGGACGCCAAGGTAAACAAATGTAAGGCCCTGACAGCCTTCCCAGTAAGTGAACAGAGGTTTCTAAAGACGACAGGTTCCCGCAGACAGCATCACTAGGATTAGTGTCTGAGCCCCGGTAATACTGCTAAGATTTGCTTTCCTTTCCATTAGCGGTAATAGCAACATTAATGTGCTTTTACAATATTCTTCCGTACGACCTCTGAAGGCCGACTAGCATTTGCAGGGAGAAAATGCATGCTAAAAACCCTTATTTTTCCTCTTTGCCTCTCTAAATATAAACTTAAAATACATCCTCCTTCCACTTTCAGGAACACAGCTAATGGTAACAGCTTTAATAGTGGTATAAATAACAATTTAGGTGAGAGAGTGGACGTGCGTGCGTCTCGGATCAGGTTCTGAAGGGTTTTAGCTCTGTTTTTCTTTCTCTTTTCCTTAAAGTTATCAGGAAAGACTGAGATTTGGTGCAGAAAATTGCAGCCTCTTTGTAAAAGATGTCCGCCTATTATTATAGAGGATAAGACACTTCTTCTTATATCTCCAACATCATCCATTCTTCTGCTCATGTCTGTACAAACAGGACCCTAGATGGCAATAGAGTAATAGAGGAATACAAGCCATGGCTGGGCCAAGTCTATAGCAAACAGAATAAGCCTGAGTTCACACGTCTACCTGAACCGTTCGCTTTTTTTTATTGTTGTTGTTGATTCACACTGTGCTTTTTATCTACATCAGTGTTTTTCAACCATTGTGCTTCCAGCTGTTGCCAAACTACAATTCGTAGCATGCGCAGTGGTAAGAAGGAAGACACACATGGCCATAATTCTTATACTAGAGAATCTTAGAGTCTTAATCGATAATTAGCTTGATTTATTATTTTACAGTTTTTCTGCTCATTATATCTATATGCTTCATTGTTCATGTCATTTTGTCTGTATAAGATCTCAGATTTCTAATAATAAACAGAAGACTTGTTGACTATTGTCATTGTGCTTAAGGCCTGTCCTCTTCTCAATTGGGTCTTACAGCTAAGGGCGATTACTGGGTACATTATCTTATGAAGGTGGTGACAAAACCCGGGACAAGCCATCTAGACAAGAAGCTAGGTGTTGTGCCACATCCGAACTGTGATTAGAGGATCGAAGAACCCTTGACGAATCAGCCAGAGAAACTGAAGTCGGTAAGCAATTCATTTTGCCTGTATAAAATCTGAGGTTTCTAATAATAAACTGAACACTTGTTGACTATTGTATATTGTGCATATATAGTCTATACTTGTTCTCCAACCTTGTTCTCTTCTCAATTTGGTCTTACAACTAAGGACAATTACTGGGTAAATTTCCCTATGAAAGTGGTGCCGAAACTCGTGCAAAGCCATCTAGATGAAAAGTGAGGTGTTGTGCCCCATCCGAACTGTGGAGAGAGGATTAAGGATCAAGTGACAAATCGGCAGAATAAACTGCAATAGGTAAGCCATTAATTTCGCCTGTATAAGATCTGAGGTTTCTAATAATAAACAGAACACTTGTTGATTATTGCGTATTGTCTGTATATAATCTTTAGGCCTGTGTGTGTATATAATCTTTAGGCCTGTGTGTATATAATCAAGGCCTGTCCTATTTTCAATTTGGTCTTACAACTAAGGATGATTACTGGGTAAATTCCCCTATGAAAGTGGTACCGAAACCCAGGTCAAGCCATTTAGAAGAGAAGCGAGTGTTGAGCCAATGCCGAACCATGAAGAGAGGATCGAGGATCAATCAACAAATCAGCCAGAGAAACTGCGGTAGGTCGGCCATTCAATTTGCCTATATAATATCTGAGGTTTCTAATAATAAATGGAACAGTTATTGACTATTGCATATCTTGCGTATATAGTCTATACCTGTTCTCCAGGCCTGTTTTCAATTTGGTCTTACAACTAAGGACCATTACGGGGTAAAAACTAACAAAAGAATTTGTACTTTTGCACCAGTAAAGCTACACAGAAGATCAATGCTTAGTTCTCCAAGATGTTTGGAATAAACTCCTTGTTGAATTCCGTCAAAACCTGTGAGCAAGAACCTCGAAGAATTAATGCTGTTCTAAATGCAAAGGGCGGTCACACCACATATTGATCTGATTTACATTTCTCTTCTGTTCTTTCACTGTCCATTATGTTAATTGGTAAAAACAAACCAGTAACACTTCTATTTGTGAGAGCAATCTATCTGTGCACCTTTTTATTTTTTTACACCTGCCATAAACTTTTGTATAGTACTGTATATATTTTAATTTAATGGATGCCAAGTGTTAGGGTTTTTTCTGAAGAAAAAAATGCAAAAACCCCACTCTGATCATTAGAACGAGCATGGAGAAGCATGGATCAGCATGCTTCACTCCCCAGCTTGCAGTGATCTATATATTCTGCTTAACTGAACCCAATAAAATTATAATAGGGGCAGGGCCGTTTGCAGGAATTTAGGGGCCCCAAGCAAAATGGACATGGAGCCCCCCCCCCCCCCCTTGATGTTCACGCACGACACACTCTAGGGCCGGCGTCAGGACGTAGTAACGCCGGCCCTTGAATTCTGGGAGCGCGACGTGAGCGAACGTCGATACGAGGCCCCCACATGAGGTGCAGCAGAGTTCCCCCCACATGAGGTGCAGCATAGTTCTCCCCACATTAGGAAGGCAGTGTTCCCCCACATTAGGCAGGCAGTGTTCCCTACAGACATACAGCCTCCAGCCATATACAGTGTATGGCTGGAGGCTGTGTGCATGTGTACTGTCCCACTTCAGTGCTCCGACCACCACTCCTCTGGTCCGGCCATAGCATTAGTTCCCGGGACCGGAGAAGCGGTGGTCAGAACACGATGACGTCCCGCTGGTCACTTACCAAGCTGGCCAGCGCACGTCTTTCTCCTCCTCGATGCTCCGGTCTTCTGCGCCTCCGTTGCTATGGGCGCACGCACGGGATGTCAGGGCGTGCACTATCTCCCGGCGGCCTCTGCATTTTTAAACTTAACGCGAGGCCACAGAGAGTTAACGGGGGCATCCTTGTGTCCTGAAAACATCTTTCGGGACACAGGGATGTCCTTATTAGTGATGGGGGGAATTGCCCCGTCGCTACAGGACGGGCAAGCACCGGCTTTGCTCGGGGCCCCTGGCCAGCTCCGGGCCCCAAGCAATTGCTTGGTTTGCTTGTCCTGTAACTATGGGCCTGAATAGGGGCTTCAGGTCAGAGATTGCTACAAACTGGGAAGTGAAGCGCGCTTGTTCTAATGATCAGCACCGACACCCTCACTGTTTAAAACTTTTGGAAAGTCTCTGAAATTTTTTTTTACGTTTTCTGAAATCACTGGGACACTAACGCTGGTTTCACATGGCAGAATTTCTGCACTGAATTCAGCATGAAAATTCTGCAGGAATTTAAAGCTAATTCACTTCAATGGAATTCCTGCAGCAGAAATCCTGCCATGTGAATGGGACAGCTGAATCCCATAAAAGTGTATTGACTAAAAAATTATGCAGAATTTTCATATGGAATTCCATACAGAAATTCTGGTGTGTGAACATAGCCTAAGAGAAACAAAAAAAACTAATATAATATCTGTTTCTCTTAATAATCTTGTTTGTTTGATATATGTTAACACTTATTTCCAGTGAGTGCATTATGAGTGAAAAGGATTGAAGTCCTGGAGCCTGATGGGCTCTCTCTAAGTAAGCCGTAATAGTTGAGGGACCCTGATACTGATTTTGCTTTGGAGTCCCAGAGATTTATGGCTGTTGCCTATCCGGGCATTCTCCGAGTTGAAGTTTTGCATTATCTGCAGGGCCACAGTTTGCGACCAATGATATAAGATGTTATCTACTAAGATCTGTTCTGTTGCATTCAGTTATTAAACCCTATTTCTCCATCCCGAGTTGATATGTGCCACATCCGAAATGTGGAGAGAGGATCGAGGATCAATTGACAAACCAGCCAGATAATTAGCAGTAGCTAAGTCATTAAGATCTGAGGTTTCTAATAATAAACAGAACACTTGTTGACTGTTGCATATTATGCATATATAGTCTATACTTCCTCAAGGCCTTTCCTCTTCTCGGTTTGGTCTTACAGACAAGGACAATTACTGGGTAAGTTTCCCTATAAAAATTGGTGCAGAAACCGGGACAAGCAATCTAGAGGAGAAGCGAGGAGTTGTGCCAAATCCAAACTTTGTAGATAGGATCGAGGATCAATTGACAAATCAGCCTGAGAAACTGTGGTAGGTCGGCCATTCCATTTGCCTATATAACATCTGAGGTTTCTAATAATAAACAGAACACTTATTGACTATTGATTTATTGACTTATTGTGTTCTGTTACATTCAGTTATTAAATCTTTTTTCCCTAATCTTTCTTCTGGAGGACCAATAAAAAGAGAAGAAATGTCAAAGAATTGTCATGAGCTTCTTGCATTGATTTGCCTGCAGTGAAGACTGTAAAGTCCAACTAATATGTCCAGGTTTAGTGTCACAAATGGATCCCACTGCCCGGGTGCTCCCTCTCGGTGTTCGGTTATTTCTATTTAGAAGGACCAAGTGGTTTTCTGTGCATTTTGTTTCACCAGAAACAAGAAAAAGTAGGACAGGAATAAGCATTTTTGTATTTTAACAAAACATGAAGCAGAAATGGATTTCAACAGACAACGAGCAGATACAGAAATTTCCCCACAGATCAATACGGGAAGATTATAGAAACTGCAGAAACGGAATGTGATTGTGCATTGTAGCTTGTCGGCTGCATCGTCCTCCATAATGAATCCGCAGCTTTTGTAACCTCATTATAGTCTATGGTAGGACAATGACTGCCGCAAAATAGCCCCCTCCTCAGAGTGTCACCGATGGTCTCCTGCACGCGCCAATTTACCCCTTATTGTTGAACTCATATTGGCCTTAACACAAAGCCGACTATTTATCTTCACCCTCCTCAGTGATTAAGGTGTACACAGGTTCTTTCAAATTTTTCAGTCTGTGCAGCTGGATTGTTCTTTGATTTTTTAATTGGCAACATTTTATTAAACAAAAAGGAACAAAACTTGCTACATTGTAAATCCTGACTAGATGTACTGTAGTAATGGAGACTTTATAAAGGCTGAAATATCTGTCTCCTATCTATCTCATATCCATCTATCTCCTATCTATCTCATATCCATCTATCTATCTATCTCATATCCATCTATCTATCTATCTCATATCTATCTATCTATCTATCTATCTATCTCATATCTATCTATCTATCTCATATCTATCTATCTATCTCATATCTATCTATCTATCTCATATCTATCTATCTCATATCTATCTATCTCATATCTATCTATCTCATATCTATCTATTTCATATCTATCTATCTATCTCATATCTATCTATATCTCTCTCTCTCATATCTATCTCATATCTATCTATCTCATATCTATCTATCTCATATCTATCTATCTCATATCTATCTATTTCATATCTATCTATCTATCTCATATCTATCTATATCTCTCTCTCTCTCATATCTATCTCATATATATCTATCTCATAACAATCTATCTCCTGTCCTACCTTTCTGTCTATCCATCTATCTCATATCTATCTATCTCAAATCCATCTAGCTACCTATCAGTGGCATAGCGGCGGGGGTGCGGGGGGTGCAGGCCGCACCGGGTGACACCAGCCTTATGGGGTGACACCATGACGCCCACACACCCCACCCCCGTCTTCAGCTCCGCCCGGCTGAAAGCACCCCCCGGCTTCAGCTGCGCCTGGCCGATAGTACTAAACCATAGCCATCTATGCTACCTAATGTGGGGAGTCTATGCTACCTAATGTGGGAAAACTGCTACCTAATGTGGGGAAACTATACTAACTAATATGGGGAAACTATGCTACCTAATGTGGGGAAATTATACTACCTAATGTGGGGAATCTATGCTATCTAATGTGGGGAAACTATGCTACCTAATGTGGGGAAATTATGCTACCTAATGTGGGGGAACTATGCTACCTAATGTGGGGGAACTATGCTACCTAATGTGGGGAAACTATGCTACCTAATGTGGGGAAACTATGCTACCTAATGTGGGGAAACTATGCTACCTAATGTGGGGAAACTATGCTACCTAATGTGGGGAATTTATGCTACCTAATGTGGGGAATATATGCTACCTAATTTGGGGAAACTGCTACCTACCTAATGTGGGGGAACTGCTACCTAATGTAGGGATACTTCTACCTAATGTGGGGAATCTATGCTACCTAATGTGGGGAAACTGCTACCTACCTAATGTGGGGGAACTGCTACCTAATGTAGGGATACTTCTACCTAATGTGGGGAAACTATGCTACCTAATGTGGGGAATCTATGCTACCTAATGTGGGGAAACTATGCTACCTAATGTGGGGAAACTATGCTACCTAATGTGGGGAAACTATGCTACCTAATGTGGGGAAACTATGCTAACTAATGTGTGGAAACTGCCACCTACCTAATGTGGGGGAACTTCTGCCTACCTAATAATTTTTTCTTTGAGGGGGGGGGAGGTCAGCATTTCACTCTTGGACCCAGGCAGCACAATGTCTTGGGCCAGCCCTGGGTGATCGCGATCTGTGACGGGATGTCAGCAGCCGCTGGGCGGAGCTTGGGGGACGGAGCTGATGTGACTGGTCAGCACTGATCTGGTCTAGGCTGGAACAATGCGAGTCAGTCAAAACATGAGGACCAGCAAGTAGGTCAGTTAGAACACGAGGACCAGAAAGTAGGTCAGTCTGAACACGAGGACCAGCAAGGTCAGCCGGAACACAAGGACGTAAGCTAGCCTGGAAGAGTGGGGTGCACCTGACCCTGTTGAGCTAAGTCCATGGACAAAGGGGGTGATGGCGGGGCTATTAGCTTTAGGGGGGTCTGCCGAGCTTTGCTGCAAGGGGGATGGTGCTGCCGATGAATGATGGTGGTGCTACTGCAAGGGGGGGCAGTAGTGCCCTCACTAACCACCAGTAACACCCCCCCCCCCCAGCAGTAGCACTCCTTCAGCAGATCGTGCTGGTGGATGATGGGGGTGCTACTGCCTGGAGACTGATCCTGCCAATGGATGATGGTGTTGCTACTGCCGGGGGGGCTGGGGTAGGTATAAGGTGACACCATTTTCTACCGCATCGGGTGGCACAAAATATCTATCTATCTATCTATCTATCTATCTTATATCTTTGGAAATGGACCCTACAATGCTTTATTCTCATTGAGTAGAATGCTTTACAGCTATTACTAGTGTCCACCTATAATTCCCGAGTGTGTCTCATGATCCACCAACGCAGCTCAGACCTTCAGCTCTTGCCCGTGGGGGTTGTATTCCTGATCTCCGTCGCTTTCCTCTGAACACTGAGGAGGACGCATTGACTTGGAGCTTTGTAGTTTCTCCTATAGGCACGTATAAACCAGTTTAATGCCATTTAATTCCCTTCTTTGATGTCTGTGGCACAAGCAGAGTGGCGTGCTCCCTGACCTGTCACTTCTCCCTCCCCGGCTGGTACGTTGCCTGCGTGAGACATAATAGGCGGCCTGTCAGTGGAATTCTCTAAGTGTACACAATAATATGTACAGTATCAATCATCGGACGCCAGAAGAATGCTGCAATTATTTCACAGAATATTGTGTAGGAAACATATGTTACCTAATGCATTGAACC
Source organism: Hyla sarda (assembly GCF_029499605.1). Taxonomy (NCBI): domain Eukaryota; kingdom Metazoa; phylum Chordata; class Amphibia; order Anura; family Hylidae; genus Hyla; species Hyla sarda. The sequence continues at coordinate 231,143,130 of NC_079195.1, forward strand.
ACTGTGACGATTTGTCAGAGGGGGCAAAGCCAGCAGATGCGTCATCCGAAACAATGAGGCGTAACGTCTGCGTAACATAAGACACAATATTTAAGGCCGCAAATTCAACACGCGAAGCGCAACGTACAAGCAAGACCAGATTGTACGGCTGAGAGTGTAGAATCCAACCGGTTCATTTTATACATCATATACACATAACATATAGGGGGTGAAATTACAAAAAACGCCATTTTGCAACTTTTGGGGGCTCCCGTTTCTACGCAGTGCAATATTTGGTAACCAAAGATATATGACCAAAGTTGCTTTTCAATCAGAAAAGTGAATTGCGTTTGGTGCTAAACACTTTAGTATTGTCTCCTATAAAAAAAATTGCGCCAAACAAAAGAGTAAATAAAGTAACACATTTTATTAAACATATCGAATAAATAAAATACATAAATAGTGAAGATCAGCAATAGCCAGAAAAATATGTGAGGATCCAATAGGATATGCTCCTAGAAAATTGCCACTATCAGTAAAGCATAGATAAGGCAGTGAAATCACTGTCACAGTGTACATACATAGAAAAGGCAAATGCAAACATAATGTGAGCTAGGAGGAGTATTTTATTTATTCGATATGTGTAATAAAATTTGTTACTTTATTTACTCTTTTGTTTGGCGCAATTTTTGATAGGAGGCAGTGCAATATTTGGTAAAAATGACACCTTATCTTTATTCTGTCGGTCCATGCAGTTACAAGGATACCCAATCTATATAGGTTTTATTTTATTTTAATACTTAAACATTTTTTAAACTACATGCACCAAAATTAGTATGTTTAAAATTGGCATCTTATGACCGCTATAACTTTTTTATTTTTCCGTGTACGGGGTGGTATGAGGGCTCATTTTTTTGCGCCGACGTGTAGTTTTTATAGGTGCCATTTTTGTTTTGATGGGACTTTTTGATCGCTTTTAATTAATATTTTTGTGGTATATGAAGTGGCCAAAAATGCACAATTTTGGACTTTGGTATTTTTTTACGTGTACGCCATCGACAATGTGGTTTAGCTAACCTAATATTTTAATAGTTCAGACAATTACGCACGCGGCGGTACCACAAATGATGATTTTTATTAAATTATTTTATTTAAAAAAAATGGGAAAAGGAGGGTGATTTCAACTTTTAATAGGGAAGGGGTTAATGAATTTTTATAAAAGATTTTTTTTACACCTTAGGGGGCTAAAACATGCAATCTTCTGATTGAATACACTGATCAGTGTAACCGGCGCTCTGCTGCTCCTGCCTCCTGCGCAGGCATGGAGCAGTAGATCGCCGATCGGACAACGGAGAGGCAGGTGAGGACTCTCCCTTCGTCCTGGAAGCTGATCGGGACATCGCGATTTTGTCGCGATAGTCCCGATCAGCTCCGCTGAGCTGACGAGATTATTTTACTTTAATTTTATAACTTTTACTTTCAATTTAGAACTTTGATCACGGCATCTAAAGGGTTCATTCCAGGCATCGGCCCGATCTGCCGTGCCCGGCATTAGCCGTGGGTCCTGGCTGCCCATAGCTGGTGAGAACGGTTTAAACCCGACAAACGGGACCAGGGCGTGCAGGTACGCCCTGAGTCCTTAAGGGGGTGCAGGGCGTATGTATACGCCCTGCGTCCCCAAGAGATTAAAGGAGCATCACATGTTTGAAACAATCTTATTTCTCCACAATTTTGAAAAGGTGCCAATATTTTTGTTCAGCCCATTTTTGGAGTTTGGTGACATTATGTCCAATTTGCTTTTTTTCCTCCCTTTTGTGGTGTCCCAGCACCATTACCTGTCCTGTGGCTTTAGACTGTCTCGGACAGCTTGGCAGCATAAGGTGTTGGGCCCACCAAAGGACTTTCTGTTATATTATTTTATGTTTATATTTTATTACAAAGTAATGTATTTTTCTGAACTAATTATAGTATTGTTATATGTATATATGTTTTTGTGTGTTACTGGACCCTTAAATGAGAGCAGTAAACCTCATGTTACCTTGCCTGCCAATGGGAACCCCTAAAGTCTCCCCTATGTAGTGTAGTAGGGGGAGGAGTTTTTCAGTTTAGTTCCAGCAGTCTGAGCTCCAGTGAGGTTCAGGTGTGCTGTGTGTCGTGTGCTCTGAGGGGAGGCCTATCTCAAATCTAATCTCTCTGGTCATCCTGCAAGGATTACTCACAAGGAGGAAGTTCATGCCCCTGCAGAGAAGGCTTCAGTACCTTGACAGGATCCTACCTATCAGGATTAATCTTTTTGGTGAAAGCACCACAAGTCCCAGCAAGGCAACAGGGCTCCCTAGGGGTTACGCAGCACTCTCTCACCTAAAGCCAGCTGTACGTGTATTACCATCTGCACCCAGCTCATTAAAGACAGTTATCCATAACCTGACGTTGGTGTGTTCATTTACTCCCTGTGTCTGGCCCAGGAGAAGCTGTCTCCAACCTCGGACCTTGTATAGGATAACGGTGCCCTGGCGTCACGAAGTGATCAGGTATTCTTACTAAAACCCTGTGGCTACCCACATGACTGTAGGTCATGGATGCTCCTCGTACATTCATCACACTCATACATAAACATCTCCCTCATTGAATCCCTGCCGCAATCCTCACTTCATTCTGAGATAGATCTCCGCACAATGTCTTCTATGGGAGAGAACATTATCCTAATCAACATTTTTGTTTCCAAACTTTGCAGTGACAACATTATGCAGGTAAAACAAGAGACGGTAATGAAAAATGACAAGATTTATAGGTAGGACATGGAGCACGGCTCCGAAAAACCACAACCGCGCCGCACAGACGAAGGAAGAGAGAGGAGATCTGATGTATCGCGCAGTCAGATGATGATGTTAAGGATATTATGTCTTTATTCAATCATCCATACAACAGACATTGGCAGCATCTTAAAATAATTCCCAGGGACCGTGTGTTGGTGATCTGGGGTGTCTCAGCGTCTGCTCTTTTTTTGATGGATGAATCCCAGTTTTTAGCAGATTGAATTTGATGCATAATGGAGCTGAACGGATCTAATTTAATATAACGGAAATAGAAAACATAATATTTGCCACCAGTGCTTGTATTGTTGTCTTGCACTGATGGGCTTTTAGGTTCGAATGTGATCAGTTGCATGAGTTTGTATGTTCTCCCTGTGTCTCATTAGTAAAAGGTATTACAACTGGGCTCCATTCACTTCAGCGCAACTGAGCTGCAATACCACACACAACCTGAGGATAAGAGCGGCGCTGAAGGAAATGTTTTTTTCTCTCCTTGGATAAGCCCTTTAATTTGGAATTTAAATTAGAGCAACAATGAGGACAATGAGTTATGACATTCTCTGTACAACACTGCGGAATATGTTGGTGCTATATGAATAAATAATAAGTCATAAAACAGTGTAAAGGTCTATTCATATGGCAGAATTTCGGCTTGTGGAATTCCTCCTCAAATGAAAGCCCATAGACTTATATGGGATTCCGCACTGCCATTAAAGGGGTACTCCACCCCTAGACATCTTATCTCCTATCCCAAGGATAGGGGATAAGATGTCTGATGGCGGGGGTCCTGCCGCTGGGGACCCCCGCACTATTGCATGCGGCACCCACCTGTTTTTCATGCGGAAGCGCGGTTCTGAGTCGCGACTACGGGAACGGAAGTCTGAGACGTCAGGACTCCGCCCCCCATGTGACATCACACCCATCCCATTGACTTGCATTGAGGGGACGGGGCGTGACGTCATATGGGGGCGGAGTCCTGACGTAACGGACTTCCGTTCCCGTGGTCGCGACCCAGACCCTCCAGCGCTTCTGGACAAGAAACAAGTGGGTGTCGCATGCAATATAGCGGGGGTCCCCAGCAGCGGGACCCCCGCCATCAGACATCTTATCTCCTATCCTTGGGATAGGGGATAAGATGTCCAGGGGTGGAGTACCCCTTTAAGGCTAGGTTCACACTGCGGAATCTCCGGGCAGAAAATTTCCGCACAGAGATTCTGAGTACGGCTAGCGCCGATGGCGCTGGGACCGCGCGGACACTGCAGTCTCCAATAGACTGCAATGTGTTCCACGAGTATTTCCGCCTGAAGAATTAGCAACGCCATTCTTCAGGCGGAAATTTTCAAGCAGATTTTCCACTCACAAATTCCTAAGTGTGAATTTGAGAACGGAAACCCATTCACTGTACTATACATTTTAGTAAGAGGAATCAATGCAGTCCGCACAGTCCTGGCGCAACAGTCCGAGATATAGCCCTGTCGCATGTGATACTGCGTGCTGAGCTAGTGTATCTAAGCCAGTTATGAGTGATACTGTGTGATACCATTGTATCTGAGCCTCTAATATTATGTTATGTTGCTATTAGGCTGGTAATAAGATTATATTATTGCTTTGAACACAGTTCTGAGGAGATGAAATAGATGCCATAAGTTTGGCTTCTTCTGACGCTCTGTGAATGTCGCCTAAAGGGAGGGACATGTGGTGAATGGAAGATTATTTGTCACAATTATAAATATCCGGAACCTTCTCTGCTGGGGATTCTCTATGCACTAAGATGATTTAACATCTCACTATCCTCATAATTCCCAAATTTTTGCAAGGGAGGTAAAATCCCCGATCAATGCTGCCATGTTCTGGGCGTCCTAATGACATTATCATCGCCCCGCACATAACCTCAGAGACAATATGGTAATTGTGTTACATCTCCAAATCACATTACCCTGGAGAAGGGCGACCTCTGACCTGCGCCTGACGGGGGGACAATGTTATCTATAGTCAGAGATATCAGTGACTACAGGGAAAGCAGGATAAGAAGAGGACACAATGACATTCACTGCTTAATTCTCCAGATAGTACTGAGTAACATGGAAAATACTTGGCTTTTACTTATGGATAAAGCAATAGATATGAGATAGATAGATAGATATGAGATAGATAGATAGATAATATGAGATAGATAGATAGATAGATAGATAGATAGATAGATAGATAGATAGATAGATATGAGATAGATAGATATGAGATAGATATGAGATAGATAGATAATAGATATGAGATATAGATAATAGATATGAGATAAATATGAGATAGATAGATATGAGATATAGATAATAGATAGTCCAGTAAATGATCCCACATACTCCAGCATAGAGGAAAGTGAAGCTGCATTCATTCTCTCATATCTGACGTAATGTTTCCACTGTCACCACAGCATTTCTCCAGCATACAAAAAGTAACAAAGTGCAGCATTACACATTCAGCTATTAATAGCATTTACACATCCTAAGAATATCAAGATTTACAAAATATATACAGTGCATAATATATGCTTCAGTGCATGATAGAAAGGAGGAAACACTCCATACACATAGAGCCAATGAATCATGAAATCCATACAGTATCTATATAAAATATCCATACACATAGAGCCAATGAATCATGAAATCCATACAGTATCTATATAAAATATCCATACACATAGAGCCAATGAATCATGAAATCCATACAGTATCTATATAAAATATCCATACACATAGAGCCAATGAATCATGAAATCCATACAGTATTCATATAAATAATCCATACACATAGAGCCAATGAATCATGAAATCCATACAGTATCCATATAAAATATATATACACATAGAGCCAATGAATAATGAAATCTATACAGTATCCATAGAAAGTATCAATATATATAGAGCCAATGAATAATGAAATCTTTACAGTATCCATATAAAGAATCCATACACATAGAGCCAATGAATAATGAAATCCATACAGTATCCATATAAAGAATCCATACACATAGAGTCAATGAATCATAAAATCCATACAGTATCCATATAAAGAATCCATATACATAGAGCCAATGAATCATAAAATCCATACAGTATCCATATAAAGTATCTATATACATAGAGCCAATGAATCATAAACATAAAATCCATACAGTATCTATATACATATAGCCAATGAATCATGAAATCCATACAGTATCTATATAAAGAATCCATACACAGAGCTAATGAATAATGAAATCCATACAGTATCCATATAAAGAATCCATATACATAGAGCCAATGAATCATAAAATCTATGCAATATTCATATAAAATGTCTATATACATAGAGCCAATGAATCATGAAATCCATACAGTATTCAGATAAAGTATATAAATAGAGCCAATGAATCATGAAGATCCATACAGTGAAATAATAAATAATTACATTAGTGTGGTCTAAGATGATAAGAGGTGCTCGACCCCAAGTGAAGTTGTGCACCTATATTGGAGTGAAGAACCTGCACTTGTGGACCACAATATGGTTTCACTCCTGAGGCTGCACTGCACACCACGCCAAGGTTTCTCAAGTGGTGCGGGACCCAACACTAACCTGTCTGGCCAGATAAAAAAAAGCCAGTTTGAATTACAGCAGCATTAGGTCCGACCTACAATGGGAGGGGGGGTGAGGCTACAAGCCCCACCCTGGTTGGTTCATATATAGCCGGCCTCACAGGTGAAACCTTAATGCTACCCAGTAAGATGAAAGGGTGCATTAGTATTAGTATGCGCCCTGAAAAAAAAACGGCGACTTTTAACACGAATGTGGTTATAGCAGGAAAATCTCAACCCCCAGTGCAGTTGGGCAGTGAACAAGTGAATACAGTGAAATAAGTCTCCATATAATTGATAGTGAAGCAGTGATCAGTGATCTCCCGATGGATCGTTACACTTCGGTTCATAAATCTCATCCCACGAAAACATCACATGGGTGTCTTTTGTGTCCACTTTCAATGACAAATCAAATGTTCTATCTCGCACTATTAATAAACACTGACACATTTTGAAGGAGAGTCTTGCCGACATTATTGAATTTCTGAGCGCACCCCTGATGTCATACCACAGATGTCTCCTCAAATTTGGTGGGGACATTTTTGGGATCCTTTCCTGCAAAAACGGCAGAAATTGTCCCCACATGAATAAACCCCCCAATCTTAGACATCACATAACAGGTAAGTAGTAAAGAATCAGGTTTTACCTGACCTGTTCGTCCCATTCTGTCGTCTTCTGTATGCAGTGACATGTGACCTGCTGTATGTGAGACTACACATGATTTTGGGACATGCCTCAACCAACACCGGTGCACCATACAGAGAGAATGGATCCTTTTGGCCTTATGGCTTGAACAATGATTTTACTGTTATCCCTGAAATTGATGGAATTCCTGTGTAAAAGTGTAATGTCTGTTTTTGTGTCTTTGTGTTTTTCTGTTCTTGGGGTCTGTTCAGACTCTAGGTTTTGTCTGAGCAGTTTGCTATTTTCCCTGGCTGGGGAATAGTTAATGCTCTGAGCCAATTGCAAATCGGGTGTGGCTTTATGGCCGATGGCTGTCTGGGCATGCTGTGAGTTGTTTTTTTTCAACATCTGGAGGTCCGCAGGTTGAAGACCACTGCTCTAGAGGATGGAGCCCATTTTAGTTTTTTCCATGAGAGCGTATGATTTCTGTGTACACCCCTGGAGAAGCAATAGGAAATAAATAGATATAGGAGGCCAGAGCCCACTTCTCAGTGTATACACCCGTACACCACTGCAGCGTGCGTATCACGGAGATGATCATTGTCTGGTAATAATATTTTTATGAGCCTCATTCCGTAGGTGTTTGATTCACAGCAGACATCATATCCGTCCATAATAACACAACACAAATATTTAACTGCAATGAATGCCATTAAATTTTAAAGGAAATACAAGTGTAACACCATTTATCCTGACAGTCCTCTTTGTTCGCAACTTTTTTTTTTCTCTCTTTTTGGGTACCAGAGAGCATGCCGCTGATAATTGAAAGAAGCTTTGTGTACCCAGCAATGTGTTATACAATGTCTGCCTCTTGTTTACTTACTGGGAAAGCGTGCACAGCCATTACAAATCCTGTTTGTCTTTTGCACAAAAACAGCTTGTAAACATAATATTCAGCAGATTGGGGGGTTGACCTGTGAATTCAGAGATGTATTAGGACTGAAATTCATCCAAATGCTGCGCAGATAATCTGTATAATGTTCTTGTATTACATCCAGGCCAGACATGTGCTGAAAGTTCCTTCACACGTAACATTAATGTCTAATATTAAACACCTTGTTATTGTTTAATCCAAACAGGCCCAAAATTCTGATCTCTTAATATAGATTTATAGAGGTTAGAGTCATATTTTTATTATACAGAGCTCCAGATCCTAAGCATAAACACAGCATTAAATTATACAATTCTGCCTTTCTGCAGCTGCCACTAGGTGGCGATAAAGAACTTATTGCATACAAATTTATTCTACAATAATTCTGCAATATAACTTCTAGACAGAAAGCAGACAGTATATTAGCTTAAAGGGGTATTCCAGGAAAAACTTTTTTATATATATTAACTGGCTCCAGAAAGTTAAACAGATTTGTAAATTACTTCTATTAAAAAATCTTAATCCTTTCAGTACTTATGAGCTTCTGAAGTTAAGGTTGTTCTTCTCTATCTAAATCCTCTCTGATGACACGTATCTCGGGAAACGCCCAGTTTAGAAGAGGTTTGCTATGGGGATTTGCTTCTAAACTGGGCGTTTCCCGAGAGAGGTGTCATCAGAGAGGATTTAGACAGAAAAGAACAGCCTTAACTTCAGAAGCTCATAAGTACTGAAAGGATTAAGACTTTTAATAGAAGTAATTTACAAATCTGTTTAACTTTCTGGAGCCAGTTGATATATAAAAAAAAGTTTTTTCCTGGAATACCCCTTTAACCCCCATATTTTTAGCTCACATTTTCTCCCTCCTTACCTTTTATTTTTTTTAATCAACTGGTGCCAGAAAGTTAAACAGATTTGTAAATTACTTCTATTTAAAAATCTTAATCCTTCCATTACTTATATGCTGCTGTATGATCCACAGGAAGTTCTTTACTTTTTAAATTTTCTTTCTATCTGACCACACTGCTCTCTGCTGACACCTCTGTCCATTTTAGGAACTGTCTAGAGCAGGAGCAAATCCCCATAGCAAACCTCTCCTGCTCTGGACAGTTTCTGGCCTGGACAGAGATGTCAGCAGAGAGCACTGTAGTCAGACTGGAAAGAACTAAACAACTTCCTGTGGAGCATACAGCAGCTGATAAGTTTTGGAAGGATCAAGATTTTTAAATAGAAGTCATTTACAAATCTGTTTAACTTTCTGGCACCAGTTGAGTTGATTTAAAAAAATGTTTTCCAGCGGAGTACCCCTTTAAGACATGTAACCTTTTTACTTCTCCACTGAGTTGTTTTAGGGCTTATATTTTTGTTATTTTAGTTGTACTCCATGTAATGTATTACAAAACCAGAAAAATTGAATTGCTCAGATTTCTGAGTCAAATCATTTTTTTTTTTATCACGCAGTAAAACTAACAAGCTATATTTATTGTACTGGACAGTTCAATTTCAACAATACCAAATTTGTATAATTTTGGTTCAACTTACAATAACTTTTTTTTTTTTATCTTCGCCATGTACTGACCCCCATGTTTTGTATTTTGGCTAATTTTTGCTCATGATCTTTAGTTTTTATTGGTATCGCTTTGCATAGTTTTGATTACTTTTTATTAAAAAAAATTCTAGGATGAGATGTGACCAAAAAATCTGTGATTTTGGTGCTTGTAAATTTCTTTGCATTTATGTCGTTGACTGTGCAGGATCAGTAATACCCTAATTTAATCATTCAGACAATTCTGTCAATATTCAATTTAGTCATAACCGGCAAGCACCCACTGAGTATGGTGTGGGCCGGGCTCCTAATCCCATACTCCTTCACCCGACCCATGCCGTAGGTGTACGTCATGGGTCGGGAAGAGGTTAAATCCCTTACCACAAAGGCATTTTCATTTCTTTCAAGTTGGGATCCAGATATTTTTATTTTTCTGTTGACAGCGCCATTTGAGGGTTTATCTTTTGTCAAGTTGCATTTTTTATCGCCCTTTTTATTTTACCATATAATGTATTATAAAACAGAAAGACATTTTTTTGTGATGTGCAATGGAAAAAGAAAATGTATTTCTCCCATTTTTGGGGTAATTTGTTTTTTACTGCATATATAGTATTCTGTATGAAAAAATAAATATATATACTGTGAGCAGAAGTCCACTTTGACTTTGCTTGGCCCCTCGACCGAACTCAGTAGAAAAACATTTTGCAACATTTGTTCATCTTTGTAGCCCTGTTCATTTCTATGTAGGGAGAAGTGTTACATAACAGCTGCTACTTCAACTCAACAACTTCATGACGGCCACAGATGCATAAACTGTGTATATAAAAGCAAACCTATACATAAAGCATGATTATAGATCTAACATAATACGTTGAAATAGGGCAGCCAATTACACAGCTCAAGGCCGGGGCCCCCGTGACCCATACCCCCTGGACCCACAATGGCAGCAGCCTTTTTTTAGGTAGTAGTAGCAGCAGCAGGCTTTTTTAGGTAGTAGTAGTAGCAGCAGCCCCTTTTAGGTAGTAAAAGTAGCCGACCCCTTTAGGTATTAATAGTAGTAGCCTCCATTAGGTATTATTAGCAGCAGATCCCTTAAAGGGGTACTCTGCCCCTAGACATCTTATCCCCTATCCAAAGGATAGGGGATAAGATGTCAGATTGCCGGGTCCCGCTGCTGGGGACCCCTGGGATCCCCACTGCAGCACCCCGCTATCATTACTGCGCAGAGCGAGATCGCTCTGCACATAATGACAGGCAATACAGGGGCCGGAGCATCGTTACGTCACGGCTCCGCCCCTCGTGATGTCACGGACCGCCCCCGTCAATACAAGTCTATGGGAGGGGGCGTGGCGGTCGTCACTCCCCCTGCCATAGACTTGCATTAAGGGGACGGGCCGTGATGTCATGAGGGGCGGAGCCATGACGCCACGCTGCTCCGGCCCCTGTATCGCCAGTCATTACGCACAGAGCGAACTCGCTCTGTGCAGTAATGATGGCAGGGTGCCGCAGTGGGGATCCCGGGGCTCCTTTGGATAGGGGATAAGATTACAGGGGAGGAGTACCCCTTTAAGGTAGTAATATCAGCAGCCCCCCTTAGGTAGTAAAATCAGAAGCCAACTTTAGGTACTATTAGCAGCAGCCACCTTTAAGTAGTAATGGAAACAGCACACTTTAGGTACTATTAGCAGGAACCCCCTTTAGGTACTATTAGCAGGAACCCCCTTTAGATACTTTAAGCAGCAGCCCTCTTTAGGTACTATTAGCAGCAGCCCCCTTTTAGGTAGTAATAGCAGCAATTCCTTTAGGTACTATGAGCAGAAGCTCTCTTTACATACTATTAGCAGCTTTCCCCCTTGAGGTATTTTTTAGTAGTAGCCCCCTTTAGGTACTATTACCAGCAGCCCCACACAGTTGATAGCATCTCTTCTTCTCTCCTCCAGTCTGTGCACCGGCACACAATGATGACGTCACTCATGTGCCAGAGAGCAGAGGTAGGACACTCAGCCTCTTGTGGCTGCCTGCATAATGCAAGAGTGATTCACGAGTGATTGACAGGGCGAGAAGCCAATTGCTCTGCGAGCTCTGCATTTAACCATAGGCGCTTCATGCCCTTTTTCTATAACTGACAATTCCAAAAGTATTTACTTTTTAGAGAGAAGTTCATCTTTAATTGGCGCATGCAGATCTTATTAATAACCATCGTCAGATGTAGAGTAAGGTAGCAGGGCGCTCCAATTCACAGTTATCTCCATAAGACATTCATCTGCTAAGACAGATATTAACTACTGCTAGGTTACGGCACACAATGCAGAAGCATGGCCCTCAATCCGAGCCGATCCACCCTGCTCCGTGAAGACGCAGCTGAACGCCTTTGAAAAAAAAAAATGTTATTAATATGTTAATTAAAATTAAACATGGCATTCATTTAAATAGCAATTAAAAATTACAAGACTCTCGGTCGCTGATTGACAAAGCCGTCCCGGAGATCGATCTCCTTGTAGCTGATATCCGAACCATGGCACGCAACCGCAACGTTTAAAGACACTTGTATTGTAGGGAGGTAATTGGCATGACATTGTCAGAGTGGATCTCATCACATGATCCAATAATGGCAACCTATATCAATTTTATTTCCCAATGTTAGTCCATTTAATTTCCCCCTTATTTATATAGCAACTCCCATCTATATAAAGAAGGGGGAAAGGAAATGGACTAAAATTGGGAAATAGAATTCATATAGGTTGGAATTATTGGATCATGTGATGAGTGTTGCCGTTGACATGAGCACAGATGTGAAGATGGAAGCCATAGATCAGTGGCCTCAAACTGTGGCCCTCCAGATGTTGCAGAACTTCAACTCCCAGCCTGCCCAGACAGCCAACGGCTCTCCGGGCATGCTGGGAGTTGAAGTTTTGCAACAACTGGAGGGCCACAGTTTGAGACCATTGCCATGTATAGTTTGTATGCATCAAGACATGAGGAAATTGACCGTCGATAAAAATGTGGTGCCAGAAATATGTAAATTACTTCTATTAAAAAATCTTAAAGGAAAACGGTCACCCGTTCACCCACATTAAACCCAATATACCGGATTTTAGTGCGGGTGAACAGGAGACCAATGTGGGTTCTCTGACTAATATACATACCTGCAGTCCGGCACGGTGTCCGCTCACGTGACCAGCGACTATGAATATTCAAATCCAGCCGGTGGGCCCGCCTCCAGCGCGCAATTCAGCACAGAAAGAAAGCGATCTTCAGAGGGACACAGCACTGGACTGCAGGTATGTTTATTAGTCAGAGAGCCTGCATTGGTCTCCTGTTCACCCGCATTATAACCCGATGTATACAGGTGACCGTTTTCCTTTAAAGGGGTACTCCGGTGCTTACACATATTATCCCCTATCTAAAGGATAGGGGATAAGATGCCTGATCGCGGGAGTCCCGCAGCTGGGGACCCCGGTGATCATGCACGCGGAACCCCGTTTGTAATCAGCCCCCAGAGCGTGTTCGCTCCGGGACTGATTACGGTCGACCGCAGGGCCGGCGGCGTGTGACGTCACGCCCCCATGTGACGTCACGCTTCGCCCCTCAATGCAAGCCTACAGGAGGGGGCGTAATAGCTATCAGGCATCTTATCCCCTATTCTTTGGATAGGGGATAAGATGTGTAAGCACCGGAGAACCCCTTTAACCCTCCCAGTACTTATCAGCTGCTGTATGCTCCACAGGAAGTTGTGTAGTTCTTTCCAGTCTGACCACAGTGCTCTCTGCTGCCACCTCTGTCCTTGTCAGGAACTGTCCGGAGCAGGAGCAAATTCCCAGAGCAAACCTCTCCTGCTCCGGACAGTTCCTGACATGGACAGAAGTGGCAAGAGGGAGCACCATGTCTAACTGGAAAGACTACACTTCTTTTTTCTCCAGAGTACCCCTTTAACACTGCCTTTCACTGATCAATGTCTTGTAACATTTAAGTTAACGTTTGAATATTGTTTGCCCTAGAGAAATTAAATTTTCACTCAAGAAAGTAATTTTTTTTGCGAGTATTAATACTTGATCCCTTTAACGTGGGGAGGGTAAAACCTAGTGAACGATTATGGAATACGAAACAAAAATTGGCATAGATCAAAAACTATGGAGGATACATGGAATAAATCAGAGATTGTTGTGTTTTTATGTTGCTGTCAACATAACATATGATTCAAGAATTATTATTTTATTTTTTTCTCTTTGCCCTGGAGCATATGGCTGGGTAGATGGATCTAGGGTTATGATTTATTATTGATCTTTCGTATGAACTGTAAGAACAAATAAAATACAAAGCAAACTATAATATGGGATTTCCAACTGTGAAGCCTAAATAATAACTTCTTTATTTATAAAGCACAAACATACAGCACATGTCATCACTGCAAATCCTGCTTACAATCTAAATTCCTAATTCCCCAGGACCAAGTTGTTTTTGGAGTGTAGGGGAAAACCCCCAAAAACACGAGAAGAACATACAAACTCCTTGCAGTTGTCCTTGGTGGGATGTGAACCTAAGAGCGCAACGCTGCAAGGCAACAGTACTAATTCACACAGTAAAGAAAACACATCCACTGAGATTGTGCTATATGTTCGTTCTTTATCCAGTTATTTTTTCAGCTTCATACAAAAAGTGTCAGAAATAGACACAAAACATATATTCACACAGTCCAAATGGAAGAAATAGAATGGACGGTAACTCACTGTGTTCCACGATGCTTTATTCAAAGAGGATGGGTGCAAACGACAAACAGGCAATAAAGTAGAGCGACGTTTCGCGTTACACGCTTCTTCCGGCTCAATGATTGAGCCGGAAGAAGCGTGTAACGCGAAACGTTGCTCTACTTTATTGCCTGTTTTTCGTTTGCACCTTTGTTAACTGCCTTGGGGTGTAGTGTAGTTGGGGTGTTGCTTCGGTATATGAGGGGTTAATTTAACCCTTGTCACTCGTGAGGCCAGGGTGAGGGTTAATACGCTGAGGTAAATCTTCGGCCTATCGCCACCCTTCCCAGAAACGATAGGTGCGTGCTTAAATGAATGAAGGTCCACAATAGAGATGAACTTGCATAAACTTTACTGAGGTACTTGCGGTACATCCAATAACAGCAACAGTCTTAGTAATACAGTCTCTATATAGCACGGCAGTGATTGACAGATGCTGAGGACCATTGACTTATCCAAAGGACTAGTAGAATTAGGATTGATGCAGAGATCCGTCCGGATTTAGGCGTCTGTTTAGGTCCGGTGATCTTGCGGAGTTAACAGGGATTTAGATAACTCACAGTTTTGTAAAGATGGCTGTTGCCGCAAGGCATGGGCCTAGTCACTGCTGATGACAGCTGCGCAGATCCTCCTCCATCAGCAGCCCACGAGGAAAGAAGAGCGAGTAATGGGCGCCGCTCCCTTATATGGGCAGGGGCAGGGCCGTTTTGGATTGGTCCGTGTCAGCTGTCACTCACCGTTCCAATGCATGGTGGGCGATCACCTGACTTCCTCCAAAGGTCCTTGAACCAGAAAACCATAGAGTTTTGGAAAGCATCACGTGACCCGCAGGTCCTGTGATGCCACAACAAGGTAAGTACACTTTATTTACATACTTACACATTGAATTTGAATAATTTTAACTATTAAAGGGGTGACAAGGGGCTAACTATTGATGAGGACCCCACCGGTACCTAGAGACTCTGACTTTGGGGACCTCACCACAAGGTAACGGATGCAATCCGGTACCGGGACACCACACACCCATCCTCTTTGAATAAAGCATCGTGGAACACAGTGAGTTGCCGTCCATTCTATTCCTTCCGTTTGGATTTATCTTTACTGGTCACGGGATGTAGCACCGCCATACTACAAGAGGAGAAGCGGTAGCAGCACATCGTTGGGGGATGCAGTGTCAGAGGATCTTGAAGAAGTAGTGCCAGCTTCAGCTTCATTTTCTCTTTGCCAGTATATATTCACACAGTGCCAAAGTCTCTGGACGTCCTTATGGACATGGCGTCTTTAGAACTTTCTTTCCCCCATTCAGGCTGCTTCATTCCTGGCCGTCCATTGTAGCCTTCCTCTGGGCAGAGATGGATCGTTCGCACACCTACCTATGAGCACCAAAGATCCGGTGACGTTTCAGGAGAGTTACCTTTTTGAGAAAGGGAGGTAACTCTCCGGATCGTTGCTGCTCGCAGGCGTGTGAGCGATCCATCTCAGCCCAGAGGAAGTCTACTAAGGACGGCCAGGAATGAAGCACCCTGAATGGGGGAAATAAAGTTCTAAAGACGCCGTGTCCGTAAGGATGTCCAGAGACTTTGGCACTGTGGGAATATATGTTTTGTATCTATTTCTGACACATTAGGTATGAATCTGAAAAAATTACTGGATAAAGTACGAACATATAACGCAATCTCAGTGGATGTGTTTTCTTTACTGTGTGAATTGGAATGTATATCTGGAGATAACGGAGCCTCCAGTGGAAACACATTAGAGCTGCCCAGTGGGTCAATTAACCAGCTGTCTGATTACTGCCATGTATCCGAGGCAACAGTACAAACCACTGATCCACCATGCCACCCATTTGATATACCCTAAGCAGAAATTACCATACATACACAGGTAAGACTGCATAACTTCTCTATTCCTAGAGAAATATGGGAATATGGAAAATGTGAATTTAACTAACATTGCAGCAAAATATCTTAAGTAGCTGTTTTCTGCTGACAGCACCAACCGAGCAGCCACAGGGAGTGTATTCCACCACTGGACGTCTGTATGGCAGATCCAGCTTGTCATATGTGCATGCCGATTTTTTACAAAAATAAGTAGAGCAATGTAGTAATATTATAACTGCAAAGCCATGAAATATTATCGCCTTAAAAGGAAGCATTCTGCATAAGAGATACAATTCACATTGCAGACTTCCCTGCAGCTTAAGTTGCAACAAACTTATGAAGATCCACACACCGAGGTTAACCAATGGTGCACTTATTACCATTTTCAACAACACTTTTCCATAAATATACTGTACATGTACAAAAGCTTCTACAAAACTGGATAAAACAAATCAAACCTATTGATCAATGACTGAGAAAAAATAGCTGATCAAACAGGAACCCCAGAGAAGTCATCGTCATTCATATGTCAAAGCTCCCTGACCACACGGATCAGTGATCAAAATTATACCTATAGTTAAGACCAATCAATGAATAAACAGGGATCCCCAAAAAAATCATTTAGGTATCAAAACCCTCCGAATCGGTTATCAATTAAAATTAAATAGGTAAAAACATCAATTATAGCCCAAATTACAAGAGACGTAAATTAAGTCAATTAGAATCAAACATCAATAATCAAACCATTAGCCTGATAGGGATCAATGAGTCACTGCTCTTCAGTGGGCAAAGGGATCAGTGATCAATCTATATGGTACGATAATAATGACAAAGAACAATAAAGTTTTTACAAAAATACAGTTAAAAAATAAACCAAATCTTTCAAGTCTATTCAGGGATGATCAATAACATTGATCTATGTGTGTATGGAAGGGAGCATTTTCCTATTAGCTTAGTCAATAACTGCATTAGAAGGAGGTTGTTACAATCATAAACTGAGCTCATCCGTGGTAAGCTATAGATCTATTCCTTGTTTTCCATGTTCCAAACGCGGTTCATTGAGTCCACACTCAATTGAGTGATTTTCTTTGGCCAATAGTCCCAATTGGGCTAAAGAAATAGGGAGTCTGCTATAGAAATCAGGAAAGTCAAAGAAGTGCTTCCTGTGATCAGCTGGTGGGATGACCACAATACTTAATATATACTGATGAACACTTAAGAGGGGGGTGGACAAGCTGAGATGACATGACAAGCTTAAAGGGGTTCTCCGCTGCCCCAGCGTTTGGAACATTTTGTTCCGAACGCTTGTAGCAGGTGGCGGGGTTGTGACGTCATGGCCATGCCCCCACGTGACGTCACGCCCCCTCAATGCAAGTCTATGGGTGATGGCGTGGCGGGCACCATGCCCCCTCCCATAGACTTGCATTGAGGGGGCATGGCTTGGCGTCACGAGGGGCGAGGCCATTATGCACGGGTGCTGCACAGAGATCGCAAGGATCCCAGCGGCGGGACCCCAGCGATCAGACATCTAATCCAAAGAACAGGGGATAAGATGTCTAGGAGCGACGTACCCCTTTAAGAAGTCTATTCATAAAATAAAGCAAAATTGGGGGAAAGGATGTGACCTTCCTTCTTACACTAAATGGCCACTTTTTTAGAGTCCCATCTAGTTGGTCTTCCTTTAGTCTTCAGAACCCAAACAACTTGACATATTTACACATTGAGATTCCACTAGGTGAAATTGTTCTAGGTGAAATTGTTCTATGTGCCGCCCATGTGGGCAGGATCGGTTCTTGTGTTCTCGCTGCATTTTAGATGGAGATCCTGAAATGCTCTGAACAGTTTGTCCCATAAATGATCTATAGGATCGTGATCTTGATTTACCAGACTAGATGATGTTTCTCCACTTGTCACTGATACCCTTTATACTCTTATGCAGCTCGCCTTCCTGTTTCCCTTAGGCACAATGGCACTGGAGCCAATCATCTGCTGGTATAGCAGAGGCAAGTTGTAGGTTTTGGACGCCAGCGTTGTATTGGGTAGCAGTCTCCGCCTATTTATTAGAACAATCCCTGACAGACATTTTCTTCTGACTTCTTTCTGAAATGAGTTGTTTCTATTCATAGGATCCTCCTTTGCTGGATGTTTTTCCTTAATCACACCATTCTCTATATACTCTAAATTTTTTTAATGAAAAAAACCCACAAAGTAGGAAGTCAAATTCGGACCCTAGCTATTCTAGCCCCAATGATCAGTCCTCGCTCCAAGGCGCTCAGAGCACTGTTTTTTATGCTGTGCTCTTGGGTTACAAGTCTAATCTCCATACAGGCAGGGTACTTAGAAGGATCCGTTGCAAATATCACTATGGGTCTCCTATTATGGTGTCTAATTTTTCCCCTCCATGACAGAAGGGTCTGGTGTTTATTTCCCTTAATCTCTACATTAAAGGGAATGTGTCAACATTTATTTTTTCAATAAATAAAATTATTCTGTCAAGATAAAGCATTTCATTTCTGTATTTAAAGGGGTATTCCAGGAAAAAACTTTATATATATATATAAACTTTTTTAGATATATCAACTGGCTCCAGAAAGTTAAACAGATTTGTAAATTACTTCTATTAAAAAATCTTAATCCTTTCAATAATTATCAGCTGCTGAAGTTGAGTTCTTCTTTTCTGTCTGGCAACAGTGCTCTCTGCTGACATCTCTGCTTGTCTAGGGAACTGCACAGAGTAGAAGAGGTTTGCTATGGGGATTTGCTTCTAAACTGGGCGGTTCCCGAGACACGTGTCATCAGAGAGCACTTAGACAGAAAAGAACAACTCAACTTCAGCAGCTTTCATAAGTACTGAAAGGATTAAGATTTTTTAATAGAAGTGATTTACAAATCTGTTTAACTTTTTGGAGCCAGTTGATATATATAAAAAAGTTTTTCCTGGATATCCCCTTTAATTTTAGGACAATGTAGTTTTAATGTTATTTATTAATAAAGTGTGTACTGGGGGCTGCCATTGTTGTGCTGTGTCACTTCACAACACCTACACATTTGCTTTATGGCAGGCACAGGGCATAAGAAAGTTAAGACTGAGAGTATCTCATAGAAAAGCATGGGCCACTTACTGCACATGTGCATAGCACAGGCTAGGCGAAATTAAAGGGGGGCCAGCACCATTTTCTTGAAGTCCCTGAGGAGCAGTGACCTATCAAGAGACATCTTGTCTGTTCTTTACCACTCTCCAGACACCAACAAAATGGTGACAGTGGAATTGAAAAAACTACCAAGCCCCCTCCCCCCTCTCCTTTTGCACATATACAGAGGAGGAAGGTAGACGGCGAGGTCTAATTTGCAGCAGCCAGACAAGTTTCTTGCTTTCATCAGATTCCTCATGTTAGCTCTCTCTGCTGGTCAACAGTGGGGGATATGATAGTGGGAGAAGTTATTATTCAATTTTAAATATTTTTTTTGTTAAATATTTCCAAAAATATTTTAAAAATGTGAAAAAATTATTTTACCTCTAAAAAAATAATAATCACATTTGGTGACACATTCCCTTTAATTTACTGGCAATGCAGTTCCCTGGAGAGAGGAGTTCTACAAAACTTCTTACCAATAGGGACCAATCAGGATGGGGCCCCCACTCTCCAAGGGCCCCATACCAGTCACATAGTTTCCACTATGGTACATATGTCCTTGCATAGAGGGAAGAGGCTATTCAGTGTAATTTTTCATAACATGTTGGGTATCTGGCATATCTTGCACACTATGTATTACTGTAATATTGTCATGTTTTCTAGTATCCTATGCATTTATCTCCACCCCTATAGTGCTCCAGCCTGCACCTTAAAGCTACGAAGCTTATTAGAGGAATACCCACAGAGTCCTGTCACTCATCTGGGTGCAGCAATCCTGGTGTATCCAGCAGAAAAAGACATTATTCACAAACAACATTATGAAGAAACGTTATGACAAGAAGACACAAGCGATGCGCTAACATTTCAGCCAAGTAACCCCATCCTTTTCCTTCCACTTTAGATTTGTCTATATGACCCCATTGTTTGCAGGTGTTATTGAAACTGCATAAAAGTTTCAAGAGAAAGTCAAGTGAGACCATAGGGCTTGGGGTGACTATTACTAATCAGCCTATCTGTGAAGAAGGGGAATTGCTTCCATCATCTTTAATGTTGACATTTTTCTGGACCTTCTTAATGTTCACTTTTAACTTTGCACACAATGAAAATCCTGACGGAGTCTAGAGCGTCTGACATTGGAAGACAGATGCTACTGCTTCTGCCCTCGGCAAATTCATTTAGAAAAAGTCTCATGAATTTCATTTTACTTTCATTAATTAGATCCATATCAGTAGAAGAGAAAATGGTGGCAGGTTAACAACTTCAAATACACCACAATTCTGGCTGAATTTGAGTTTAAAAAATGGTGTGCATGCCTTGCACCACACGTACTATAGATTTTGTGGTAAAGAGGTGTAACACTGAAAACTATGCATGTCTTAAGATGCAACTCTATGCACCATTATTGTGCCAAAATTTTAGCAAAAATTAGACCAATAGGTGGCATAAAGTTATGCAAAATGTGTGTAAAGATAGCAACTAGTTTATGAAACAGTGTCAGACACTATGCAAATTCTGGTGCTATTTTAGATTCTAGTCTATTTTTTATGTGGTGGTCTTAATGAAAACTGTGCTGGAGGAAGATGCAATAAATTTATTAAGAGGTGTATGAGGTGCACGCCTCATAATAAATTGTCACATCTGTGGCTGTCTGTGACACAGAAATTGTAATCTATGTCAGCTATGAGTAGATTGCAGCTATAATTTATGCCAATTCCTGGTGTTAATAGAGTAAATCCGCTGGGATTTTTATTTTTAACTTGTTTTTATTGGAATTTAAATGTAATAATTAATGTCACTGTAAACCAACAACAGGAAACAATCAAGTAACATAGGGGTAGTTAGAATCATAGGAAACAAAGTAGGTAAGAATAGAGTAGAATGCAGAAGCATCATAGGAAACATAGTAGGTAAGAATAGAGGAGAATAAAGGAGCATAATAGAAAACACAGTAGGTAAGAAGAGAGTAAAATAAAGGAGCATCATAGAAACATAGTAGGTAAGAATAGAGTGGAATGCAGGAGCATCATAGGAAACATAGTAGGTAAGAATAGAGGAGAATAAAGGAGCATCATAGGAAACATAGTAGGTAAGAATAGAGGAGAATGCAGGAGCATCATAGAAAACACAGTAGGTAAGAAGAGAGTAAAATAAAGGAGCATCATAGAAACATAGTAGGTAAGAATAGAGTGGAATGCAGGAGCATCATAGGAAACATAGTAGGTAAGAATAGAGGAGAATAAAGGAGCATCATAGGAAACATAGTAGGTAAGAATAGAGGAGAATGCAGGAGCATCATAGAAAACACAGTAGGTAAGAAGAGAGTAAAATAAAGGAGCATCATAGAAACATAGTAGGTAAGAATAGAGTGGAATGCAGGAGCATCATAGGAAACATAGTAGGTAAGAATAGAGGAGAATGCAGGAGCATCATAGGAAACATAGTAGGTAAGAATAGAGGAGAATGCAGGAGCATCATAGGAAACATAGTAGGTAAGAATAGAGGAGAATGCAGGAGCATCATAGGAAACATAGTAGGTAAGAATAGAGGAGAATGCAGGAGCATCATAGGAAACATAGTAGGTAAGAATAGAGGAGAATGCAGGAGCATCACAGGAAACATAGTAGGTAAGAATAGAGGAGAATGCAGGAGCATCATAGGAAACATAGTAGGTAAGAATAGAGGAGAATGCAGGAGCATCATAGGAAACATAGTAGGTAAGAAGAGAGTAAAATAAAGGAGCATCATAGAAACATAGTAGGTAAGAATAGAGGATAATGCAGGAGCATCACAGGAAACATAGTAGGTAAGAATAGAGGAGAATGCAGGAGCATCATAGGAAACATAGTAGGTAAGAATAGAGGAGAATGCAGGAGCATCATAGGAAACATAGTAGGTAAGAAGAGAGTAAAATAAAGGAGCATCATAGAAACATAGTAGGTAAGAATAGAGTAGAATGCAGGAGCATCACAGGAAACATAGTAGGTAAGAATAGAGGAGAATAAAGGAGCATCATAGAAACATAGTAGGTAAGAATAGAGTAGAATGCAGGAGCATCATAGGAAACATAGTAGGTAAGAATAGAGGAGAATAAAGGAGCATCATAGGAAACATAGTAGGTAAGAATAGAGGAGAATGCAGGAGCATCATAGGAAACATAGTAGGTAAGAATAGAGGAGAATAAAGGAGCATCATAGGAAACATAGTAGGTAAGAATAGAGGAGAATAAAGGAGCATCATAGGAAACATAGTAGGTAAGAATAGAGGATAATGCAGGAGCATCATAGGAAACATAGTAGGTAAGAATAGAGGAGAATGCAAGAGCATCATAGGAAACATAGTAGGTAAGAATAGAGGAGAATGCAGGAGCATCATAGGAAACATAGTAGGTAAGAATAGAGTAGAATGCAGGAGCATCATAGGAAACATTCATAGTAGGTAAGAATAGAGGAGAATGCAGGAGCATCATAGGAAACATTCATAGTAGGTAAGAATAGAGTAGAATGCAGGAGCATCATAGGAAACATTCATAGTAGGTAAGAATAGAGGAGAATGCAGGAGCATCATAGGAAACATAGTAGGTAAGAATAGAGGAGAATGCAGGAGCATCATAGGAAACATAGTAGGTAAGAATAGAGGAGAATGCAGGAGCATCATAGGAAACATAGTAGGTAAGAATAGAGGAGAATGCAGGAGCATCATAGGAAACATTCATAGTAGGTAAGAATAGAGTAGAATGCAGGAGCATCATAGGAAACATAGTAGGTAAGAATAAAGTAGAATAAAGGAGCATAATAGAAAACACAGTAGGTAAGAAGAGAGTAGAATAAAGAGAGTACTAGAATAGTAAAGAGTACTAGGGGTAGTTAGAATCATAGGAAACAAAGTAGGTAAGAATAGAGTAGAATGCAGGAGCATCATAGAAACATAGTAGGTAAGAATAGAGTAGAATGCAGGAGCATCATAGAAACATAGTAGGTGTCATGACCGACTGGGGGTACAGGGAGAGTGAGCCCAAAACTGACCCTAAAAACACTCTCCCTGCCTACTTGCCCAAACACCCTAAGCAGTGAATCGACAACTGGGAGCCAGTCCGTGCCTGCGCTAAAGTCCGGTGGCGTAAAAACAAATAATAAACATAGTCGGTCACAGGCCAGAAACAGAAACGGGAAAGCTACTAGAACACCAGAACACATAAACCAGACAGGATACAAATACTAACAGGGCAGAATGTAGTGTATTAACAAACAGTTCACAAACCGGAGTCAGATAAACGGCAGACATGTATAAATGAACAAGACTATGCATTGGTACGAGTATACAGCAGAAACCAGGAATTGCAGGGGGTGAGCAGAAGAACTGAAAGCTTGACACTAAACTGATCAGGAACATAGGACACTGTTCACACTGGGACACAGAACAAAGAAACTGGACTCCCCACTCCACAAAAGGAGTAGCCATTATAATAAAGCCAAATAGACTACAGGCCAGCGGGCACACTCAACCGTGTGATCAGGATGCTGACCCAGTAGGAAACCAAAATATAATTCATGAAACTCTAGACCAGAACCAGATGAGTCTAAATAGACTCCAGGATACCAAACAGGAATTAAATATACAGAGCACAGGTAACAAGCTAGACTAACACAGTGTGAACACATACTAAACAGAATGGACATACTAATCCTAAAACTGACAAATGTAACAGACTAAAATCTATAATAAACATGACTATTTAACCATGGCTAAACCTCAGATAAAATGACAAGATAAATACAAGGTAAATGCTCAAGCAGACATAGTCAGAGAATTGCACCAATAGACATAATAATAGCATTATTGAACAACATAACCAGCAGCCAGAATGCAGGAGAACTCCGGTTAAAATAGACACTCCTGTGTTCTCATTCGTTCAGAGCATTAACCCTTCCCTATCTAGGGAAAATAGCAAACTGCTCAGAACAAACTAATGTTTGAATACACACCTAAACATAAAAATACAAAAACAAATAAACGGACATTATAGTAGGTAGGAATAGAGTAGAATGCAGGAGCATCACCCCCTCAAGTCCAAACAACTAAAAAGTATCAGGCTCAGTTTCAGTGGGGTCAGAACCAATATGGCCTAGATTAAATAACAACAACCCTGAAGCCACACGGTGCAACATCACCAAACAAATCTTGTTTCAATAAGATGTATGGCATCTAATGACCTAAACAAAAAAGAGACCCATATATCCTTGACATACAGTGCACCTGAAGGGGGGTTGTGTGGTTCAGTGCCAGCCCTAAGCCAGCCCTCTTCTCTGTCACAGTTGTTACCGAGAAAGGGAAGGGAGTAGCCTTATCTATTGAACTGAGCAGCACAATCTGCCCCCATCAAGCACATCACTGGTACATTGGGGGGGCTCTCCTTCTGTTCTGAACAAACACACATGTAGAGGGGCCTCGACTACAAGATGGGGTTTGGAATTGGGGCTTCAGTGCAGTATTCAAAATAACAGTACATTGGTAAGTTTTATTATTTTACAAAGCAAAATTATTTGTTATGTCTCAGAAACCATTTAAAGGTTTAATCTGGTATCTGAAAATGGTGTTTAAATAAAACCCCAAAGTATATAACTTGCTAATTTATTGTTGTCGCACTTTGTACTGGCTTCAAAATGTTTTTTGCTTAAAATATACTCCTGACAGGAAGTTTTGTATTGCAGTGTGGTGTTGTCTCAGCAGCTTCCTGGCTCCTCCTTTTCTCCTGACAGGAAGTTGTGTAGCCTTCTCCTTGTCAGTGGGGTGATGTCTCAGCAGCTTCCTGGCTTCCTCTCTCCCATCATCCTCTGCCATCTTAGGATGTGAGGCTAGATTTTGTCTTTAACCCCTTAAGGACCAGGCCATTTTACACCTTAGGACCAGAGCGTTTTTTTTGAACATCTGACCACTGTCACTTTAAACATTAATAACTCTGGGATGCTTTTAGTTATCATTCTGATTCTGAGATTGTTTTTCGTGACATATTCTACTTTATTTTGGTGGTAAATTTTCGGCGTTACTTGCATCCTTTTTTGGTGAAAAATCCCAAAATGTCATGAAAATTTGTCATTTTTCTAACTTTTAAGCTCTCTGCTTGTAAGGAAAATGGATATTCCCAATACATTTTATTTTTATTCACAAATACAATATGTCCACTTTATGTTGGCATCATAAAATGGACATATTTTTGCTTTTTGAAAAAATTAGAGGGCTTCAAAGTAAAGCAGCAATTTTCAAAAATGTCATGAAAATTGCTAAATCTGAAGGGACAGATGTTACAGAACTACAACACCCAGCATGCCTGGGCAGTCCAGGCATGCTGAGAGTTGTAGTTTGGCAACATCTGGAGGGCTACCGTTTGGGCACCACTGTAACAGTGGTCTCCAAACTGTGACCCTCCAGATGTTGCAAAACTACAACTCCCAGCATGCCCAGACAGCCTTTGGCTGTCTGGACATGCTGGGAGTTACAGTTTGGCCTTCCTAGTGGTTGCCACAGTAAAGATCACTTTACTTTCACTTTCAATTCCCCCCTCCCCCACAGTAGTTTCCCTACCTGACCCAGGATCCAGCAGTCTCCAGAAACGATCGGGGTCTCCAGGCATCTTCTCCTGCAGGTACCAACCTCCATCTCCTTCCCACAATCCCCTTGACATCCAGGGGTGGCCAGAACGGGGGGTTGCCATGGCAACCCACTGTCCTGCTCTGCCATTGGTCAGAATCAATTCTGACCAATGGCAGGGGATAGGAGGAAATCGCAGCATTGCAACTTCACTCCTACCCTTCAGGATGATCTGGGCTGTCACTGACAGGTCAGATCGTCACAATTTTCCAGGTGATCGGGTCACCAGAGACCCGATCAGCCCGGAATAGGAGAAAATCACATGTCTGAATTGACATGCGACTTTCTGCGATCGCCGACATGGGGGTCCCGGGACCCCCCTCGGCATTTGCACGGCATGCCTGCTGAACGATTTCAGCAGGAATGCCGTTCCGATCTCTGCCCGGCGCGCGGCAGAGAACGGAGAAACACCAGGACGTTCTGGAACGCCCTTGGTCCTTAAAGCCCAGGGTGCGGGGACGTTCCAGAACGTCCTTGGTCCTTAACTGGTTAAGCTCTAGTCTCGCCCACTTAGTGATGTCATCACCTCTGACCAGCCCCTTCAGCCTACATCACTATCTCCCTATCATATACACATATATTTTTACTGTAACATTTAAGAAATAATGAGATGTGTATACAGCATGCTGCCTTGTGATGAACAATGCCACATGCAGAGGAGCGTCAGGGAATGAATACAGCAGTTGCTGCTGACTGTTGTTTATAACATGATGTATGAATACCATTTAAAGGGGTTATCCGGGAAAAAACTTTTTTTTAATATATCTACTGGCTCCAGAGAGTTAAACAGATTTGTAAATTATTTCTATTAAAAAATCTTAATCCTTTCAGTACTTATGAGCTGCTGAATTTGAGTTGTTCTTTTCTGTCTAAGTGCTCTCCGATCACACCTGTCTTGGGAACTGTCCAGAGTAGAAGCAAATCCCCATAGCAAACCTCTTACTGTGTGCAGTTCCCGAGACAAGCAGAGATGTCAGCAGAGAGCACTGTTGCCAGACAGAAAAGAACAGCTCACCTTCAGCAGCTGATAATTATTGGAAGGATTAAGATTTTTTAATAGGAGTAATTTACCAATCTATTTAACTTTCTTGAGTCAGTTGATATATAACAAAAAAAGTTTTGTCCTTGAATACCCCTTTAACTTGTGAATAGACTAATAAAGTCTCCAGAAAGAGATAATGTACAGCCCTTGCAGGTGAGACTCTCTATTGCATGTTCTCTAGTGACCAATATGAGAACTGGAATATTTCAGGATGATTTCCTTATGAGGATTACATATAATTGTATTATTCCCCTGACATTAACTCTTTACGTTATCGATGATCACACAGCAACATCACATCCTAGAGATATTTTGTTAATGTTTGCACTGTGAAGATTGCTTGAAGATGCAATAAACACCAGTTTTTCACTTACCCTACCTGTTTTTAATCAAACATTGGAATGGATAAAAGTGCAAGAGCAAAGGATGAAGAACGCTACATTCTGAAGAGACTGTATTGTAGTTGGCTCCATCTTTCATCCTGTCCTCACAGACGTCGCTCACAACATGTTGTTGTTGTTGTTCACCGAACTTCAAACATCTAATGCAGCATAGTGTTTTTCTCAAAGCCTATGGCTACATCACAGGTACGCTGATGTATAGTAAGTGTGTATGACATACCGACATATACTGACAGTGGTCAGCAACACATCATGTGAATTGGGGACCTTGGTCATCAAGCTGAAGGATAAAAGCAGAAAAGGAAAATGTTATCCTGCATGGAACGGTTCTATATCCATTATGGTCATTAGGGGACATTTATCAATGTTGGTGTAAGGTAGAATAGATTTTACCCAGGTTTTCTTGGTGTATTGTTTGCACAGGTGCTCAAAATTTACTAAAAAGGTGCACAGGACTTGATAAATTTAGCTTAATTTGATGAGCTGCAAAGATTTGTTTAAAGGGGTACTCCGGTGAAAAGCTTTTTTCTTTTAAATCAACTGGTGGCAGAAAGTTAAACATATTTGTAAATTACTTCTATTAAAAAATCTTAATCCTTCCTGTACTTATTAGCTGCTGAATACTACAGAGGAAATTCTTCTCTTTTTGGAATGCTCTCTGATGACATCACGAGCACAGTTCTGTCTGCTGATGTTATTATAATAATAATAACAACGCTTTATTTATTGTTGTCCTTAGTGGGATTTGAACCTAAGTCCCCAGCACTGCAAGGCAGCGGGGCTAACCACTGAGCCACCATGCTGCCCTTAGCATACATCTGCTATACATGGTTGCTAAAATGGACAGAGATGTCAGCAGAGAGCACTGTGCTCGTGATGTCATCAGTGTTGCAAAAAGAAAGGAATTTCCTCTGTAGCATTCAGCAGCTAATAAGTACTGGAACGATTAAGATTTTTTAATAGAAGTAATTTACAAATATGTTTAACTTTCTGCCACCAGTTGATTTAAAAGAAAAAAGCTTTTCACCGGAGTACCCCTTTAAGCTTTGTGCTCTAGCATCTGACACATTTGTACATGTCCTATTAGATAGTGTATATTTGCGCAAAAAATTAGGCTTTGTGCAAAAATAAACACTTCTAAATTTAATTTGAGCAAATAATGAATACAGCTTCACTGCATAAAGTGGTGTACGGTGCACCAAACAGTAGACAACTTTGAAAGGTGTTCTATTGAAAATTGCACAAAAAAATTGCGCAAAAAATGCTATTGCATAAAAATTGCAGGGACATTTAGAACACTGAAGTGGTGTAAAGCCAATGATACATGTCCCCCATTTACAGTATATACTTAACTATATTTACCTCAAAATCAGTAAAGCATGGGATTTAGGCTCCACATGGGGAGCGCCCCTAAAAACAGTCACTTTAGGTAAGGTGTGCACACACTCCGTCACTTTTGCATTCCGTAAAAATTGGGGCTGTTTACATATAAAATTACATTTATGGATATATTATTATCAATACACTATGGGGATGCACAATTAATCTCAAAAGAGATTAAATCAGGATTGTTTCCATGTACAATTAAGCGCACTGCAAAATGCTGCGATTATCGTCTTGAAATAGAATTTTGGTGGCCCAGTCCCAGACATGACTCTTGTGCCTGTCCGGCTGTACCTACCTCCCACCCAACCCACATGACTGTCTGGCGTCTGCTCCCTGAACAACCCCTTTAAATGTCCAAATTTTGATGATATAAATGTTGATAGGTTTTATTTGCTGAATGTGGAGCAGGGAAGAGAGAGATGCAGCATTAATAAATCTCCAGGGGTATGTTCACACTGAGGAAATTATGCGGATCCGTGATCTTCTGCATGGAGCAAAAATGATCTGGAATTTGGTTGCATAGACCTGATAACAGCAGAGTGTGTTCGTTTGCCCACAGCCTCATCTGACAGCACACGGAGGTCAATTGGGATAGTGGTCTACACCTGCACAGGGTGCCCAGCAGTGAGTGACAGGTGTGGGAGCCGTAGCTGTTCAAGAAAGTCAGCGGATGCCCAGTGCTGTTCTAGGCAAAGACCTGCTGATGTCAGAGACCGCCGTGGGCAGAGGTTAGAAGCGTGATGGGGGTTGTAGTCCATCCCTGCATAGGTTGCTCAGAAGCAGTAGTGAAAAGTAAAGGAGCAGGAGATGCTTTGGGAGGACGGCGGGTGTAGAGGGCTACTCTCAGCATAGACCTCATAGGGGGAGATTTATAAAAAAAATAAAAACCTGTGTAAAGGAAAAGTGGTGCAGTTGCCAATGACAACCAGATTGCTTCTTTCATTTTTCATAGGCTTCTTTAAAAATGAAAGAAGCAACCTGATGGGTTGCTACGGGCAACTGCACCACTCTTCCTCTGCACAGGATTTGATAAATCTCCCCCACAGAGAGGAGCAATCCAATGGAGTCACCTAGTCACTTAGTTCAAGTCACTTTCTCATTGTATCTGACTTTTGGTCAGGAATAAAAAATGTGTCGGACCACCTTTTTCAGTCAGAGTCAAAAGTCATATCGAGGAAAATGACCCAAACAGAGTCACTAGGTGATTGCGATTGGGCCATTGGACTGAATGGGGCCCATGCACTGTACACATCCCCCCCCCCATGGCAGTGCCCCCCAGCACCAACCTGGTTAGCAGGGGCAGTGTACGGCGCTCTCCTATGGCCAGCTTCTGATGACAGCTTTCCCTACAGGTTGGGAGGGCACACAGTGACTGAGACCAGAACACATCCTCCGCTACCGCTCCTCAGCCACGCCGCAGCCTCTTGTATTTAGAAGGTGGCACTGGAGCCTCTAAATGACAGTAAGTGTGGGAAGAGCTACTATAGGCCACCACCAGGGGCAGAACAGAGCAGCCTCCTTCTCTGCACAGGTGGCTAAGTCGCTGGGTTTATCTAATTGCCATACTCAGCCAACACCGGTGCTTGGGCTGACAAACACCTTTGCGCCAGGATGAAATTCTAAGTCGCCATATTGATCGCCTGGGATTTGTGGAGCCCTAAGAGATAGTTGGGAGTTAGAGAGGGGAACAATGCCGAACAAGAAAGAAATACTGTGAACAAATAGTTAAAAAATTTACAGAAAATTATTATACAAAGTGTCCTGAAAACATCTTGTGAGAGTCGCCCTGAGAGAGAAACGTTGAATGGAGAAGCAACAAGGAATGGCGCTCTACAGGAATAAATGATCTGAGCGGAGGTCATGGGCCACACAATAGTGTAAACCTCACGTAAAAGTGTCATTTTGAGGTGTGGCTTATATAATCAGATTCTGGCAAACGTATGGGAGTCACAACTGGACACAACCGTAGGAAGGGCTCCGCCGAGACAGTTACTGGGGATTGGGATCACAGTCCAACGTATGAACGCCATGCTGCTGAACATAGATTTGATGGCCGCAGGATTAAATAGCTTTTCTGTGCTCAGGTATACAGGCACACCATTATTCACTGACAGCAAGTGGAGATCATACACATGTGAGGAAGTGAAGCACAATGATTCCTTATAAATAATTCTTACTGACCGGACACGACCTGGATACTGGGAAATGTAGGAGAAGCGGATAATTACCCTGAGAAATTATATAAATAATTGAGGGGATGACCAGAAAGACGCCATCTATAACAGGGTAATGGAGATTCTCCGAAAATTACCTCAGGCCACAGGTGAGAGCTTCTGCCTCCGCGCCCGAACCGCAGGTGCGCACCTCAGTATTATCTGAAGTAACACTTACAGAGGGCCGCGCCTCAGTATTATCTGAAGTAATACTTACAGCGGGGCCGCGCCTCAGTATTATCTGAGGTAATACTTACAGCGGGGGCGCACCTCAGTATTATCTGAGGTAATACTTACAGCGGGGCCGCGCCTCAGTATTATCTGAGGTAATACTTACAGCGGGGGCGCACCTCAGTATTATCTGAGGTAATACTTACAGCGGGGCCGCGCCTCAGTATTATCTGAAGTAACACTTACAGCGGGGCGCACCTCAGTATTATCTGAAGTAATACTTACAGCGGGGCCGCGCCTCAGTATTATCTGAGGTAATACTTACAGCGGGGGCACACCTCAGTATTATCTGAAGTAATACTTACAGCGGGGGCGCACCTCAGTATTATCTGAGGTAATACTTACAGCGGGGGCGCACCTCAGTATTATCTGAGGTAATACTTACAGCGGGGCGCACCTCAGTATTATCTGAAGTAACACTTACAGCGGGGCCGCGCCTCAGTATTATCTGAGGTAATACTTACAGCGGGGCCGCGCCTCAGTATTATCTGAGGTAATACTTACAGCGGGGGCGCACCTCAGTATTATCTGAGGTAATACTTACAGCGGGGCCGCGCCTCAGTATTATCTGAGGTAATACTTACAGCGGGGGCGCACCTCAGTATTATCTGAGGTAATACTTACAGCGGGGCCGCGCCTCAGTATTATCTGAGGTAATACTTACAGCGGGGGCGCACCTCAGTATTATCTGAGGTAATACTTACAGCGGGGCCGCGCCTCAGTATTATCTGAGGTAATACTTACAGCGGAGGCGCACCTCAGTATTATCTGAGGTAATACTTACAGCGGGGCCGCACCTCAGTATTATCTGAAGTAATACTTACAGCGGGGGCGCACCTCAGTATTATCTGAGGTAATACTTACAGCGGGGGCGCACCTCAGTATTATCTGAGGTAATACTTACAGCGGGGCCGCACCTCAGTATTATCTGAAGTAATACTTACAGCGGGGGCGCACCTCAGTATTATCTTAGGTAATACTTACAGCGTGGGCGCACCTCAGTATTATCTGAGGTAATACTTACAGCGGGGGCACACCTCAGTATTATCTGAAGTAATACTTACAGCAGGGCCGCACCTCAGTATTATCTGAAGTAATACTTACAGCGGGGCTGCCCCTCAGTATTATCTGAGGTAATACTTACAGCGGGGGCGCACCTCAGTATTATCTGAGGTAATACTTACAGCAGGGCTGCCCCTCAGTATTATCTGAGGTAATACTTACAGAGGGGCGCACCTCAGTATTATCTGAGGTAATACTTACAGCGGGGCCGCACCTCAGTATTATCTGAGGTAATACTTACAGCGGGGCTGCCCCTCAGTATTATCTGAGGTAATACTTACAGAGGGGCGCACCTCAGTATTATCTGAGGTAATACTTACAGCGGGGTCGCACCTCAGTATTATCTGAGGTAATACTTACAGCGGGGCTGCCCCTCAGTATTATCTGAGGTAATACTTACAGCGGGGGCGCACCTCAGTATTATCTGAGGTAATACTTACAGCGGGGCTGCCCCTCAGTATTATCTGAGGTAATACTTACAGAGGGGCGCACCTCAGTATTATCTGAGGTAATACTTACAGCGGGGCCGCACCTCAGTATTATCTGAGGTAATACTTACAGCGGGGCTGCCCCTCAGTATTATCTGAGGTAATACTTACAGAGGGGCGCACCTCAGTATTATCTGAGGTAATACTTACAGCGGGCCGCACCTCAGTATTATCTGAGGTAATACTTACAGCGGGGCCGCACCTCAGTATTATCTGAAGTAATACTTACAGCGGGGCCGCCCCTCAGTATTATCTGAGGTAATACTTACAGCGGGGCCGCACCTCAGTATTATCTGAGGTAATACATACAGCGGGGCCGCACCTCAGTATTATCTGAGGTAATACTTACAGCGGGGCCACGCCTCAGTATTATCTGAGGTAATAATTAGAGCGGGGACGCGCCTCAGTATCATCTGAGGTAATACTTACAGCGGGGGCGCACCTCAATATTATCTGAGGTAATAATTAGAGCGGGCGCGCCTCAGTATTATCTGAGGTAATACTTACAGAGGGGCGCACCTCAGTATTATATGAGGTAATACTTACAGCGGGGGCGCACCTCAGTATTATCTGAGGTAATACTTACAGCAGGGGCGCACCTCAGTATTATCTGAGGTAATACTTACAGCGGGGGCGCACCTCAGTATTATCTGAGGTAATACTTACAGAGGGGCGCACCTCAGTATTATATGAGGAAATATTTACAGCGGGGGCGCACCTCAGTATTATCTGAGGTAATACTTACAGCGGGGGCGCACCTCAGTATTATCTGAGGTAATACTTACAGAGGGGCGCACCTCAGTATTATCTGAGGTAATACTTACAGCGGGGGCGCACCTCAGTATTAGCTGAGGTAATACTTACAGCGGGGGCGCACCTCAGTATTAGCTGAGGTAATACTTACAGCGGGGGCACACGTCAGTAATATCTGAAGTAATACTTACAGCGGGGCCGCACCTCAGTATTATCTGAGGTAATACTTACAGCGGGGGCGCACCTCAGTATTATCTGAAGTAATACTTACAGCGGGGCCGCGCCTCAGTATTATCTGAGGTAATACTAACAGCGGGGGCGCACCTCAGTATTATCTGAGGTAATACTTACAGCGGGGGCACACCTCAGTATTATCTGAGGTAATACTTACAGCGGGGCCGCACCTCAGTATTATCTGAAGTAATACTTACAGCGGGGCTGCCCCTCAGTATTATCTGAGGTAATACTAACAGCGGGGGAGCACCTCAGTATTATTTGAAGTAATACTTACAGCGGGGCGCACCTCAGTATTATCTGAAGTAATACTTACAGCGGGGCGCACCTCAGTATTATCTGAGGTAATACTTACAGCGGGGGCGCACCTCAGTATTATCTGAGGTAATACTTACAGCGGGGCGCACCTCAGTATTATCTGAGGTAATACTTACAGCGGGGGCGCACCTCAGTATTATCTGAGGTAATACTTACAGCGGGGGCGCACCTCAGTATTATCTAAGGTAATACTTACAGCGGGGGCACACGTCAGTAATATCTGAAGTAATACTTACAGCGGGGCGCACCTCAGTATTATCTGAGGTAATACTTACAGCGGGGGCGCACATCAGTATTATCTGAGGTAATACTTACAGCGGGGGCGCACCTCAGTATTATCTGAGGTAATACTTACAGCGGGGCGCACCTCAGTATTATCTGAAGTAATACTTACAGCGGGGCCGCGCCTCAGTATTATCTGAGGTAATACTTACAGCGGGGGCGCACCTCAGTATTATCTGAAGTAATACTTACAGCGGGGCCGCACCTCAGTATTATCTGAGGTAATACTTACAGCGGGGCGCACCTCAGTATTATCTGAGGTAATACTTACAGCGGGGGCGCACCTCAGTATTATCTGAGGTAATACTTACAGCAGGGGGCACACTTCAGTATTATCTGAGGTAATACTTACAGCGGGGGCACACTTCAGTATTATCTGAGGTAATACTTACAGCGGGGGCGCACTCCAGTATTATCTGAGGTAATACTTACAGCGGGGGCACACTTCAGTATTATCTGAAGTAATACTTACAGCGGGGGCGCACCTCAGTATTATCTGAGGTAATAATTAGAGCGGGGCCGCGCCTCAGTATTATCTGAGGTAATACTTACAGCGGGGGCACACCTCAGTATTATCTGAAGTAATACTTACAGCGGGGGCGCACCTCAGTATTATCTGAAGTAATACTTACAGAGGGCCGCGCCTCAGTATTATCTGAGGTAATACTTACAGCGGGGGCACACCTCAGTATTATCTGAAGTAATACTTACAGCGGGGGCGCACCTCAGTATTATCTGAGGTAATACTTACAGAGGGGCGCACCTCAGTATTATCTGAGGTAATACTTACAGCGGGGGCGCACCTCAGTATTATCTGAGGTAATACTTACAGCGGGGGCGCACCTCAGTATTATCTGAGGTAATACTTACAGCGGGGGCGCACCTCAGTATTATCTGAGGTAATACTTACAGCGGGGGCGCACCTCAGTATTATCTGAAGTAATACTTACAGCGGGGCCGCGCCTCAGTATTATCTGAGGTAATACTTACAGCGGGGGCGCACCTCAGTATTATCTGAGGTAATACTTACAGCGGGGGCACACTTCAGTATTATCTGAGGTAATAATTAGAGCGGGGCCGCGACTCAGCACTGTCGGGAACCCGCTCTCCTATCTGAGGTAATTATTAGAGCGGGAGCGCGCCTCTCAGTCACCACAGTTGTTGGCGGGAACCCGCTCAGCCTATCTGAGGAGATTCCACAGAGAAGGGAGCGCGCGCTTCTGGAGATAGAGCGTCGGGGGCGCGCGGAGGAGAGCGCATCTTCTGGTAATAGAGTCGGGAGCGCGCAGAGGAGAGCAGCATCTTCTGGTAATAGAGTCGGGAGCGCGCAGAGGAGAGCAGCATCTTCTGGTAATAGAGTCGGGAGCGCGCAGAGGAGAGCAGCATCTTCTGGTAACAGCGGCGGCGCGCGCAGGGAGCTCTGTCTTCTGGCGCGGGGGGCGCGCAGCGCGGTCACGTGTCTCGGATGAAGAGTGAAGGGAGCGGAGAGAAGCGGCAGCCGGAGCTGTGGAAGGAGCTTTAAAAATATATAAAACAGAAGGAGAGCCCCCCAGAATATTGGAGCAGCACCCCAGGAGCGGAGGGCGGCAGCACCTGCACAGGGTAAGTGCCCACCTCTGTATTATCCGGATTTTGTGGCTGCCAGCCGGAGTGGCATCATCTGAAGATTTACCCGCGATACTGGGGGCAAGTGCTGCCCGGTACAGGACCCCCTCACAGCGCCCATCTGTACCCCCTGGAGAGGGTTCATGCCCCCGGGTGCCAGACAGTGCCACACAGTCCTGCCTAGTGCAGTGCAATACTACCCAGTGCCTGTCATAGCCAATACTGCCCATAGCCCCCCAACACTACTCCAGGGCTCCCCAATAATAAGACCCACTGCCCAATCCTTCCTAATATATTTCCCCACAGTGCAGCCTAGTGCACCCCAATAATAAGACCCACTGCCCTGCCTTGTAATGTGCACTGCTCAAATATGCCCCCCTAAAAATGCACTGATAAAGTATAGCATAGTGCCCCCTTGTACAATCCTGTGCCTCCATATGCCCAAATTGCCTCCACAATATGCAGAATGACCAAGTGCACCCCAATATTCAGTCTAGTTCTACCAAACTCACCCCATTTATATGCAGTGAGCCTATTATGATATGTGTCACCTCAATAATGATCAGTACCCCATGCACCCCATTAATATGAATAGAGCCTATACAAACCAGTGTCACCCAACAATATGCAATGCCCCCCGCTAATATGCATTGCCCCCAATAATATTCAGTAATAATATGCAATGCCCCCCACTTATATGCATTGCCCCCAATAATATTCAGTAATAATATGCAATGCCCCCCACTTATATGCATTGCCCCCAATAATATTCAGTAATAATATGCAATGCCCCCCACTTATATGCATTGCCCCCAATAATATTCAGTAATAATATGCAATGCCCCCCACTTATATGCATTGCCCCCAATAATATTCAGTAATAATATGCATTGCCCCCAATAATATTTAGTAATAATATGCAATGCCCCCCGCTTATATGCATTGCCCCCAATAATATTCAGTAATAATATGCAATGCCCCCCACTTATATGCATTGCCCCCAATAATATTCAGTAATAATATGCAATGCCCCCCACTTATATGCATTGCCCCCAATAATATTCAGTAATAATATGCAATGCCCCCCACTTATATGCATTGCCCCCAATAATATTCAGTAATAATATGCAATGCCCCCCACTTATATGCATTGCCTCCAATAATATTCAGTAATAATATTCAATGCCCCCCACTTATATGCATTGCCCCCAATAATATTCAGTAATAATATGCAATGCCCCCCACTTATATGCATTGCCCCCAATAATATTCAGTAATAATATGCAATGCCCCCCACTTATATGCATTGCCTCCAATAATATTCAGTAATAATATGCAATGCCCCCCACTTATATGCATTGCCCCCAATAATATTCAGTAATAATATGCAATGCCCCAGTGTGCCCAGTGCACCTTGATGCTCCCCACTGTCCCCAGTGCTGCCCATTGCACCCATCACTGAAGCATTGCACCCCAATATTTCACATTGTCTGACTAATACCACTAACAGTCCCTCAAATTACTCAGTTGTCCCCCATATGCTGTAGACCCCCCTGTGCCCCCCTGCCCGCTGCTCTTTGCATCCTCTCTATCCAGCTAATTAGTTTTCATCCAGATTTACAGCCGCTCATCCTCACTACACGGAGCTGCCGGCTGAATAATAACCAACCTGGTGCCCGGTTACCTCCATCGCCCCCCCCTTCTTATTCCCTTGGTATAAACCCCCACAGAATGCCAGTCAGCTGGGCACTAGCCCATAGTCAGGAGCCGGTGGTCAGTTTGCCTCCCACCATATTGTACAGAATGCCCACCTTCCCTATAGAGCTGGGCACAGCAGCCCACCACATGCCCATTTCAATCGGTGCCCGTCAGATCTGTAGCGCCGCGCTGGATGGACAATTATAATGCTGCGCCTTCCTGTGAACGCCTTATACATATGGATTATCCCCCCCAGATGTTATTACACAAAGTCTCTGCAACCTTTACTTTGTTGCCTGTGATGATCCACTATACCGGTGTGGCAGCATGCCGGGGGTTAACACACCGCACATTGAATATCCTTAGAGACTTATTTTTTTGCATTTTCTCCTTTAACCCTACAGCTGTCACTGCCATCATGTATTTCCCTCCCCAGGTTGCAATTTTTATGTATATCTGTATTTTTTTGTTTCTAAGGTTCTCAGTAACCAACGGAATGACCCTTATAAATGCACAGTGTTCCCTGCGGATGAAGGTTACAACCCGTATTAGCTGTAGTACATCTATCCTCTAGGTAGTCATTATACCTGGCACTGTGTAATTTCATTTGTTCAGGAATATTTGTGTATGTTCACCTCTCGCCCCCCTCCCCCCCCCCCTCCCCAGATCATTGATTCCTCCGATCGATACATCCTCATTAATTGCAATGATTCTGATGTAAGTTATAAAGATCCTACGATCGCCGGCCTGGTTGTCGGAGAATTTGTCTCAGCGGGTAGAAGTTGGACATGGTTCTCTGCCTGTTGTTGATGGATACATTGTGATTGTGCGGATGGAGAGGATACTATGGAGAGGATACAAAGTGGCTTCTTTACAATGAAGAGGTGGCGGACCCTTAACTCCTCGGGGGACGGCTATTGCTGCAAAACCCAAACAATTTATTACTTGCAACAAAGGTGGAAAAAAAGGTATCTTTTTTTTTTTTTTTTTTTTTAACCCAATTTTTTTTAAACTTTTTTTTTCCTACTTTTTGTGGAAAACAATAAAAAGTAGCACGTGGCAAATGCATCACATGACATTCCAGGGTTAAAATTTAAAATCAGCCCAAGAGATTGGGTATACAAAGTCAGGGTGCTGGTTATTGTGGCGCTTATCAGAGTCTTGACGTCAAATAAATTTTTTTTAATATTTTTTTCATTTTTTTTTTTTTTACTGCCTGGAGTCGCAACAGTGGCTGGGGAGACCCCATGACGTAATTTGTTTTGCAACTCCCTGCACATTGTAGCCCGGCCTTCATCTAAGTCAATGGTCTCTAACCTGTGGCCCTCCAGATGTTGCAAACCTACCGTTGGCTGTCTGTGCATGCTGGGAGTTGTAGTTTTGCAACAGCTGGAGGCACACTAGTTAAGAAACACTGGCCTACCGCTGTCTGGACATGCTGGGAGTTGTAGTATTGCAACAGCTGCAGGCACACTGGTTTGGGAAACACTGGCCTAAGGCTGTTCAGACATTCTGGGAGTTGTAGTTTTGCAACAGCTGGAGGCACACTAGTTAAGAAACACTGGCCTA
The DNA here is from genome assembly GCF_029499605.1 of Hyla sarda. Lineage (NCBI taxonomy): Eukaryota > Metazoa > Chordata > Amphibia > Anura > Hylidae > Hyla > Hyla sarda. The sequence goes on from NC_079195.1 coordinate 231,182,317, forward strand.
CCATTGTCTGGATATGCTGGGAGTTGTACAATTGCAACAGCTGCAGGCACACATGTTGGGAAACACTGGCCTAAGGCTGTTCAGACATGCTGGGAGTTGTAGTTTTGCAACAGCTGGAGGCACTCTTAACAAAAACTGGCCTAAGGATGTCCGGGCATGCTGGGAGTTGTAGTTTTGGAACAGCTTGAGGCACCCTGGTTGAGGAACACTGGCCTCAGGCTGTCCGGCATGCTGGGTATTGTAGTTTTGCAGCATCTGGAAGGACACAGTTTGGAGACCACTGATCTAGGCCATACGAGTGCAATTAAAAAAAAAATGTATTTAGATTTGCAACTTGTCGGAGGTGCTTAAGGGGTTTAAACAATTAAAACGATTGAAAACGGGAACTCTATATGCAGAAGAGTGTTAAATATCCCATCAGTCTGTGAGGGTCTGAATGGAGATAGATCACATTATTCATAACCAGATCCGTCCTTCCTACAGCTTCCCAACGGTGGAAAAAGGCAAAATAGATGAAGCCGCCTGCTGCCATTGTGACTCCATTAATGATGAGGATTCTATCGCAGGTTACTTATCCTGAGTTCAAAGCTCTTAGATCTTACACAGTATACTGAGGGTGTCTGAAAGAGCAAACAGTGTTAACCCTTTGCATTAGATAGGAGGAATTCTCCTTACAAGGGGTGTTGCAGGCTTGGCACAGATGGCAATTGCTGTATCCCTCCAATTCTTAGTGCATTATTTCTTCCATCTCACCAAGGCTTATACCCTGATGGTTTGTCATTCTATACAGGACAGAGCTTTGTCAAACAATAAGACCATAGCACAGATCGCAATCGCCTCAAAATCATTGGATGCAAATGAATCTTCCTCTGCTCGGTGAACTGCGCTTTGAGCTTTTGCAATATTTCTCCTTTCTTTTCCGTCAAGAAATGTGCTGTCAAGGCCCCGGAGCTTGTTAGTGCGAGTGTCTCGCGTACAAACAGTCGCCAAACTGTTTAATGAGTTAAGACGGTATTTTTTAAGCTATCGACGGCACATCATTATAATGAATTGCTAACGCAGATCGGTATATCGCTTGCGCCGCTCATAATGCAACAATGAAGAGGATTGCGGTTCTCAGGAATCCGCCTGTTGATTTGACTGAGAAAGAGGCACTTAGCATTGATTGTGTGCGGATCTGCAGTGTAATGTCTTGTGAGGAGGGGGTCACCTGAAGCTGCGTCTGATGTGCTGCATCCAAGCATTATCAATAGATCTAGCCGTAATTGATTTCTTCCTTTTGGAAAGGTTACTGGGCAGCACAGTGTGGGCACAAGTTATAAGGCATCAGTCTGAGGGCTGGAGGTTTTACAGAGTGATTCTCCCCCCATGAAAGAACAAAATCCATGACCTAATCCACTGCAGAATCAGCATGTAAGGCTCTGTTCACATGTGCATTACAGGGCAATCGTCGCTGTCAGTACAGAGAATCCCTTATGTAGGGTTCCATCACACAGAGGATACAACACAACCTATGGCTTCTGTTATCAACCAAATTCACAATGTGAACATGGTCTAAAACAGTGTTCTCCAACCAGAGGCTGTCCAGCTGTTGCAGAACTACTTCTCCCATCATGCATGTACTGCAGTTAGAGCATAATGGAAGTTGTAGTTTGGCAGCAGCTGGAGAGCCACAGGTTGGAGTACACTGGCCTACTGTGATGTTCACATTTACATAGTTTTTTTTATTTTTAATTTAACTTTAAAAACCCTGACAGATATTACCCACACCCAATGTTGTCATGGTATACAATGGGGTCTGTTTGGTTCTTTTTCGATTTTTGAGGTTTTGATGGAAAAAATAGTGATACATGCATTGTTGTAGCTATGTGTGTTGTACTGTGCAGTTGCCAGGACCCAACACTTTGGAAGACCATAATCCACTCACGCTGCTAGATTTAAAGAGTACCATACCACACAAAAATGCTACTCATTACCTAATCCTGACCGTGTACATATAATTTTTTATCTGTATAGCACCTATATTTCTTTCACAAATACCTTCTTTCTGTTGCTCACTTGCTCATTTTGTGCTCTGGAGGGGGCATGTCCTCACTCTGCATGACTCCTCCTCCTCCCTGAGTCTGCTGTACTGTGCTGGGTCTCTTCATCCAATCACTGCAGTCTGCTCTTTAACCCCTTCCTCTTTGTTTTCATGCTGCAGCGTGATAGGACAGGAGTGAGCACAGATGAGTGCTAGTCCCGTCCTCACTTCCTTGTGTTTCAGCTGGGGCAAAGACGATGCTGCAGCCGGACAGGATTATGTTCTGGAAGGTATGGGGACCTCTAGTGGCGTTTTTTTTTTTTTTTTTGTTTTGTTATAATCCATGATTTCTGTAAAAAGAAAATGAGATTTTCTTATGAAGTATATTAGAAAGATTAATGTTTTGCCAAAATACACAACATATACCATATTTTTCGCCATATAAGACGCTCCGGCATATAAGACGCACCCAATTTTAAAGGAGGAAAATCGAGAAAAAAAAACATTCTCAACCAAATACAATGTAAAGTATAGGACAGTGATCTTCAACCTGCGGACCTCCAGATGTTGCAAAACTAAAACTCCCAGCATGCCCGGACAGCCGTTGGCTTTCCAGGCATGCTGGGAGTTGTAGTTTTGCAACATCTGGAGGTCCGCAGGTTGAAGACCACTGGTATAGGAGGTAGTACTCACGTGTCCCTGCCGCTCCAGACCAATCACTGCTGCCCGGGATGTCGCCCTCCATTGCTGTCGCCACGTCCCCGGGGTGTCCCCATTGCTCCGGAGCATCTCTGCTGCCCGGGATCCTCGCTCTCCGTCGCTGCCATCATGTCGCTACGCACGCCGCTCTTATTGGATGACGGGACGGCGTGCGCGACGACGTGATGAAGACGAAGGAGAGCGCCGGCCAGGGGATCCCGACACAGAGCAGTCATTTGCCGATTGGGCACTGAGGAGGCAGGTAAGGTCCCTCCCGGTGTCCTGTAAGCTGTTCGGGATGCCGCGATTTCACCGCGGCAGTCCCGAACAGCCCGATTGAGCAGCCAGGTTTGTTTCACTTTTGCTTCAGACGCTTTGATCTCCGTGTCTGAAGGGTTAATACAGGACATCACCGCGATCGGTGATTTCCTGTATTAGCCGCGGGTCCCGTCTGTTGATGGCCGCAGGGACCGCCGCGATAGGACAGGGTTTTAATGTGTATTTGCCATATAAGACGCACAAACTTGTACGTCTTATATGGCGAAAAATACGGTAAAAAGTTTTAGTCACATTGTATAAATGTGTGGGCTTTACATGGTTAATACCAAGAACAGTCTTTTCCAAACAGTGGGCCTCCAGTTGTTGCAAAAATACAGCTCCCAGCCGTTGGCTGTCCGGGCATGCTGGGAGTTGTAGTTTTGCAACAGCTGGAGGCGCACTGTTTGGAAACCACTGACCTAGACACATTATATAAATGACTACGTTTTTGACTGATGTATTTTGTTACCAGTCCTGTTTGCTAAAGTGTATTCACTGGTAAAGAGCCTGTTAATATTGTTACCATTTTAAGTAAACTTAAAGGGGTATTCTAGGAAAAACTTTTTTTTAATTTTTTTTATATCAATTGGCTCCAGAAAGTTAAACAGATTTGTAAATTACTTCTATTAAAAAATCTTAATCCTTTCAATAATTATCAGCTGCTGAAGTTGAGTTGTTGTTTTCTGTCTGGCAACAGTGCTCTCTGCTGACATCTCTGCTTGTCTCGGGAACTGCACAGAGAAGAGGTTTGCTATGGGGATTTGCTTCTAAACTGGGCGGTTCCCGAGACAGGTGTCATCAGAGATTATACAGAAAAGAACAACTCAACTTCATCAGCTCATAAGTACTGAAAGGATTAAGATTTTTTAATAGAAGTAATTTACAAATCTGTTTAACTTTCTGGAGCCAGTTGAAATATAAAAAAAGTTTTTCCTGGAATACCCCTTTAAAATTGTAATATATGATAATTACGGTATATAATTACAAATCCTCAGTAAAGGTGTATTCATACGTTTAGTATCCTGCGCATGTTTGATTTGAAGCTGCAGATTTTTTATTTTTTTTTGCTGCAGATTTCAATGTACACTAATTGACTGAACACAGCTTCAAATCCTGTAGGTGTGAATACATCCTAAAGGGTCTGAATACTTATGTCTCTGAAATATTTAAGTTTTTTCTTTTCAGTAGATTAATAAAGATTTCTAATATTCTGGTTTCACCTTATGGGGTATTGATGCAGGGTGATGAGGGAAACCCCCAAACAGCTCAAATCAATTAATTTAATTTAATTAATTTAATTCAATAATTTTTTTTTATTTTAGCACAAGGCACAATGCATTGTAAGTAAGGTTTTTCTTTGCCTAAATAACATTAATTCTGAATATTCTCAGGCATTTTATACTAGAATATAATAGAAATTTACCATTAACTTACAGGCAGGAATAAGGGATCAAAAGGTAAAGAGAAAACAGAAAATAATAATTATTCTTATTCTGCGAAATATTGTGAAAAAAAATAATGGCACCAAAGAATGACAGTAAACACATCTTTCAATGCACTTTATAAAATAAACTTAAACAGTAAACAACACAGACATATTTGGTATACCTGTAACCATAACAACCAGCACAAGTTCAGAATAGGTTTAAAAAAAAAAAAAAAAAAGTTTCAGAAATTAAAAAAATAACCCCCCTTCTGTTTATTCAGAGATGTCACCTGAATAAAAAAAAAAAAGACTACAATGTATCAATCCTGGGCTCCCTGTGTGTTCAGCATCTTCCACAAAATTACACCGAGTGCAGATCCAGGAGTGCGCGGATCCTCCATAGACTCGTCGGACAACGAATGTCAAAAATAGAACGCTGATCCAGCACCTCCAAGAAAAGTTCATTGTTTATTGTAATCCAGAAGCAATAAAAACATGTCTGTGATGATAGTAATAAAGTCCACAGAAGGGACAACATGGCTCTGACTTGTTCAGTAGTTATAATTCCTAAAGGTATATTATACACACATTCTGTAATTACGTATAGCAGAAAATATCCTGCTATTCTGTCTTCTTGAGTCTACTAATTTTTTTGGGGTGGCTGCTATGCAACTATCTCACAGCCCATCCACTGTTCTGGATCAGTTGATCCTGACTGCTCTGGGCTAGTTGGAGTTTCTGATTGAATAGCCTTTTCTTTACAGTTCTGTGCGGATTATAGTGTATGCTCTCAACGTTTGTTTCCAGCATTTCTTGTTCTATTTTCATGCCTTTGAAGGAGTACTCCAGCTTCGTAAAATGTATCCCCTATCGAAGGGATAGGGGATAAGTGTCAGATCGTGGGGGTCCGACCACTGGGACCCCCCACGATCTCCTGCACGGCGTCCCGGCTCTCTCCATGAAAGAAGCGGTGTCAACCACAGCACGAAGCAGCGTCCGACACCCTACCTCTTCCATGCATCTTTATGGGAGAGCCAGAGTGCGTGGATCCTTTGGATAGGGGATATATTTTACTAAACTGGAGTTCCACTTTAAAGGGGTACTCCGGTGGAAAACCTTTATTTATTTATTTTTTTAAATCAACTGGTGCCAGAAAGTTAAACAGATTTGTAAATTACTCCTATTTAAAAATCTTAATGCTTTCAGTACTTATTAGCAGCTGTATACTACAGAGGGAATGCTTTTCTTTTTGGATTTCTCTTCTGTCATGAACACAGTGCTCTTTGCTGACCTCTGCTGTCCATTTTAGGAACTGTCCAGAGCAGGAGAAAATCCACATAGCAAACATATGCTGCTCTGGACAGTTCCTAAAATGGACAGCAGAGGTCGGCAGAGAGCACTGTGGTCGTGACAGAAGAGAAATCCAAAAAGAAAAGCATTTCCTCTGTTGTATACAGCTTCTTATAAGTACTGGAAGGATTAAGATTTTTAAGTAATTTACAAATCTGTTTAACTTTCTGGCACCAGTTGATTTAAAAAAAAAAAAAAAAAAAAGTTTTCCACTGGAGTACCCCTTTAAGCACTTGTTCTATTTTTGTCCTAGCATCTCCATTTGGTTCTTGATTCTTCCTTGTATCTGATGTAGACCAGGGATATTCTAAGGTTATCTGTAGGGACAATGAGGCTTGTTTGTCTGGTGTTCGGTTCGTTTTTAGTGTTTAGGAATCGATTTAGAAACAAAGGTAATTATCTCCAGTCAGTTCTTTGTCCATGTTCCTCTTCAACACATTCTGCTTCATTCCTGACTGTCATTATCAGTGTTTGTTGGTCCCATCATTAATTCCCTTATTTTGGTTCCTGTTGTCGTTTGGGGAGTTGCTATTCTTTTTCTTGCTACCTGCCTTTTTTTTATATATGTTTTGCATGTTTTTCTAATGACTGTCTGCTTGTCCTGATATTCAGCTCTTCTTTAAGTCCTGGGGGTAACTGAGTACTGGGAATCACAGTATGGAACAAGTAAAGGGGAATGCTACATTAAAGCCTTATTCAATTGTGTTAAAAATCGGGGCTAAAAAGGGTTGTCCCACAAAGAATATTGAGAGTTAGGGTGGTACCACAGGCTTGTCTTCAGTAAAAGAACACCTGCATTAGATAACAGATGTAATAACAGGCCTATTAATACATTTGGCGTATTTTTTGCTGCCCGTGCGCCATTGTTCTGAAATCTATGCTAGCCAATAGCTATCCTTGCATGTACCCTGGCATGTCTGTAGGACATGTTAGAAAATAACTTTGCAAGGAAACAGACATATGAATTTATTCCTAGAACTGTTTCTTATTGAATATTTTACCATTGCTCATAGGGTGCACAGCAGCAATAATCAGGTCATGAACCTTCATTACTTCTGTATTTTAGATGCACTATACTGCACAAGGCAAATGCCCTTTATATATGCAGCCGTCTATATCTCTCCTCATACGGGGCCGACAACCATTCACAGGTTCTGAAATCGACAGGTTAAACCCTTTTTAACATGACTTAAAAAAAAAAAGTATTTTACAGCCTGCAGAATTGCCTACACTTTCCCTTTTTCATTCTAATTACATATTCTACTGTCAAATCACCCAGCAGTTTTCAATTCCAGAGAAATATTGATGTGGAATTGTTTATTTGTATTGCTTCTTAAGTGCAGCTTTCACTGTGAGTGTTCAAGAGAAACGTCTTATGACTTCTACAAAGTCATTGGAAGTTCGAAGTTGGGTGACTTTAACGTTTGCTCTTGTAACTGCGAGCAACCTGGGACCTGCAGAGAAATTTTTATGGGAATTGTTTAAAATTCTGTGTTTGAAGTGGTTGCAGACAGTAGTTGCAGTTGCAGGCTGCAGTTAGTATCTTAGGCTGTAGTTACAGTTGCAAGCAGTAGTTGCAGATAGTTGCGATTTCAGGTAGTAGTTGCAGGCAGTAATTGCATTTGAAGGCAATAGTTGTATTCTGTACTGTACTTGTAGTCCTAGGAAATAGTTGCAGGAAGTATTTGCAGTTGCAGTTGCCCGTCCAGGCAGTAGTAGCAGACAGTTGTTGCAGGAAGTAGTCTTAGTTACAAGCAGTAGTCTTAGTTGCAGGCAGTAGTCTTATTTACAGGTAGTAGTTGTGATTACAGACATTATTTGTAGTTGAAGGCAGTAGTCTTATTTATAGGTAGTAGTTGTAGTTACAGACATTATTTGTAGTTGAAGGCAGTAGTCTTATTTATAGGTAGTAGTTGTAGTTACAGACATTATTTGTAGTTGCAGGCAGTAGTCTTAGTTGCAGACTGTATTTTTAGGTGCAGGCAGTAGTTGTACTAGCAGGCAGTAGTCTTAGATACAGACTGTAGTTATATTTGCAGGCAGTAGCTGCAATTGCAGACAGTAGTTGGAGGCAGTAGACTTAGTTACAATCGGTAGTAATAGTTACATGCAGTAGTCTTAGTTGCAGGCAGTAGTCGTAATAGCCGGCAGTAGTCTTAGTTACAGACAGTAGTTGCAGGCAGTAGTTGTAGTTGCAGGCAGTTGTCTTAGTTGCAGGCAGTAGTTGTAGTTGCATGCAGTAGTTGTAGTTGCAGGCAGTTGTCTTATTTGCAGGCAGTTGTCTTAGTTGCAGACAGTAGTTGTAGTTGCATGCAGTAGTTGTAGTTGCAGGCAGTTGTCTTAGTTGCAGACAGTAGTTGTAGTTGCATGCAGTAGTTGTAGTAGTTGCATGCAGTAGTTGTAGTTGCAGACAGTAGTTGTAGTTGTAGTAGTTGCAGGCAGTTGTCTTAGTTGCAGACAGTAGTTGTAGTTGCATGCAGTAGTTGTAGTTGCAGGCAGTTGTCTTAGTTGCAGACAGTAGTTGTAGTTGCAGGCAGAAGTCTTAGTTGCAGGCAGTAGTCTTAGTTACAGACAGTAGTTGTAGTTGCAGGCAGGAGTTGTAGTTGCAGGCAGTAATCTTAGTTGCAGGCAGTAGTTGTAATTGCAGGCAGTAGTCTTAGTTACAGACAGTAGTTGTAGTTGCATGCAGTTGTCTTAGTTGCAGACAGTAGTTGTAGTTGCATGCAGTAGTTGTAGTTGCAGGCAGTAGTTGTAGTTGCAGGCAGTAGTTGTAGTTGCAGGCAGAAGTCTTAGTTGCAGGCAGTAGTTGTAATTGCAGGCAGAAGTCTTAGTTACAGACAGTAGTTGTAGTTGCAGGCAGGAGTTGTAGTTGCAGGCAGTAGTCTTATTTGCAGGCAGTAGTTGTAATTGCAGGCAGTAGTCTTAGTTACAGACAGTAGTTGTAGTTGCAGGCAGTTGTCTTAGTTGCAGACAGTAGTTGTAGTTGCATGCAGTAGTTGTAGTTGCAGGCAGTTGTCTTAGTTGCAGGCAGTAGTTGTAGTTGCAGGCAGAAGTCTTAGTTGCAGGCAGTAGTCTTAGTTACAGACAGTAGTTGTAGTTGCAGGCAGTAGTCTTAGGTGCAGGCAGTAGTTGTAATTGCAGGCAGTAGTCTTAGTTACACACAGTAATTATAGTTGCAGGCAGTAGTTTTAATTACAGGCAGTAGTTTTAGGTGCAAGTAGGACTTGCAGTTGCAGGCAGTAGTTGTATTTGCAGGAAGTACCGTAGTCTTAGTTGCAGGCAGTAGTATTAATTACAGGCAGTAGTTGTAGTTGCAGGACGTAGTCTTAGTTGCAGGAAGTAGTTTTAGGTGCAGGCAGTAGTTTTAGGTGCAGGTAGGAGTTGCAGGCAATAGTTTTAATTACAGACAGTAGTTGTAGTTGCAGGAAGTGGTCTTAGTTGCAGGCAGTAGTTTTAGGTGCAGGCAGTAGTTGTAATTGCAGGCAGTAGTCTTAGTAAACAGGCAGTAATCTTAGTTGCAGGCAGTAGTTGTACTAGCAGGCAGTAGTCTTAGTTACAGACAGTAGTTGTAGTTGCAGGCAGTAGTCTTAGTTACAGACAATAGTTGTAGTTGCAGGCAGTAGTCTTAGTTACAGACAGTAGTTGTAGTTGTACTAGCAGGCAGTTGTCTTAGTTGCAGACATTAGTCGTAGTTGCATGCAGTAGTTGTAGTTGCATGCAGTAGTTGTAGTTGCAGGCAGTTGTCTTAGTTGCAGACAGTAGTTGTAGTTGCAGGCAGTTGTCTTAGTTGCAGACAGTAGTTGTAGTTGCATGCAGTAGTTGTAGTTGCATGCAGTAGTTGTAGTTGCAGGCAGTTGTCTTAGTTGCAGACAGTAGTTGTAGTTGCATGCAGTAGTTGTAGTTGCAGGCAGTTGTCTTAGTTACAGACAGTAGTTGTAGTTGCAGGCAGTAGTCTTAGTTGCAGGCAGTTGTCTTAGTTGCAGGCAGTTGTCTTAGTTGCAGGCAGAAGTCTTAGTTGCAGGCAGTTGTCTTAGTTACAGACAGTAGTTGTAGTTGCAGGCAGTAGTCTTAGTTGCAGGCAGTAGTCTTAGTTGCAGGCAGTAGTCTTAGTTGCAGGCAGTAGTCTTAGTTGCAGGCAGTTGTCTTAGTTGCAGGCAGTTGTCTTAGTTGCAGGCAGTTGTCTTAGTTGCAGGCAGTAGTTGTAGTTGCAGGCAGAAGTCTTAGTTGCAGGCAGTAGTCTTAGTTACAGACAGTAGTTGTAGTTGCAGGCAGTAGTCTTAGTTACAGACAGTAGTTGTAGTTGCAGGCAGGAGTTGTAGTTGCAGGCAATAGTCTTAGGTGCAGGCAGTAGTTGTAATTGCAGGCAGTAGTCTTAGTTACACACAGTAATTATAGTTGCAGGCAGTAGTCTTAATTACAGGCAGTAGTTTTAGGTGCAAGTAGGACTTGCAGTTGCAGGCAGTAGTTGTATTTGCAGGAAGTACCGTAGTCTTAGTTGCAGGCAGTAGTATTAATTACAGGCAGTAGTTGTAGTTGCAGGACGTAGTCTTAGTTGCAGGCAGTAGTTTTAGGTGCAGGCAGTAGTTTTAGGTGCAGGTAGGAGTTGCAGGCAATAGTTTTAATTACAGACAGTAGTTGTAGTTGCAGGAAGTGGTCTTAGTTGCAGGCAGTAGTTGTAATTGCAGGCAGTAGTTGTAATTGCAGGCAGTAGTCTTAGTAAACAGGCAGTAATCTTAGTTGCAGGCAGTAGTTGTACTAGCAGGCAGTAATCTTAGTTACAGACAGTAGTTGTAGTTGCAGGCAGTAGTCTTAGTTACAGACAGTAGTTGTAATAGCAGGCAGTAGTTTTAATTACAGGCACTAGTTGTTGCAGGAAGTAGTCTTAGTTGCAGACAGTAGTTTTAAGTGCAGGTAGGACTTGCAGTTGCAGGAGTAGTTTTAGTTGCAGGCAGAAGTTTTAGTTGCAGGCAGTAGTTTTAGGTGCAGGTAGTAGTTTTAGGTGCAGGTAGGACTTGCAGTTGCAGGCAGTAGTTTTAGTTGCAGGCAGAAGTTTTAGTTGCAGGCAGTAGTTTTAGGTGCACTTTGTAGTTTTAGGTGCAGGTAGGACTTGCAGTTGCAGGCAGTAGTTTTAGTTGCAGGCAGTAGTTTTAGGTGCAGGTAGGACTTGCAGTGGCAGGCAGTAGTTTTAGTTGCAGGCAGTAGTTTTAATTTACAGGCATTAGTTGTTGCAGGAAGTAGTCTTAGTTGCAGGCAGTAGTTTTAGGTGCAAGCAGTAGTTTTAGGTGCCGGTTAGACTTGCAGTTGCAGGCAGTAGTTTTAGTTGCAGGCAGTAGTTTTAGTTGCAGGTTGGACTTGCAGTTGCAGGCAGTAGTTTTAGTTGCAGGCAGTAGTTTTAGGTGCAGGTTGGACTTGCAGTTGCAGGCAGTAGTTTTAGTTGCAGGCAGTAGTTTTAGGTGCAGGTTGGACTTGCAGTTGCAGGCAGTAGTTTTAGTTGCAGGCAGTAGTTGTAATTTCAGGTAGGAGTTGTATTCAGTAGGTGCAGTCGCAGGCACTGCATGCACACTGAGTGCACACTTCATTTCATCCTCCCTTAGTTTTTCTGGGGGCCTGCAGTTGATGTACTTGCACCCACTAGTATAACTATTATTTCTTTCATCATTCATACATAAAGATAACCTATTGGAAATATGTATTAATTTCAGTGGTCACTGTGGAATGATTTACTGTTCTCAAGGCTGTGCAGCCGAGCTCTGATCTCCTCATACTTCTTATTATAACAGTAGGATGAGGATCCATCCTGACATCCTGACCAGCTATAACTGTGGGAGCGAGGTTAATTACTATTAATTATTCTGTAATATATCTTTAAAAAATGTATGCGGTGTAAATATTAGAGATGAGGCAGGGCCCGTTAATGGGATTTTGTTCTTCGCACTCCTCTCTTCCCAATATATTTGGGCCCTTTAATGTGATTTTGTTCTGCGCTCCTCTCTTCCCAATATATTTGTCTTTTCGTAGCTTTTGCTTGATTTGTGTTTTTCCAGTTGACACATTTAAAGAAATTTGTCTCCAGAGCGTTGAGATTGTAGCCTAAGCCGAGGTGCATGTGGGAGCCGTACCTGATCAACTCAGTGTAATTGCTTGGCGCACTTAAAAATTCCTTCCAGCAAAGAATTATGAACCGTTTTGTGCTTTGTTCACACCAGAGATTCTGGCTGTGTTTGTGCACCTTGTCCTATTGATTTTAGTGCTATTTCTGACTATGCACTGATGACGGCCCCAGGATGTTATTCCATGTGATCAGCAAGCAGAGCGTAATGAAAGCAAAACAGAATAATGTTCTTCCTGCTGTTACCCAAAATTCATCTCATTTACAACGCCAAATGCAAGAATGGAAATCTGCAAAGACTAGCATAGAATCCAGCCTGGCGGTTCCCTAAGGGTGGGTTCACACACAGCTGATTTCTTGCAAGAATTTCAGCGACTTAAAATCAGTTTCATCCATCTGAACGACGATGTTTGGAGGTGAACACTTGGATTTCTGCAGTTATTATTATAATTGTGTATTCACAGGAATTGGACAGTCACAGAAATTCAAATCTGCTGTGCTTGAACTCACCCTAAAGCTTTCTTCACACATAAGGGCGATTTATCATTGCTCTTGTTCAGTCAGAATTTATTTTGTATGACCGTATTCACTTGTTATTGATCACACAATTGCGCCATTTTTTGGTGCATTTGCATCTTGCATGCCAGTTTATCTTTTTTGACAGATGTTGGGGGCGGGTGTAGCTGGAATATTTGTAAGTTTTACATTTTTTACCTAAAAAGGAATTAAAGGGGTATTCCAGGCAAAAACTTTTTTTTATATATCAACTGGCTCCGGAAAGTTAAACAGATTTGTAAATTACTTCTATTAAAAAATCTTAATCCTTCCAATAGTTATTAGCTTCTGAGGTTGAGTTGTTGTTTTCTGTCTAACTGCTCATTGATGACCCATGTCCCAGGAGCTGTGCAGTTCCTATGGGGAAATTTTCCCATCATGCACAGCTCCCGGGACGTGACATCATCATAGAGCAGTTAGACAGAAAACTTCAGAAGCTAATAACTATTGGAAGGATTAAGATTTTTTTATAGAAGTAATTCAAAAATCTGTTTAACTTTCTGGAGCCAGTTGATATATATAAAAAAGTTTTTGCCTGGATAACCCCTTTAAAGTTTGGCTCTTTAGATGCAATTTTTTTTGACAAAACATTCTTAGGATTGGTGGAGGTTGGACCCCCATGATCGTTAATAGAGTTATCCCAAGATTAAAAGTCTACTGGGACCCCAACTAATCACAAGAATGGAGGTCTTTTGTCCCTGCGTGAAGGGTGCTTGACCGCTGCACTATTTCTTACTCTAGGTCACTTTCTAATATTGCAGAGCACTGGACCTAGCTATGTTTGGAAGTCCCATAGATAACTGACCATGCATGCTATCATTCCATTGACCTCCTGGGGGACAATTGACCTTTGTTCTCATGATAGTTGGGGTGCAAGTAGTCCCTGCCCCCATCCCCCGAAGCCAATGAGTTTCTTGCCTCCAGTCTGGTACCAAAAATTGTATTTAAATAAAACCCCAAGATATACTACTTACTTATATTGTGTTATCAAAAATTGTACTGGCTACAGAATGTTTTGGCTTGAAGTAAATCTGACAGGAAGTTGTGTAGTCCCCTTATTATCAGTATGGTCTCTGCAGCTCCCGGCTTCTACCTCTCTCCTGATAAGAAGTTGTGTAGTTCTTTCATTGTCAGTGTGGTGTTGCTTCAGCCGCTCCCTGGCTGCTCCCTCTAAGACAACATATAATTCTCTGCTGTTTCAGGAGGTGTGGCTCACTCTTGTCTTTAAGCTATAGCTCCGCCCCCTGAGTAATGTTAGACCAACCCCTACAGCCTATCATCATCTCCCTTTCATGTACCATTATACATACATTGGGACATTTAGGGAAGATGAGGTGTGTACAACATGCTCTACCACAGGCAAAGGAGCAGACAAGTGATGAATACAGCAGCTGATGAAGACTCACTGATTGGGTGATATTCTGCTTTGAAAAATGATGTTTTGCAGCAGCTCTGTGTGGTGAACTGGCAGGAGTGCTATGGGAATTGAGTAGGCAGGGTGGCATGACTGTAATGAAGAACTGATGGAAAGCAATGCATTTTGGGAATTGTAGTACTGAGCAACTGCTCAACCAGGAAGTAAAAAGAGTAAATAGTAGAGGAGAGGACAACATACCCACAAAATAAATAGATATTTGGTGAGTTTAGACCTCCGCAGACGGCTAGGCAATGCTATATTCTTTTGCATAATTTTATGTATTTTTTTTTTCCTGATGTCAGAGTACCCCTTTAAGTGATGTCATAACTTAGAAATATGTTATCATCTTAAGTGATGGGAATACCCTTTTAATACTTGTGCTCAAAGGCCAAATAATGTCTTCTTAAGGCTGTAGAACCGTGCGTAGTCATGCCTGTGGATGTATGAACGGTGAATGTCAGTAGCCGTGATTTAATTTATACTAGAAATATTGGTCAGCCATTACCGGAGGCGATATGCCAGGACTACAAAGACAACTTTTTGCATCACCGACTCCTTTTCAGTCCTTTCAAGTTGGAATAGCTGAGATAGACGCCTAATTCTTGTGAAATGTACAGTAATGTGGGGGAGCGTGCGTGGTCCGCATGGGGCTGACATAGAAAATGTAAAGCAACAATGGATGAGAAATCCCCTATATAAATGCCGCATCAACATGCACTGGCGTTCCGGGAGACGCCTGTTGACAGCGTTCAGGGATGTTGATGACAGTCTTGGGTGAATAGCTGTTGTTTCCTTAATCAGAATGCAGCATATGATGGCCGCACACCGACCTGACTCACGAAACAGCATTCGCGAAAAAAACATTAAATGAAGTATCAGATAGCAAAAGGTATTTTGTATTATTATACGCAACATGGGACATTTACTGGAGGTCAGAGGTCGCACGTAAATTATGTAAAGCTGTTTGGATTGCCGCATAGACCTCCATAGCCAATTAGAGATTCAAGGGCGACTACCATGTAATACAGTGTTTCCCAAACAGGGTGCCACAAGCTGTTGCAAAACTGCTTGGACAACCAAATGCTGGGAATTGTAGTTCGGCAACAAAACCACATGAAGGCCGTTTGGCTAGGTTGCCGCTAGTTTTTGATTGTGTGCTTTTGGCGAATGTTGAGAGTGCATTCACTTCACGATTTAGAGGTACGGCAGCCGGATCTGATGGGAGAATTTAAAAAGCGCCTTATCAGTTTTTGTTGCCGGCTGGAGCTAGTGGCTGCCTCCGTCCAGCTCATTGAAGTCATTGTAAGGCGTGGGTCCGGCGGGCATACGGCAGAAGCCAGTTTTTTTTTTCTCCTGCGATACCCCTAAATCATGATGTGAATATAGCCCTTAAAGGGCTACTCCACTGCTAGACATCTTATCACCTTTCCAATTGATAAAGGATAAGATGTCTGATCGGGGGGTCCTAATGCTAGGGTCCCCGCGATCTCCCACAGCACCCCACGTTCTGAACAAACACCGGTTTCCTGAGGCAGTGGCCGTGACGTCATGGCCATGCCCCCTCGTGACATCACACCACACCTCCTCCATTTATGTCTACGGAAGGGGGCATGTTGGCAAAACTCCCCTCCCATAGACATGAATAGAGGGGCGTGACGTCACAATCACAGCCTCCAGCTCCTAACGTTCTGAACAAAATGTTCAGAACGCTAGAGCACCAGAGTACTTTAACCCGTTTCGGACGCAGGGCGTACAGGTACACCCAGGCCATTTGGCACTTACCTGTACACCCTGAATGACTTTGAAGCTGATGAAGGAGCTGCGCACGCTTCAGAGCAGTGGGTGTCGGCACTCACTGGTAATGACAGGAAGTGGTGATCCCGCTGCTTCCCGTCATTTATCCTTTAGACTCCGTGATCTGATCAATGCCGATCATGGCGTCTAAAATGCAGTGGAGCTTATCGATGAGCAGCCCCCCTCCCACACAGTGTGATTGCGGGGGTACACTAAGCTAAGATGGCAGGGGAGATGGCAGATCAATCTAATGATTACATTTAAAAGTGTATCCCTCCCCCTAAAAAAATTATAATCACCCTCATTTTCCCATTTTACTATAAAAACCATTTACATATTTGATATCCGTGCATGATCCCTTATACAGCCCCATATACAGAAAAATAAAAAATGTCTAGGGGTCAGAAGAGGAGAATTTTAAGCATAGTGCTTTTGTTAAATAAAGTTTGACTTTTTGTTAAAGTAGTACAATCATTTTTAAAAATATATATAAATTGGGTATCATTTAAACGCATTGACCCACAAAATAAAAAGAACCTGTCATTTTTACAATAAAGTGCGCAAAAAAAAAAAAAGGAACACAGTTGTGGTTTTCTTTTCAATTTCCCCAAATAATATTTTTTTCTGGTTTCACTGTACATTTTATGGTAAAATAAAAGGTGTCATTAGAAAGTACAACTGGTCGCGAAAAAAACAAGCCTGATATGGGTCTGTAAATGAAAAATAAAAGGGTTATGAAAAAGCAAAAACACCCTCCTCCTCCCAAATAATAGTGGTGCGGTTGTTAGGTAATTTACCCATGAGGCAAATTCATCAAGTGCCGTGTGACATTTCATAAATTTGTTGCACGCACATCAAATCTGCCACGACTTTTGGGATCTAAAATGGTGCAGAGACTAGTACACAAATGATGAATTCCCCTCAATGTGACCTGATCTAAACCCACTTATGAGTCTAATCAATTCCCCTGTGTGACCTCCAGCACCAGCTGCCTTATTAGATGATCAGGTGCAGTGATAAGACTCCATACCCTCTCTCTGCAAAGCCAGAGAATTCATGGGAAATGTAGGCAGCATTAGGAAATCATTTCAGTGATAGAATAGCAATATGGCTGAAAACTCCTGCATGCCACATGAGGTAAAACAGGTAAGCTCAAGGCATACACGAGAACCTCCACATTATTCTCTAATAATAGCCTATGCTGCGCTGTATAAGAAAAAAATGACCCGGAGTGCTTCTTGACCTCACAGACTGACCTGCATTGTGTATGTAACCTCACTGCCCTCACTACATTACCATAGAATCACAGATATACAGATTGTATAACCTCACTGCACTTCATGACATCAGTGTCCAATCACAAGCTGCTTTCGGGCTGTATGACCTCCATGACATCGCCATCCGCTGCTTTACCGGGATAGGAATGTTATATAGATACGTCTGTTTCTGAGGCTCTATAATGTAGACTTAAATGTTTATTTCTTAAATCTCAATGCCTCCAAGCCTTTACCAAACATGTAACAATTAAAGCTCATTCAGCGTAAGTGACAGATCTATAACAGGTTCCTCCGGAAAACATCTGTACAGAATTGTTGGTTTGGTTCGGTGCGGTCTGAGATCAGAATATCAGGGTTTACAGAAATTGCGTCTTGCTGCGTTGGTACATTTTAATCATACATTGTAAGAAGGCGCCGGAACAAAATAAGGTTCTGTATTGCTAAGATGTACTTAGGATGTCTCCGTAAACAAGATGTGCTTTATTTTTTTTCTAGATGATAGATTCCCTTTAACTCATGTTAGATAATATCACTGTTTGATAGATATACCCCTAAGTGTCACTTTGCAGAAGGAAATTGCATTGTAATTACTTGCTTAATTCATTTACATAGCATTTCCTTGCTTTCTTGTCTCTATGCCTTTGTCTAGTGGGATTGTACTTTCTTGTATTCTACAGTAATTGGAGAAAAGTACCTGTGAAAAAAGTGAAAATAGAGAATATAATGGTTTCAGTGTTTAATAATTATTGTCTTTTACTGCGTTGCATGCTAAACTTGTTCAGTGAACCCTGCAAAATGAAGGCACTTTAAAATGTCATGGGAGAGCCGCCATCTAATGCGTGAAAGCAGCAAATGGAATAGATGCAGAATCTCCTGCTAAAAAGTAAGTAACAGTAAATATAAGTTCATGAGTCATCAAGTCAGTTATATTGAGTTTAGCTGTTTCTTGTGGCTCTTAGACAAGGCCCCATTAAAGGGGTTGTCCCATCTCTTTGACCTGGCATGTCCATGCAGTGTATGGACAGTCCATTGATTAAGCTCACCATGCAGACTGAAGATGTGTTGGCCGAATCTACCAGTTCTGGTTGGCCATGTGTATCGGGGGTGTCTGTTTCTTCTTCTGATAGCAGCTTTAGCCCTTCCTGTTCAGCTGCAACATTGCGCAACGCCATGATGATCCCTAGGCCAATTAGGAAGCTCAGACGACTTGGCAATCGTGTCTGTCCTTAGTGTCCACACCATCCTGAGCCTGTCTGTTTATACTTCACCCCGTCACCTTTGTAGTGCCTGTGATAAAGGAAACTTTCCTGATATCTGGCTCTGTTTTGATATTTCTGTGTATATATTTTTGGCCTGTTTCCTGACTGTTCCATTTGCATTCTGTACTGCACCTCTCTCTCTGTTACCGACTTAGCTTGTTAGACTCTGATTTTCCTGTCGCTGTTTAGTTTGTTAATTATTTTGTGCCCTGACCTTTTCCATGGCTTCCATACTGTGTTGTTTGTTTCTTTGACATTGCTATGCCATGCACCTTAGTAGCATAGGGTGGTTAGGACTACCCTATTAGGGAGGTGGGAACCCCAGAAGACAGGGACAGAGAGTGTGAGTCAGTTCAGGGCCACACTTATCCCTGCCCAGTGTGACCCCATGTAACGTACATGGTGGCCTGACTCTTTACTGACAGCAGATGTTGAGGAAGAGAAGGATTGGCATGTTAGGGTTTAATGGTTGATTCTGTGGATCTTGAGGAGATAAACTGCCACCATAGAAGTTCCATATCCAGCCAGATAGAAACCAAGCAAATACCAGCCTCCTCAGACCCAGTGTCCACTATTTTAACCATTTTTAACATGGTTGTATGGTGAAAAATGTAAAAAAAAATATTTTTATCTTCTGATGTAGTCCGGTCTTGAAGCCCTGTAAAGAAAAGGCTGCAAAGCCATAGATTGTGGAAGTACTTGCACCAAAGTATCATCAGATCTTTTGGCTGATTACTTGTGACCGTACAAGTGAAGCAATCGGTCGGCACAGTGCCTGCACCATACGAGCCAATGCCGTTTTGGTTAAGTGTCCATGTGACATGACTTTGGACATGACTTTGGTCACATGACTAAAATAGTGCCATCACTTCCACGATGTGTGGTTTTGGCGATCACGTCATGCCTGGACATCCATTGGCTGCCTAACTCCAAATATTTGACCCGCAAATTATTGCTTTTTGATGTCTAGTAAAGCAGCCAGCAGCCTCTGTAGAGATGGCCATAGTGAAGAATGTCACAAAGATTGTTACGCCGAGCGCTCCGGGTCCCCGCTCCTCCCCGGAGCGCTCGCTTCACTCTCCCCGCTGCAGCGCTCCGGTCACATCCTCTGACCCGGGGCGCTGCGATTCCGCTGCCAGCCGGGATGCGATTCGCGATGCGGGTAGCGCCCGCTCGCGATGCGCACCCCGGCTCCCGTACCTGACTCGCTCCCCGTCTGTCCTGTCCCGGCGCGCGCGGCCCCGCTCCCTAGGGCGCGCGCGCGCCGGGTCTCTGCGATTTAAAGGGCCACTGCGCCGCTGATTGGCGCAGTGGTTCCAATTAGTGTGTTCACCTGTGCACTTCCCTATATCACCTCACTTCCCCTGCACTCCCTTGCCGGATCTTGTTGCCATTGTGCCAGTGAAAGCGTTCCTTGTGTGTTCCTAGCCTGTGTTCCAGACCTTCTGCCGTTGCCCCTGACTACGATCCTTGCTGCCTGCCCCGACCTTCTGCTACGTCCGACCTTGCTTCTGCCTATTCTCTTGTACCGCGCCTATCTTCAGCAGCCAGAGAGGTGAGCCGTTGCTAGTGGATACGACCTGGTCACTACCGCCGCAGCAAGACCATCCCGCTTTGCGGCGGGCTCTGGTGAAAACCAGTAGTGGCTTAGAACCGGTCCACTAGCACGGTCCACGCCAATCCCTCTCTGGCACAGAGGATCCACTACCTGCCAGCCGGCATCGTGACAAAGATTAGATATTACTATTAGTCACTGACTAATATCAATGCCATGCATAGCTACAAGGTCACCGGACAGAATTGTGGAGGCAAAATAAATTATGGCAATAGGTAAGTGCCTGAAACATAGTGACTGAAAATAACTATTTATATAATATTGGATGCAAGAATTTAATCTATAGTGACATATGCATTTCCAATTACCTCAGGCTTCATTTTTGAAGCTAGATGGATGTAGGAGGCATTGATGTTATTATCCCTTATCTAGTTAAATCGCGTTTATTGACTATACTCATTTTACTGTATATAAGAGCTTAGGAAAATCATTCTGTACACAAGTATAGATTCCATGTTTCACATATGATTAAAGAAATGGATTGTGATGAATTTTTAATGAGAATCTAGTTAAATCTGGGGTTTACCCTTTTGGTGGTATATTGCTTTATAGGAGAAGGATATGAAGGAAGGGATAATTTTTCTTTAACCTTTTATGGCATCATGACTGACCTGTACATCAAGGATTACCTTAAATAAAGCCACCATGACATACAGGTACATCCTGGATATAAAAGATATGCCTTAGATGCCAGGGTCTATACTAGATTGGGAAACCTCCGATCCTGTCTATAAGCCCCTTAGATGCCAGGGTCTATACTAGATTGGGAAACCTCCGATCCTGTCTATAAGCCCCTTAGATGCCAAGGTCAATACTAGATTGTGAAACCTCCGATCCTGTCTGTAACCCCCTGAGATGCCAGGGTCTATTCTACATTGGTGTGATGCAATGCATTGTATCAGTAACCCAATTATTAAACCCCTCTACTACGACTAAAATTTTAACTTAGCAAAATATTACACATATTGAAAAAAAAGGGCACGCTTTCCATTAAAAAAATTGTAATTTAAAAAAAAAAATGTTATCAAAAACATATATGGTATCACTGCAATGGAAATGGCTCAAGCTATAAAATTAGCAAGTTATTAAAACCACATATGTGTAATGTAAAAAAACTTCCAGAATAGCTTTTTTATCTAGCTCACCCAAAAATAATACAAGTTAATCAATAAGTCCCATTTACCCCAAAACGGTACCAATAATAACTACAAAACTGGTCCTGCATAAAGAAAGTAGTAGTACGTCTAGCTCAACAGAAAAATATAAAAAAGTTATTGGACTTGGAATGCTGTACATTAATGGAATTAAGTAAATTAATTTAAAATGTAAACATGTAATGTTATTTATGCCATACAGTGAACAGCACAAAAGTTTAAATGCAAGCAGCACTGGTGCAAGCTTTTTTTTTGTTTGTTTGTTATAAAGCGTACCTGTCAGATCCCACAAAAAAATAAAAAATAAATTCATATGTTACTCAATACCTAATCCCGACCACCTTCATGTAATTTTTATGCCTCTATCACTTATATTTATAAAAAAAAATAACTTCTTTGATTAGCTCACAGTGTTAGAAATCCTCTCAGGGGAAGGGGGCGTGTCCCTCCTTGAGGTGGTGGGAGGGGATTGGTGTGTGGTGGGAGGGGGCATGTCCCTCCTTCTGGTGGTTGGAGGTAATTGGTTTGTCTGCTCATGCAGTCTTGTCCATGAGTTATCTCTTGTCTTTGACCCATGGACAAGCCTAATGCTGCTGCAGGACTGGTTAGGTTAGTTTATGTCCCAGTAGGTATGGGGACCCCTAGTGGCAGGATTTTCAGGGGCCATTTAAAAAACAACTATATTACAATAGGTCTTTTATTTTCATCAGTACCAACATATAAAAGTTTTTGGATCTGACCGTGCCCATTCAATCATTCCTTCAAAAAAGACTTAATATAAGTAATAGGGATCAACCGATATCGATTTTTTTAGGGCCGATACCGATACTCTGTGGAGGTTAGGGCCGATAGCCGATAACTTATACCGATATTCTGGTATAAGTTATCGGCTATTTATACCCCCTCGGCGACACCGCTGCAGATCATTGATTTAAAGCGGGTGCTTTAAATCAATGAACTGCAGCGGCTTTTGCGGTGCCAGAGACCGCCACCCACTTCTCTCCCCCTGCCTGTCCTGGGGTCCTCCTGAGTCCTATCACCGCCACCGCCGATACCGATAACGTCCAAAATCGTGAATATCAGCCGATAATATCGGCCAAACCAATAACCGGTCGATCCCTAATAAGTAAATTAAAAAAGCAATCCTCCTACAAAAAACAACTGCTTGAACTAAAAAATAAAACCACCCGGCATGCAATTATAGTAAAAAAAAAAAAAATCCACAGAGCCATATGAAGACTTGTTATTTTTAAGATTTCCATATATGGTAACTTTGGGGATGAGTTCATGCAGTTCAGCTGGGAGAAGTAGTACTACAAATATTATGTCACATGATAGGGCGGTGTAGCTAACTTGATGTTCCCTGTGAGAATTCTGGGGGGAGATTTATCAAAATCCGTGCAGAGGAAAAGTTGACCGAAAAGATTGCTTCATTCATTTTTCAGAGGCCTATTTAAAAATGAAAGTCGAGATCTGATTGGTTGCTATGGCCAACTGGTCAACTATTCCTCTCCACAGGTTTTGGTAAATCTCCCCCCTGGACTCTGGGATTCTGTGAAACAACTTTTACACTTTACGTAAACTTCTTATGCGGATCCAATACAATACAGTTGCTTGAGCACTACGTGAAATGTTACAGCTTTTTAGCCAGATACAAGAATATTTGGTCACTGTCACTTTAAATACTTTAGTGCATTATGTAGACTCCTCTGACTTCTCTGCAGACAACTCTGGTCCTTCCACATATGCAGGAAAATTTTAGGTTATAGGCCACCATAAGGTGATTTTAGTACTTACCTGCCAGACAGTACTGGACATGCTAGGAAGCATCTGCTCTTGTTTTGGGGCTAAATGGTTGTATTGTGGGTCCACCATAAGACTGCAGATTTATTTTGGTGAAATGGCTGTTTCGCTCCACCCATTAAAACATCTGACTAGTAATATAATGTCTACCCCCCCCCCACCCCCCTGGATAGCGGTCACTCCACCCATTGAAGCAGACACGCTCCTTTTCAACACCTGACTAGTGATGTAATGTCTTGGGTCACACTCAAACACTGGTACAAACACTATATCATGAAATACACTAACTTTATAGCCCCTGTAGCATAGTCAAATAAAAAAATTGTGGAATACCCATTTTAGACTTGGCGCACCTTATTATCAAAGGGTGGATAATAATAGGAACAATAGCTTGATTGTAGAACAGGATTCTACCTAGAATAACACGTGGTCTAGATGTAGGGATGCCTAGCAGGAGCTTTGAAAAACTAGGCCTAGAACTAGGTTTGGGACACCCCTTGACCTGGTAGAGAAAGATGGACTTCTTCCAAAATCAATGGTTTAGGGAGGATAAAATGACCAAGGCCTCATACATCCATGCTGAATTTAACCCTTAAACCTCTTGTAATGTGTTAGTGTATGCAATTAAAGGAGATCTTGGGGATATAAAAGCTTATCCACCATCCTTAGGATAGGGGATAAGTGTCAGAACACGGAGGCTCCAACCCCCCCCGCCCGATCTCCTGTACGGGGGGCCCTGGCTCTCCTCCTGAATGGGGTGTGTCATCCACCAGATGAAGTGATAGCTGACACGCTTCCTCAATGCATTGCTATGGGAGAGGTGGAGCGCTGCACTTGGGAAACTCCACCTCTCTTATAGAGCTGCACGGAGGGACATGTCGGCCATCGCTTCATCGCTCCATTTAGAAGGAGTGTTGGGCCCCATACAGTAGATCAGCGGTCCTGGGGGTCAAACCAAAGCATCCCCCCCACACCCCACCCCCTGCAGGATCTGACGCTTTTTTAGGTTTTTCTATCCCGGAGTACTCCTTTAATGTGGGGGAAATGCACAAAAACACTTTGCAAATAAACCAGCGGCACTCCTTACACATTTATGCGATTTGCAAAATCTTTTCTGTCAACCACACAATAACCTTTTATAGATTGTAGTTGGAACTTTAGTACTGGGTAACTACATATATAAATCAGTTCCAGGCCTAGAGAGATTTTAGTCAAGTCTAAGTGCCAGCTCCAAAAGAGTCAGCAACAACACAGTATAGAGCCGGGTCCAAAGACCCCATGGAGAAGCTCTTGATGCCCAATTGATGAGGTGAGGAGGAGGATATGTGACCTCGTAGACGTGACCGGGCTGCGGCCCCATTCTATAATGTGACAATGATGACCGTCTCTTAGTGAATTCATATAATGCCATGTGAGACACATTTCGCCTTTTAGTTTGAAAATCATGAATTTACTGAAGGCAAACTCAACATTCTTAGTAGGTCACAAAGAGCATATTCTCTGCTTCCATAACATAGCGTAGGACATTGCTGCCCTAAAGATTTACAGGATCTATAAAAAACAAAAAAAAACTATTGGATGACTCGCAGAATTGTTGACATGTATAAGGCAATTTTATGGCTTTGTACAACCTCTGAGTTAAATGAAACCGTAAAAAGATATCCATACCCTGATGTACCCTGTATGCCTTTATATGGAAGCACATCAACTTTTATTTTTTGGGGGTTCCATTTCGATCCACTTAAATGTTGTGTTACAATGGTCTTTCCGCATACCTCTGAAATATGGCGCCATATTGCGACAAAAATAAATGCCTATGAAGGTGTATAACTACTATCTATCCTGTTCCCATAGAGATAGCAGCAGTATACAGATAGAGCTGAAGGGGAGGTGTATAACTACTATATATCCTGATCCCATAGAGATAGCAGCAGTATACAGAAAGAGCTGGAAGGGGAGGTGTATAACTACTATATATCCTGTTCCCATAGATATAGCAGCAACAGTATACAGATAGAGCGGGGATAAGTAATTACATCAACTTGTAGTTCACAGAAGTCAGCTGACCACTGGGATTTTTTATAGGTCAGACTGGTGATCACATGACCAAGTTACTGTAATGAAACAAATGCATGCAGCTGTTCTAGATTAAAATAGATGGTGCTATAGGACTAGAGTTGGTGAGTGTGCATGATATGGGCAAAATAACAAACCTCAAAATGGAGTGCTTTAAAGGGTACCTTTCATCAAAAAAACTTTTGATATATTATAGATTAATGTATGCAGAATAACTTTCCAGTAGCATGTTATTAAAAAATATGCTTTCTATTTCATTTTCCACTTTGAAAAAATGACCACTAGGGGTCTCCCTACCAGTCCTTTTTTTCGATAGATTTCAGACTCATGCTGGAGTCTTAAATCTCAGACAGCTGCTGGGACACAGAAAAGCACAGCACTGCTCCCTGGCAGTGAGCAGTGCTGAGTTTGTCTGTGTTCCGGCTGCAGTTTGAGAGTTAGGACTCCTGCATGAGTCTGAAATCTATAAAAAAGGACTGGTAGGGAGACCCCTAGTGGTCATTTTTCAAAGTGGAAAATTAAATAGAAAGAAGCATATTTTTTAATAACATGCTATTGGAAAGTTATTCTGCATACATTAATCTATAATATATCAAAAGTTTTTTTTGATGAAAGGTACCCTTTAAGTATAGGTGTACAAAAATGTGTGTGTGTGTATATATATATATATATATATATATATATATATATATAAACATAATTGTGTAGATGTTTTGTATTGGTTTGTTTTACATGTACAAGCAGGAAGCAGATGATACGACTAAATTAAATGTTTAGGACTGAAGTCCTCAAGTCCAATTTGGATCTTAATTTAGTTTTATGCAAGTTTTCCATTGTAAATATTACTTCAATCACTGCCAATTTTGCCAAGTATTAATGTAAAAAGCCAAAGCAGACTTATCTGGAGAAAGAGGCGACAGGCTTGTTAATGGGACATCTCCATCAATCAGCACAAATCTTTGTCTATGTATTTTTGGTTACTATGTCTGCATTTGGGCTTTGTGTCATAGCGCTCGGCTGCCTGTAGACATTTATTACCTGCAGATTTTTATATTCTGCAAATAAAGAAGTACTTTGGAAATGTTATGGTTACATAATGCTAGTGCTGGACGGTATACCGGTTCATACCGAATACCGAATTTTTTTTTCCTGCACAATATGAATTTTTCCCATACCGCAAGACCGGTTGGGCCTCTCCCCCCCTCGAATGAATGAATTATCAGCTGCTGCGCGCTGTGCCCCACATCGGGGAACTATTCATATGTCACCCGCGGGCGCTGCTTCTCTCCCCCTGCCCCCAAATAATTATCAGCCCAGCGCTGCACTGTCCCCCACATCGGGGAACTAATCATATGTCACCCGCGGGCGTTTTTTTGCTTCTCTCTCCCCCCCCCCCCCCCCAATTAATTATCAGCCCAGCGCTGTGCTGTCCCCCACATCGGGGAACTAATAATTATCAGCCGCTGTGCTGTACTGTACTATCCTGTGCCCGGGCTTCAAAAATAAACACAAATTAACTCACCTTCCTTCTTTCCCCCCGTTGCTCCGGTACCGGCCTCTCTGTCCCTCCGCTGCTCTTGCTGCTTCCCGGGAATGGGAGCGTCACGGAGCCGTCAGCCTATCACCGGCCACAGCAATGTCCCACCTCGGCCGGTGATAGGCTGAGCGCACTGTCATGTAAGAAGCCAGCCGGCTGACGGCTCTGTGATGTTCCCATTCCCAGGAAGCAGCATGAGGCTCGCATTGCTGGACCATGAGGCCGATACCAGATACCAGAGCAACGGGGGAACGTAGGAAGGTGAGTTAAAGTTTATTTTGTTTATTCTTGCAGCCCGGGCACAGGATAGTACAGTACAGCACAGCGGCTGATAATTATTTTGGGGGGGGGAAGCAGCGCTCGCGGGTCACATATGATTAGTTTCCCGATGTGGGGGACAGCGCAGCGCAGCGCTGGGCTGATATACTGGAGTCTCATCCCGGCACCTAGTCATTTAATTAGACTACTGGTACTGAAGCTATATAACTCACTTATAAAATAGCTCTATAAGTGGGTTGGTGTTAGTTCATAATATGTGCAGTTTTATTGTGTTTTCTCATTCAAAGTGTGTTTTTTAGAGAAGTATTGCCATGAGGGGAAAGTCATTTACCTATAATCACAATTGAGATGTTTTATGAAGTCTTCAGGCTGTATTAACACATTGCATTTTACTACATTTGTAGCATTTTTATGTTTTGGATGTGTTCTTGCTTCATTTTTTTTTAAATCTCAGTAATAGTGATATATTGTTACCACAATACGGGCAGTCACAGAAAAATAATGCCATATTTCAATGATTTCAGGAAAAACATAGTGGAAACACTTGGCCCTGATTTACTAAGAGTGGAGTCTAGGTTTTGTTGTGTTTTTGTCTGTTCCAACCTTATTTTTTCCATGTTATTTACTAATTTACTTCGCTTTCGGAAACTTTATACATGCTTTATAGTGTAGGGTTTTCTTTCCTGAAAATTCACGTGATTTTCAGAGTTTTTTTTTCTGTTGCACATTCTGTCGCATGATCCAACAAAAAAGAGTGACACGACAAAAAGAGTAGGAATCCTGTTAGTAAATGAGGGTCATTGTGTGAATACAGCCCCAAGGAAGGTGTATTATTGCTATACATCCTTTTTCCATAAAGATAGTACCAGTATACAGATATAGCTGGAGGGGAGGTGTATAACTACTATATATCCTGATCCCATAGAGATAGCAGCAGTATACAGATAGAGCTAGAGGGGAGGTATATAACTATTATATACTGATCCCATAGAAATAGAAGCAGTATACAAAAAGAGCTGGAGGGGAAGTGTATAATTACTATAAATATGCTGATCCCATAGATATAGCAGCAGCAGTATAAAGACAAAGCTGGAGGGGAGGTGTATAACTACTATATATCCTGATCCCATAGAGATAGCAGCAGTATATGGATAGAGCTGGAGGGGAGATGTACAACTACTATATATATCCTGATCAGGGGCGGACTGAAAACACTCAGGGCCCTGGTCCAAAAAAAGCAAGGCCCCCCTGCGATGCTCTGCCACCGGTTACCCTAGATAGGTAGCAAGATATGTAGGTAGGTAGTTAGATAGCCAGGTATGTAGGTAAGTAGTTAGGCATCCCGGTATAAAGTTATGTAGCCAGGTAGTTGGTCAAGTAAGTAGCCAGCACCCCCCTGCACCCAGTGGCGGATCCAGAGTCTAGTTAGCGGACAGAAAATAAGGTGTTACTTACTCAAGTTACAGGTAGGTAATGCCCCCTAGTAGATCATGCCCCCAGGTAGTTATGCCCCAGATAGCTGCCCCTGTATGAAAACCCCTATGCAGGCAGTAGGTAGCCGTCCTATTCGTTTGGTAATTTGTCCCCATATTAGCTAGGCATTAACATAGTGGTTAGTCCCTCACATTAGGTGTAGGCAGCAGAGTTCCCCCACAGTAGGTGTAGGCAGCAGAATTCCCCCACAGTAGGTGTAGGCAGCAGAGTTCCCCCACAAAAGGTGTAGGCAGCAGTATATATGAGGCCTCGTTTCACCAATATAGCATTATAGTGTGAGTCCACTGTAACCATAGTGTCTTAACCCCTTAAGGACTCAACCCATTTGGGCCTTAAGGACTCAGCCAATTTTATTTTTATGTTTTTGTTTTTTCCTCCTCTCCTTCTAAAAATCATAACTCTTTTATATTTTCATCCACAGACTAGTATGAGGGCTTGTTTTTTGCGCAATTAGTTGTCCTTTGTAATAACATCACTCACTTTACCATAAAATGTATGGCACAAATATACTATTTGTGTGGGAAAATTGATAAGAAAACCGCAATTTAGCAAATTTTGGAAGGTTTCGTTTTCACGCTGTACACTTTACAGTAAAATAGACCAGTTTTTTTTATTATTCTGTCAATACGATTAAAATGATCCCCATGATTACATACTTTTCTATTATTATACCGCTTGAAAAAAAATCGCAAACGTTTTAACCAAATTAGTGCGTTTAAATCCCTCTATTTTGCTGACCTATAACTTTTTCATTTTTCTGTTTAAGCGGCGGTATGAGGGCTCATTTTTTGCACCGTGATCTGTAATTTTTTTGATACCACATTTGCGTATATAAAGCTTTTAATACATTTTTTTATCAATTTTATTTGGAATAAAATTTTATAAAAAAGCAGCAATTAATATTACATTTTAATAGTTCGGATATTTACTGACGCGGCAATATATACATTTTTTTTTTACACTTTTAGGAGGTAAAATGGCGAAAAATTGACAATTTACATTTTTATTGTGGGAGGGGATTTTTCTAATTTTACTTTTTTTACTTTTATTTTCACACTTCTATAGTCCCCATAGGGGACTATTTATAGCAATCATTCGATTGCTAATACTGTTCAGTGTTATGCATAGGGCATAGCACTGATCATTGTTATCGGTCATCTTCTGCTCTGGTCTGCTCAATGTCAGAACAGAGCAGAAGACCCGTGGGAGGCAGGTGAGGGGACCTCTTTCTGCCGCTCTGGATGACCAGATCGCCACGGCAGCGCTGCAGGCGATCCGATCATCCATTTTAGTGACCGCACTGCCACAGATGCCGTGATCTGTATTGATCACAGCATCTGAGGGATTAATGGCGGGTCCCTGGCTGCTATCAGCAGCCTGGACCAGCCGCTTATGACCCGAGCATCGCTCCGATGCTCGCAGTTATGTATAGGACGTAAATGTACGCCCAGGTGCGTTAAGTACCAGCTCACCAGGACGTACGTTTACATCCTGCGTCGTTAAGGGGCTAAAAGGGCACTCCGCTCCCCGATCGTTTAGAGCGTCGTCGACTGCAGCACCAGAGGCTCTTGATGTCATGGTCTCGCCCCGCTCATCACGCCCCCGTCCATAGACGTGCATTGAGGGAACGTTGCCGTGACCGTGACATCATGAGACAACGCCCCACAACACCAGCCATCCGGCACGGAGCGAAGTTAGTTCCGTGCACCGGATGTCTGGGGTGCGGGGGACCCCTTCGGCAGGACCCCCGCGATCAGACATCTTATCCCCTATGCTTTGGATAGGGGATAAGATGTTTAGGGGCGGAGTAACCCTTTATTTGTACAAACATTTATTGTAGTTTGTGAGATGGCTTAAAGTAGTTCTGAACGATCCCCATGATGTCTTCTATTCTAAGGAGTTCTGCTGTGAAGGAACGTTCACCGCACTTGTTACGCGTCTCCCAGGGGTTTGTGGTTGTCACTCAGCGGGAAGAGTTCTAGAAATTGCACTTCTCTGTGTGTTGTCTCGACAGATGGGACTTCACCACCAGCAGAATGAGCTCAGAACTTCACTGCACTTATTTAAGTTATTCATAGTTACAGATCATGCTGACTCTTATATCACTTAGCTGCTAGTAATTCCTAATTCTAAATGTTTACTACAAGTTTCCTAAAACTTGGTTAGAGCCTCTTCACCTTATTGATCATCATAGGAAGGATATGCAGTGTGCAGTGATAAAAGGTCATAGAAATCAATGGCCTGGGCCTATGACCTTTTATCCCTGTGTACTGTATATTCTATGATGTGTTACACTGTAGCGTGGATTTATACTTTTCTTTATTTTGGTGGCTGCTTTCTGGTTTACTCAATGTCACCCCAAGCCAAATAGTGCACCTTATATAACCTGCCAAAAGAATCAGGAGAAGTGGTGACAACTAATTGGAACACATTTCTGGCTTATTTCTAAAGGTCACTTAACCATTGTCCATACTAATTTCTTATTCCTTTTTATATCTTTATTAACCCAGTGTTAACTGCTATAATATTGTATCCTATTAAGAGTATAGCAACTAAAATGGTTTTCATATGTAATATTCTCAGTGCAGGAATAAACCTACTCCAGTAATGCTCATTTGTACAATAATATTACTATAATACAATGTGAATTCAAATAGAGAAAAAAAACAGACATGGTCGCACATCTACAACATGCACCTTGATCTAAGGCTTTTCAGCAACATTTATTAAACGAACTGGTCATTAGTGTACTTTATGATTATGAAGTGCAGGCCGCTAACCACATCATGGCCACCTGTAAGTAGCGGGTCCCTAACATCCCTAGCATAAGCAGCACTGAGCAGCGACCACCATCGCCACAACACCAGTGCCCACAGGGGGAACAGCCCACTGGCAGAGCACCCCCAATGCCGCCCAAACCAGAGCCTGAGCCGCACCTCCCTACAAACACGGCGCCGCGGCAGCAATGGACACCACACAGCGCAGCACCAGTGTGAACAGGTGTAAAAATCTCACTCACCATGTCCTCCAAGTCAAAGACTGGGAGACTGCCAGAAAGGAAGGGGCCCTAATGCAGCTTCCTGCCAATTTATGTAGGCCTTGGCTGCGGCATTGGGGCTACTCTGCCAGTGGGTCGTTCCCCCTGAGGGCACAAGTGTTCATGATCATAAAGTACAGTAACGACCTGTTAGTTTAATACATTTTACTGAGTAAAATTTGATCAAGGTGTATGTTGTGGATGTGCGGCCATGACTGTTTTTTTTTCTCCACTTGAATTTATATTATTATAAAACTGCTCCTATATACATGAGTATAACTACTATAATACTGCTCCTATATACATGTATATAACTGCTATAATACTGCCCCTATATACAAGAATATAACTATTATAATGCTGCTCCTATATACAAGAATATAACTACTATAATACTGCTTCTATATACAAGAATATAACTACTATAATACTGCCCCCTATATACAAGACTATAACTACTATAATACTGCTCCTATATACAAGAATATAACTACTATAATACTGCTCCTATATACAAGAATATAACTAATATAATACTGCCCCCTATATACAAGAATATAACTACTATAATACTGCTCCTATATACAAGAATATAACTACTATAATACTGCCTCCTATATACAAGAATATAACTACTATAATACTGCTCCTATATACAAGAATATAACTACTATAATACTGCTCCTATATACAAGAATATAACTAATATAATACTGCCCCCTATATACAAGAATATAACTACTATAATACTGCCCCCTATATACAAGAATATAACTACTATAATACTGCTCCTATATACAAGAATATAACTACTATAATACTGCCTCCTATATACAAGAATATAACTACTATAATACTGCTCCTATATACAAGAATATAACTAATATAATACTGCCCCCTATATACAAGAATATAACTACTATAAAACTGCCCCCTATATACAAGAATATAACTACTATAATACTGCTCCTATATACAAGAATATAACTACTATAATACTGCTCCTATATACAAGAATATAACTACTATAATACTGCCTCCTATATACAAGAATATAACTACTATACTACTGCTCCTATATACAAGAATATAACTACTATAATACTGCTCCTATATACAAGAATATAACTACTATAATACTGCTCCTATATACAAGAATATAACTACTATAATACTGCTCCTATATACAAGAATATGACTACTATAATACTGCTCCTATATACAAGAATATAACTACTATAATACTGCTCCTATATACAAGAATATAACTAATATAATACTGCTCCTATATACAAGAATATAACTACTATAATACTGCTCCTATATACAAGAATATAACTACTATAATACTGCTCCTATATACAAGAATATAACTACTATAATACTGCTCCTATATACAAGAATATAACTACTATAATACTGCTCCTATATACAGGAATATAACTACTATAATACTGCCCCTATATACAAGAATATATCTACTATAATACTGCTCCTATATACAAGAATATAACTACTATAATACTGCTCCTATATACAAGAATATGACTACTATAATACTGCTCCTATATACAAGAATATGACTACTATAATACTGCTCCTATATACAAGAATATGACTACTATAATACTGCCTCCTATATACAAGAATATAACTACTATAATACTGCTCCTATATACAAGAATATAACTACTATAATACTGCTCCTATATACAAGAATATGACTACTATAATACTGCTCCTATATACAAGAATATGACTACTATAATACTGCTCCTATATACAAGAATATGACTACTATAATACTGCCTCCTATATACAAGAATATAACTACTATAATACTGCTCCTATATACAAGAATATGACTACTATAATACTGCTCCTATATACAAGAATATAACTACTATAATACTGCTCCTATATACAAGAATATGACTACTATAATACTGCCCCTTAGAACCCCTTATATTTTAGGTGGTAATTAGTATTACACAGTTTTAGATTGATGGCATTATTACATTAGCTGAGTAAAGAAATAGAATACATTATACTCTCCCCTGTAGTATGCTCAATATGTGTCTTTTTTTTCTCTCTTTAGTCTTTTTGTATCACAGATAGTGGCGGTAAGTGATGTAGATTGAGCATAATAGACTTTCCCCTGTTGTTTGAGCTCCTCATGCACAATTATCATTCTTAATCGTCCAATAAAGGTTATTACATCTCAGAAATCCGGGCTCGGGCAGCGTTCCTGTGGATCCACATAGTCCTATCCCGGTAATCTTTACCCGCACACCGACTGTATGTGGGTAGTGGGTCGTTTCATGTGTAACTATAAAGAAGTAATAATTCTGCAGCATCTCAATCCATCATATAGACGAGGAAATTGCTTGCTAGACTTCCTGTTGTGCAGTCAGCACGCCGCGCAGTCTATGGAGAGCAGAGCTGAGTAGATTGTTCGGTAATTTGGATGCAATGTGCAATATAGAACATTTATTATAAACTAGCACTGGGCTTCCCTACCTATTCCCATTTTGCATCAAGTTACTCAGGATGGGCTAATCCTCGTGTTATAAACCTCCCTGCACCTGGAGGAGACGGATCTCTGGCTCCGAGAGTAGAGGCAGAGAGAAATATTTTGTAGCTTAGAATAATTGAATAAGCAGATATTTAGATACAACTCATCCTCCTCCCGCTGCTTATAATGTCATGTTTCTGGAGATTCTTATGTTAAATAGATAACTAACTTCCTGAATGCATCCTTAGCTTCGCTGCCTCCAAGTCTTTATCGTTTAATAGGGGTTTTCTCACAAAAATAACTCTTTAGAGCAGTGGTCCCCAAACTGTGGCCCTCCAGATGTTGCAAAACTACAATTCCCAGCATGCCTGGACAGCCAACGGCTGTCCAGGCATGCTGGGAATTGTAGTTTTGCAACATCTGGAGGGCCACAGTTTGGGGACCACTGCTTTAGAGAATAAAAACTAGCCTGAAAATCGGGTGATCCTTTTGCATCCAATTTTCTTTTATTTTTTATTTATTTTTTTAAATAAATATTTATTGAACTTTTTTAAATTTAGCCCTTAAAGGGATACTCCGGTGAAAAAGGTTTTTTTTTAATCAAATGGTGCCAAATATTTTTTTATATATATCAACTTGCTCCAGAAAGTTAAACAGATTTGTAAATTACTTCTAATAAAAAATCTTAATCCTTCCTGTACTTAATAGCTGCTGAATACTACAGTGGAAATTCTTTTCCGTTTGAAACACAGAGCTCTCTGCTGACAACGAGCACAGTGCTCTCTGCTGACATCTCTGTCCATTTTAGGAACTGCTAGGAGAAAAAGGAAATCCCCATAGCAAACATCTGCTGTTCTGGACAGTTCCTAAAATGGACAGAGATGTCAGCAGAGAGCACTGTGCTCATGATGTCATCAGACAGCTCTGTGTGTGTTTAAAAAAAGAAAAAAAAGAATTTCCGCTGTAATATTCAGCAGCTTTTAAATACCGGAAGGATTAAGATTTTTTTAATATAAGTAATTTACAAATCTGTTTAACTTTCTGGCACCAGTTGATTTAAAAACTAAAAAGTTTTTCACCAGAGTACCCCTTTAAAGGAGTATTCCAGCGCAAAATAACTTATCCCCTATCCAAAGGATAGGGGATAAGTTATAGATCGCGGGGGGGCCGAGCACTGGGGCACCCCCGGGATCTCCTGGACGGGGCCGCGGCAATCTGCAGGAAGTGAAGTTTCGTCCCCATCAGAAAGCCACGGCAGACACACCCCATCCATGTATCTCTATGGGGTACATGGAGGGGGCGTGTCGTCCGCCGCATCATGCGGGGATGGAATGCCCCCTTTCCAGCATACTGCTGCGGTCCCCAGCGCTCGGACCCCCCCGCGATCTATAACTTATCACCTATCCTTCGGATAGGGGATAAGTTATTTTGCACTATAGATGTCCTTTAAAGGAGTATTCCAGCGCAAAATAACTTATCCCCTATTCAAAGGATAGGGGATTAGTTATAGATCGCGGGGTGGGTCCGAGCGCTGGGCCCGAGCGCTGGGCCCCCCGGGATCTCTTGGACGGGGCCGCGGCAATCTGCAGGAAGTGAAGTTTCGTCCCCAGCAGAAAGCCGCGGCAGACACGCCCCATCCATGTATCTCTATGGGGTACATGGAGGGTGCGTATCAGCCGCCGCGTCATACGGGGACGGAACGCCCCCTTTCCAGCATACTGCTGTGGCCCCGTCCAGGAGATCCCGGGGGCCCCAGCGCTCGGACTCCCGGCGATCAAAAACGTATCCCCTATCCTTTGGATAGGGGATAAGTTATTTTGCACTACAGATGTCCTTTAAGGACAAAGCCCACAGTGCTCTCTGCTGACACCTCTGTCCATTTTAGGAACTGTCCAGAGTAGGAGCAAATCCCCATAGCAAACCTCTCCTGCTCTGGACAGTTCCTGACATGGACAGAGGTGTCAGTGGAGAGAACTGTGGTCAGACAGAAAGGAAATTCAAAAAGAAAAGAACTTCCTGTGGAGCATACAGCAGCTGTAAGGATTGAGATTTTTAAATAGAAGTAATTTACAAATGTGTTTAACTTTCTGGCACCAGTTGATTTAAAAAAAAATATATATGTCCAGCGGAGTACCCCTTTATTCATGTCCCCCTCTATTCATATCTATGGGAGGGGGCGTGTTGGCCTTTAGGCTTGCATTGAGGGGGGGGGGGGGGGGGGGGGGGCGGAGCGTGATCTCCGGCCCCGTGATCGACAGTAATTAGTTCCGGCGCTAACACGCTCCGGGGACTGATTTTAACGGGGTGCGGCGTGCAAGATCACAGGGGTCCCCAGCAGCGGGACCCCTTTGTTCAGGCATCTTATCCCCTATCCTTTGGATAGGGGATAAGATGTCTAAGCGCCGGAGTACCCCTTTAAGAATGGTGGTTCTTACTCCGGTGTTAAAGGAGATCTCCAGCAAAAATTTACTTATGCCCTATCCATAGGATAAGGAATAAGTAGCTGATTACGGGGGTCAGACTACTTTTTACATTACTTTTAACCATTTTCAGGGTTCATACATTTATATCCTATACCAGAGTGGAGAGCAGATACAAAGAACAGCTTTATGCATTACTGACAACTCATTCTCTTACACTGTTATACTCGATGTCCATATTATATGTGAATTCTACGTGTAGCAGAGGCTTTGGTGCTTTCTGTGTTGAGTTTAGTTAAAGTACCTTTGTATAGTGTACACGAGGGAGTGATGGCCTTCATAATGGAGATATGTAGAGCACAGAGCTGCCTGGTCTTTTGAACTTGGAACTTATATTATTACTGGGTTTTCTCTGATCTTGTTGGAAATAAATGGATTTCACAGAACGTTCTTTGCTCCTCATTGTCCTTCACTAGACTTTATTTATTCTCGGCCATTGTGAGTTTTTGTAGTCTATTCAGAGAGGATACAAAGTGTCTTATGATGTTAGTATGGATTAGATACAGTTATACAGTGGTAGGACATACATTTCCAGGACTTTGAACACCAGTATATCATCCGCGTATGATTTGATTCTCATAAGTCCCCACAGACAGTTAATAGAATAATGAAGTGAAGGAAATCCATGTAAGCGTTTTCATCCATGTTCATTGTGTCATTTATTTGCATTGTTGATGGTTCAGCTTTGTGCAGACCAGAACTGTAATTTGTTAATGCAATGTGTTACCAAGCGTTTCATACTTTGACAAGCATTTCTGGTGTGTGTGGTACTGGTGTATTGTGGGTATAGTTGCACTCGTGTCAGCATATGGTAAAATCGGTTACATGTTACAATGTGTGTTGTCTAAGGGTCTATTCACACAGCAGAATTTCCTCAAGCGTAATTCCTCCTCCAACGAAAACCCATTACACTTCTATTGGAGTCCACACTCCCATTCACACTGCCGAATTTCCGCATGGATGCCACAACAATTCCGCACCAATTCAGCACAAAATCCACACAAACGGAAGCGAAATGGGGCGGATGAGAGGAAATTCTGCCATGTGACTATATTTAAGAAAAAAACATGTGAAATAGCGAGTCTCACAATATTACCATTGCATTGCAATTGCTAGACAATTTTGTAAGTGGAGCCACTTTTGCCAACACAATTGTGCAGCCATTGTCCATTTCATGCGGGTGTGGTTTCATTTGTCCTATACTGCCCTATACCTGTGGATTTTGTGACTTGGAATCTTTGGAAGATCTAATTTCATTGAAGCTTTACTGGGAATTTAAGTGACCTATATCCACAAACTGTGAATAAATTTACCGTACAAACTAATGTAAGAAAACGTATAATGCTATCTCTTTCTCTTGAACTAATCGTTTACTTTGTAAATCTGTTCATGTCCATCTAAAGATGGATCATCCTCCTGAAGGATCAGGATCTCCTTAAGGATGAGGTTACAACTGCGCTGTAAAAGTCTTTGGAGGAGGGGGGGGGGATGGGGAGTGGCTTGAAAGAGACAGGCAGAGAGAGAGACAAACACACACATACAGGGAGAGAAGTTTGTAGTAAATTATATATCTCACCTTACGCTGCTCAGTACTTCTCTCTAATGTCCTCCATGCTGCTGCTGTTTGTGAGGGTAGATTGTAGATTGCAAGGTGATCTTATTAGGTAAACTGCACCACTTTTCTCTGCAAAGCTAGAGGCGTCACGGGAAATGTAGGCAGCATGATAAAATCATTTCAGTGTGGAAATATAAATCAATATGGTTAAAATATGGATGCCTGCCTCATCAGCTAAAACAGGTAAGCACAAGGCATACACAAGAGCCTCTACATTGTTCTCTTATAATAGCCTGTGCTATAAAACACAAAAAAAGAAATAGTGAAGGGCTTCTTCAATCGTACTGGAGTTCCATTTTTCTAGAACATACATTTAGTGGGTATTACCATTCCCCTTGTCCATAGTGTGTATGCTGAAACTGTGAGCTCTGATTGGACACTGTCATACTTTGCAGGAACTGGAATGGTAATGTCCAGTTGTCAGTTTATTCACACAGGACAAATAAAAGTACAGCACGTTGCAACCCTCCAAAAAAGATGTTCCCGAATTTGTATTACATGGGAAATACAAGTAATTTTCTTTAAACAGACATATGAAGATATATAGGGGAATGTTACCAATCACTGACCCCTAATAAAGAACCTGTTGGATGATTTCATAGATTATGAACCCCTCAATGTGTAGACCACCATGGAGATACATTCTGAACCCCATGATGTGTAGACCACCATGTAGATACATTCTGAACCCCTTGTTGTGTCGACCACCATGTAGATGAATTCTAAATCCCTCGATGTGTAGCTCACCGTGGGGATGCATTCTGAACCCCTTGATGTGTAGACCACCATGGAGATACATTCTAAACCCCTCTATGTGTAGACCACCATGGAGATACATTCTGAACCCCTTTATGTGTAGACCACCGTGGAAATACATTCTGAACCCCATGATGTGTAGACCACCGTGGAGATACATTCTGAACCCTTGTTGTGTAGACCACCGTGGAGATACATTCTGAACCCTTGTTGTATAGACCACCGTGGAGATACATTCTGAACCCTTGTTATGTAGACCACCGTGGAGATACATTCTGAACCCCTTGATATGTAGACCACCGTGGAGATACATTCTGAACCCCTTGATATGTAGACCACCGCGGAGATACATTCTTAACCCTTGTTGTGTAGACAACCGTGGAGATAAATTCTGAACTCTTTGTTTTGTAGACCACCACGGAGATACATTCTAAACCCTTGTTGCGTAGACAACTGTGGAGATACATTCTGAACCCCTTGATGTGTAGACCACCGTGGAGATACATTCTGAACCCCTTGTTGTGTAGAACACCATGGAGATACGTTCTGAACACCTTGATGTGTAGACCACCATGGAGATACATTCTGAACCCCTTGATGTGTAGACCACCATGGAGATACATTCTCAACCCCTTGATGTGTAGACCACCGCGGAGATACATTCTGAACCCCTTGATGTGTAGACTACCGCGGAGATACATTCTAAACCCCTCGATATGTAGACTACCGTGATCATTGCAATTATCTCTTCCTGTTGGATCCTGTGGAGTTACGTATATTCTCCTCCTATGAGGGACATGACTGCCTTTATTCCTGTATATAAATTAATCTCCTCTGCAGATATGGAGGAAGGTAACATGACGCACGGCTGTATTATCAGCTCCGAGACAATCATCCGCCTTGTCATCCGATGTCCCAACATCTGCGTAATTTTCTTGTTATTTAAAAGTAACATTAATTTATAGCCTTTGTATTAAAGTAGTACAAAAGAAAGAAGAATACATTACTAGTATCTGAGATCTCGGGATCTTTTAGATTATTATTATTATTTTTGTATCAGAGATATTATTAAAGTCGACCCCTTTTAACCCCTTAACGACCAAGGACATAAATGTACGTCCTGGTGCCGCTGTATTTCGCGCTCCAGGACGTACATTTACGCCTTTACATGACCACGAGCATCAGAGCAATGCTTGGGTCATGTGCGGCAGGTCCCGGCTGCTGATAGTAGCCAGGGACCCAGCCGGTAATGGCTGACATCTGCGATCGCGCAGATGTCTGCCATTAACCCCTCAGATGCCGTGATCAATAAAGATCACGGCATCTGCAGAAGCGCGGCTACATTTTATGCTGATCTGATCGCCCGCGGCATGACCGCGGGGATCAGATCGGCTGACATGTCGACCAGAGGTCCTCTCACCTGCCTTCCTCCGCCTTCCCGGCTTCTTCTGCTCTGGTCTGAGATCGAGCAGACCAGAGCAGAAGATTGCCAATAACACTGATCAGTGCTATGCTCTATGCATAGCACTGAACAGTATTAGCAATCAACTGATTGCTATGAATAATCCCCTATGGGGACTAATAAAGTGTAAAAAAAGAAGTAAAAAAAAAAGTTAAACAAATGTGAAAAATTCCCTCCCTCAATAAAAATGGAAAATGTCCCTTTTTCCCATTTTACCCCCAAAAAGTGTAAAAAAATATATATATAAATCAACCCCTTAAGGACCATGCCCATTTTAACTTTAAGGACCAGGACAATTTTATTTTTGCGTTTTCGTTTTTTCCTCCTCGCCTTTTAAAATCCATAACTCTTTTATATTTCCATCTACAGACCCATATAAGGGCTTGTTTTTTGCGTGACCAACTGTGCTTTGTAACAAAACCTCTCATTTACCATAAAATGTAGGTGTGAACACAAAAAATGTTTTTTTAGTGAGAGAATTTTAATGAAAACCACAATTTTGCTAATTTTGAAGAGTTTTGTTTTCACACTGTACACTTTACGGTAAAAATGACATGTGTTCTTTATTCTGTGGGTCAATATGATTAAAGTGATACCCATGGCTAGATTTTTATATATTTTTGTACCGCTTAAAAAAAATCTAAAACTTTTTGTACAAAATCAGTTATCTACAATAGCCCTATTTTGACCACCTATAACTTTTTCATTTTTTCGTATATAGGGCGGTATGGGGCTCATTTTTTGCACCGTCATTTTTACTTTTTATCAATACCATATTTGCATATATAAAACTTTTAGATAATTTTGTATAAATTTTTTTGGGAATGAAATTTTACAAAAAAGCTGCATTTTGGGACTTTTTTTTTATATTTTACGTTTACGCCGTTCACCATATGGAATCATTGACATTATATTTTGATAGTTCAGACATTTACTCACGTGGCCATACCAAATATGTTTATAAAAAAAATTTGGCTTTTTGGGGGTAAAATGGGAAAAACTGACAGTTTTCATTTTTACACTTTTTATGTCCCCATAGGGGACTATCTATAGCAATCATTTGATTGCTAATACTGTTCAGTGCTATGCATAGGACATAGCACCGATCAGTGTTATTGGCTATCTTCTGCTCTGTTCTGCTCAATCTCAGACCAGAGCAGGAGACGGACGGAGGCAGGTGAGGGGACCTCCGTCTGCCTTACAGATAATCAGATCGCTGCGGCAGCGCTGCGGGTGATCCGATCATCTATTTTAACATGCTCATTGCCGCAGATGCCGTGATCTGTACTGATCACGGCATCTGAGGGGTTAAGGGCGGACATTACCGGCGGTTCCACGGCTGCTGATAGCAACCGGAACCTGCCGTGTATGATACTCGCGGTCATACACAGGATGTAAATGTACGTCCTGGTGTGCGAAGTACCGACAAACCAGGACGTACATTTATGTCCGTGGTCGTTAATGGGTTAATTAACATATTTGGTATTACTGCGTGAGTAAATGTCCGAACTATTAAAATATAATGTTAATGATCCCGTACGGGGAACAGCGTGAATGTAAAAAAAAAAAAAAGTCCAAAATTGCTGCTTTTTTTTCACATTTTATTTTAAAAAAAAAGTATTAAAAAATTAGTAAAAGTTTTATATACACAAATGTGGTATCAATAAAAAGTACAGATCATGGCGCAAAAAATGAGCCATCATACTGCTTCTTATACGGAAAAATTAAAAAGTTGTAGGTTGTCAAAAAAACGTTCTAATTTGGTGAAAGAGTTTGCAATTTTTTTTAAGCGCAACAATAATAGAAAGGTATGTTATAATGGGTATCATTTTAATCATATTGACCCACAGAATAAAGAACACACGTCATTTTTACCGTAAATTGTACGGCATGAAAACTAAACCTTCCAAAATTAGCAAAATTGCAGTTTTCTTTTTAATTTCCCCACACAAATAGTATTTTTTGGTTGCGCCATACATTTTATGGTAAAATGAGTGGTGGCATTACAACGGACAACTGGTTGCGCCAGTTGCTGTATGCTCCAGAGGAAGTTGTGTAGTTCTTTCCAGTCTGAGCACAGTGCTCTCTGCTGACATCTCTGTCCATGTCAGGAACTGTCCAGAGCAGGAGAGGTTTGCTATGGGGATTTGCTCCTGCTCTGGACAGTTCCTGACATGGACAGAGGTGTCAGCAGAGAGCACTGTGGTCAGACTGGAAAGAAATGTAAAAAGAAAAGAACTTCCTGTGGAGCATACAGTAGCTGATAAGTACTGGAAGGTTTAAGATTTTTAAATAGAAGTAATTTACAAATCTGTTTAACTTTTTGGCACCAGTTAATTTTAAAATTAAAAAAATTGTTTTCCACCGGAGTACCCCTTTAAAGGAAAACTGTCAGCTTTCTCCCCCCCACACGAACCAGCGGTACTGGCTGGTAGTGTGGGGGACGCTGATCAGTTTGATGCTCACCGTGCCCGGATACGCCGCGCCGTTCAGCTGTAATCTTCTATTTTTGGTATA
Organism: Hyla sarda; assembly: GCF_029499605.1. Taxonomy (NCBI): domain Eukaryota; kingdom Metazoa; phylum Chordata; class Amphibia; order Anura; family Hylidae; genus Hyla; species Hyla sarda. The sequence continues at coordinate 231,224,884 of NC_079195.1, forward strand.
TGCTAATGAGGTGCTAACTGGCGCTGGCCGGGCTAACTGGCACTCTGACGTCAGTGCCGCCGGCCGCAGCGCCTTTAAATATTGCCCTTTTTTATTTAATGTGTGAATGAAGCCTATGAAGTTTTGGGTTTTCTTTCTGCCTGGATTAAAGTTATGTAGTTCTGAGACTGCAGGTCATCTGTTTATGTCTAGAGTCGCACAGTCAATATTGCGGAGTATTTGGGCGGCTGTCCAATGTTTCCCGGGCAGAACGCCATACGAGACTGACCTTTGCTTAGCTAAACCAATGTTTAAACCTTTTAGCTTCTTTGCAGGACTTTGATGTGCTGTCTTTTCCTGGACACAACTACCTGTATAATCAGACTATAATCGCTTTAACTCGCTCCCGGTAAGTCCAGTCCTTCATTATGGCGTTCGTGGTCGGCTTTGCCGCAGGAAGACTCGTGCACATAGAAAGGTCCCTGTCAATTCTGACATCAAATATCTACCTATTAAAATGTACGCTATGAATTTTGTTACATTTTTGCTATTTGTAGCTCCTTCAGGGGAAAATGTTATTTTGTGAGTAATTGCTTTCTGCTTGTGATCTGCAAGAATTTGGGGAACTTGTCATCATTTAAATAATAATGGAACAGCTCCTTTTTTAGTTTTTTTTTAAATTCATTTCTGATCCCTAATAAGGCTTACAGCTGCTTTTATCACATGAAACATTTAACAACAAATTGCAACAAAGGGAATCATCTGGGCCGTACAGTTCTTTAACCCCTTAAGGACACAGCTTTTTTTCATTTGCACTTTTGTTTTTTCCACCTCAACTTTTAAAAATCATAACACTTTCAATTCTCCACCTACAGACCCATAAGAGGGCTTTATTTTTGTGCCAGTAATTGTACTTTGTAATGGCATCAATCATTTTACCACAAAATCTAGGGCTAAATTGAAAGAAAAAACTTATTTTAACTGGGGTCGTGATCTGTAGTTTTTACTGGTAACATTTTTGTTTTGATGGGACTTTTGGATCACTTTTTATAAATTTTTTTAGGGTGTACAAAGTGACCAAAAATATGCAATTTTGGACTTTGGTATTTTTTTTTTTTTACGTGTACACCATTAACCGTGTGGTTTAATTAACAATACATTTTTTAGTTCTGACATTTACATACTCAGCGATATCACATATGTTTATGTTTATGTTTTTGTTTACATATTTATGTATGTGTCCGGGCTGCAAAAACATAAACTTGAACACTCACCTTCTCACGTTCCTCCGTTGCGGAGATATCGGCGTCCCGTTCCTCGAATGCTGCTGGCTTCTTAGGCTCGAAACATCACAGTGCAGGCAGCGTATCGCCGGCCACAGCGATGTCCCACCTCGGTCGGTGATAACGTCATGTAACGAGCCTGGGCCCCACCTTCTCCCTGCTTCATGGGCTCCTTACATGACAGTTTGCTCAGCCTATCACCGGCCTAAGAAGCCAGCAGCATCGGAGGAACGGGAGGCCGAGATCTCCGCAACAGGGGAACGTAGGAAGGTAAGTTAAAGTTAATTTTTTATGTTTTTGCAGCTGGGCACAGGGGGACTAAAAGGGGTACTCTGGTGGAAAACTTTTTATTTAATTTTTTTTTTTTTATCAACTGGTGCCAGAAAGTTAAACAGATTTGTAAATTACTTCTATTTAAAAATCCTAATATTTTCAGTACTTATTATCTACTGAATACTACAGAGGAAATTCTATTCTTTTTTTGAACATGGAGCTCTCTGCTGACATCATGGCCACAGTGCTCTCTGCTTACACCTCTGTCCATTTTAAGAACTGTCCAGAGTAGGAGAAATCCCCATAGAAAACATATGCTGCTCTGGACAGTTCCTAAAATGGACAGAGATGTCAGCAGAGAGCACTGTGGTCATGAGGTCAGCAGAGAGCTCTGTGTTCCAAAAAGAAAATAATTTCCTCTGTAGTATTCAGCAGCTAATAAGTACTGGAAGGATTAAGATTTTTTAATAGAAGTAATTTACAAATCTGTTTAACTTTCTGGCACCAGTTGATTTAAAAAAAAAAAAAAAAAAAAAAAAAGGTTTCCACCGGAGTACCCCTTTAAAAAGTTTACGCCCCAGTTCTCCTTTGGGAAAAGGGGGTAATTAAAACTTTTATTAGGGAAGGGGTTAAATCACATTTATTTACAATTTTTTAACTCAATTTTTTAGTCCACATAGGGGACTATTACATGCACTCATTAGATTGCCTATACTGTGCAATGCTATGCCATAGCATAGCATTGATCAGTGTTATCGGTGTTCTGCGATTTCCCTGCAATGATCCTGATCAGCTCCACTGAGCTGCCGGGAGTGTATTTTCGGCATTATAGATGCCTCAGTCAACTTTGATCGCTGCATCTAAAGGGTTAATGCCGGGCATCGGCCCGATCGCTGGCATCTGGCATTAGCCACGAGTACTGGTTGCTCTTCTCCTGAGCTCGCTTCATAGACCTGCCGCATGGCCGCGCCGTATATACATGGCACAGGTTGTTAAGGGGTTAAAGGGTACCTTTCAGATCCCATGATCAGTACCTAATCCTGACCATGTATATCAAATTTTTCTGCCTCTATAACTTATATTTATTATAAAAATACCTATTTTCATTAGCTCACAGTGTTAGAAATCGTCTCAGGGGAAGGGGTCGTGTCCCTCCCTTGTGGTGGTGGGAGGTAATTGGTGTGTGGAGGAAGGGGGCGTGTCCCTCCCTTGTGGTGGTTGGAGGTAATTGGTGTGTGGAGGAAGGGGGCATGTCCCTCCTTGGGGTGGTGGGAGGTTATGGGTGTTCCTGTTCATGTAGCCTTGTCCATGAGTCATCTCTTGTCATTTCTTGTCCATGACTCATGGACAAGCTGATGCTGCTGCAGGACTGGTTAGTGTCCCAGTAGGTATGGGGACCCCTAGTGGTGGGAATTTCAGGAGCCATTTTCTTTACTAAATAGTCAAAATTGTTTAAACAACCATATTACAAAAGGTCTTTAAAGGGGTATTCCAGGAAAAAAACGTTTTATATATATCAACTGGCTCCAGAAAGTTACAGATTTGTAAATTACTTCTATTAAAAAATCTTAATCCTTTCAGTACTTATGAGCTTCTGAAGTTAAGGTTGTTCTTTTCTGTCTAAATCCTCTCTGATGACACCTGTCTCGGGAAACGCCCAGTTTAGAAGAGGTTTACTATGGGGATTTGCTTCTAAACTAGGAGTTTCCCGAGACAGGTGTCATCAGAGAGGATTTAGACAGAAAAGAACAACCTTAACTTCAGAAGCTCATAAGTACTGAAAGGATTAAGATTTTTTAATAGAAGTAATTTACAAATCTGTTTAACTTTCTGGAGCCAGTTGATATGTAAAAAAAAAGTTTTTCCCTGGAATACCCCTTTAATTGTCATCGGTTTTTGGATCTGACAGTGTCCATTAAAATAAAGCTTACATTGGGTGTCCCTGCCTTACGCATTTGTGGCATATCTACAGGATATTCTCTAAATGCATTATAGGCGTAAATTGGTCCTAAGACCCAAGTTCATTGACCCCATTAAAACTCTGTGGACTCACGTTATGGTTGTATAAGGTGGTTATACCCTTCGGCAACATCTGCAGGGCCACAGTTTGAGTCCACTGCATTATCTTATCCTCTTTTGTGTAAATTTTTATGTTGTTTTTCAAAAATTAATATAACATTGTTATATATATATATATATATATATATATATATATTTGCAAATATTTTTATTTAATAAAAGACTGCAAATATTACAGATATCAGGTATCATTATATATATATATATATATATATATATATATATATATATATATATATACATACATATACAGAAAGTGCAACCTAAAATAATATAATAAATAACATAAAATACAACAATAATATAAACTAAAACTTTACTGCAAAGCAAATAGAAAGGTAATACAATGACAAAAACATAAAATTATCAGAATCTTGTTATTGTCACATTACATTTTGGTTTAAAGTAATTTATACTATATTATTAAAAAAAAATATAATTAATGTATGAATTATTAACATATGACTTAATTATGACATTTAAACTACCTATAGTACCTGTTTAAAGGGGTACACTGGTGGAAACATTTAAATTTGTTTTTTTAATCAGCTGGGGCCAGAAAGTTAAACAGATTTGTAAATAATTTCTTTTTAAAAATCTTAATCCTTCCAATACTTATCAGCTGCTGTATGCTCCACAGGAAGTTATTGAAGTTATTTTCTTTTTGAATTTCTCTTCTGTCTGACCACAGTGCTCTCTGCTGACACCTCTGTCCATGTCAGGAACAGTCCAGAGTACAAGCAAATCTCCATAACAAACCCCTCATGCTCTGCACAGTTCCTGACATGGACAGAGGTGTCAGCAGAGAGCACTGTGCAGCCAAAGACACTTATCCCCTATTCACAGGATAGGGAATGAGAGTCTGATCACGGCGAGGGGGGGTGTCCTGCCACGGCCGACACGCCCCCTCCATGTATCTCTATGGGAGAGGCGAAGATGCATCCCCGCCGCTCCCAAAGAGCTGAATGGGGGGGGGGGGGGGGGGGGGGCGTGTCATTGACCTCAGTGAGAATTACAACATGTGCATTAGCCACTCAGAGTCGCGGGAATGCTGGGGCCCCGTACGATCCGAATGCCTGGCCCCCATACGGGGGGTCCAAGCGATTGGACCCCCCGCGATCCTGCGGATAAGGCATAAGTGACTAAGTCTGCAGTACTCTTTTAACATTGGAAAATATTTGAAGCTTTTGGTGTAGTCTGAACCACGTACAATCTTCATTGGAAACTAGGGGGAACTGCACACCGCTGAGTAGATATTCTTTAGTCAATTTCAGAATAATGCATTTTGGATTTTAGGGGATTTGGGCTAAGCATATGGTTGCAGTACCAGGAATAGCCAAAGTTCTGGACATTGCTGTGTCATCTACCTGCCACCAGGAGGCGCTGTCAGTACCTGTGAGGCCTCACTGCAGGCAGTCACTCTCCAGTGTGTCTGTGCCCGGGAATTGACTGCCTGTGTGGGAGAGAGCAGAATGTTCCACACATATCTCTCAGCCTGGGAGAACAATGGCGTCTTGTATTTTTAAAATTTCTTTTGTAGAATGTTTTTGTGTACAAAGCAAATAAAATAGTGTAGGAAACCTGCTGACAGTAAACAGGACCTATTATATTACTGGGAGTACTATAGAGGCATTTATAGTTATACCGAAATTCTACTCTCTTTAAAGAAAGAGTTTCCTGCCAGCAATTATTACTGATATACATCCATTTCATGTAGAAATGGAAAACTGCAGGAAAAAGAAAATAAAAAGTTATATCTCCTGTGTATATTTGTCAGTGTTTATGCATATTGTAGAGGCTTTTTTCTATAATTCCTATAATCTCTGGTGTAGTAAAGTGTCTACAGCTTTTTCTCTATATTCTCTAGTACAGTATGGGTTCTATAGATTATTCTCTATATTCTCTAGTACAGTATGGGTTCTATAGATTATTCCCTATAGTATCTAGTACAGTATGTCTTCTATAGATTATTCCTTATAGTATCTAGTACAGTATGGCTTCTATAGATTATTCCCTATAGTATCTAGTACAGTATGGCTTCTATAGATTATTCCCTATAGTCTCTAGTACAGTATGGCTTCTACAGAATATTCCCTATAGTATCTAGTACAGTATGGCTTCTATAGATTATTCCCTATAGTATCTAGTACAGTATACCTTCTATAGATTATTCTCTATAGTATCCAGTACAGTATACCTTCTATAGATTATTCCCTATAGTATCTAGTACAGTATGGCTTCTATAGATTATTCCCTATAGTATCTAGTACAGTATGGCTTCTATAGATTATTCCCTATAGTATCTAGTACAGTATGGCTTCTATAGATTATTCCCTATAGTATCTAGTACAGTATGGCTTCTATAGATTATTCCCTGTAGTCTCTAGTACAGTATGGTTTCTATAGATTATTCCCTGTAGTCTCTAGTTCAGTATGGCTTCTATAGATTATTCCCTATAGTCTCTAGTACAGTATGGCTTCTATAGATTATTCCCTATAGTCTCTAGTACAGTATGGCTTCTATAGATTATTCCCTGTAGTCTCTAGTACAGCATGGCTTCTATAGATTATTCCCTGTAGTCTCTAGTACAGTATGGCTTCTATAGATTATTCCCTGTAGTCTCTAGTACAGTATGGCTTCTATAGATTATTCCCTGTAGTCTCTAGTACAGTATGGCTTCTATAGATTATTCCCTGTAGTCTCTAGTACAGTATGGCTTCTATAGATTACCTATAGTCTCTAGTACAGTATGGCTTCTATAGATTACCTATAGTCTCTAGTACAGTATGGCTTCTATATATTATTCCCTATAGTATCTAGTACAGTATGGCTTCTATAGATTATTCCCTATAGTATCTAGTGCAGTATGGCTTCTATAGATTATTCCCTATAGTCTCTATTACAGTATGGCTTCTATATATTATTCCCTGTAGTCTCTAGTACAGTATGGCTTCTATAGATTATTCCCTATAGTCTCTAGTACAGTATGGCTTCTATAGATTATTCCCTATAGTCTCTAGTACAGTATGGCTTCTATAGATTATTCCCTATAGTCTCTAGTACAGTATGGCTTCTATAGATTATTCCTTATAGTCTCTAGTACAGTATGGCTTCTATAGATTATTACCTATAGTATCTAGTACAGTATGGCTTCTATAGATTATTCCCTATAGTCTCTAGTACAGTATGGCTTCTATAGATTATTCCCTATAGTCTCTAATACAGTATGGCTTCTATAGATTATTCCCTATAGTCTCTAGTACAGTATGGCTTCTATAGATTATTCCCTGTAGTCTCTAGTACAGTATGGCTTCTATAGATTATTCCCTGTAGTCTCTAGTACAGTATGGCTTCTATAGATTATTCCCTGTAGTCTCTAGTACAGTATGGCTTCTATAGATTATTCCCTATAGTCTCTAGTACAGTATGGCTTCTATAGATTATTCCCTATAGTCTCTAGTACAGTATGGGTTCTATAGATTATTCCCTATAGTCTCTAGTACAGTATGGGTTCTATAGATTATTCCCTATAGTCCATAGTACTATATGGTTTCTATAGATTCTTCTCTATAGTCTCCAGTACAGTATGGCTTCTATAGATTCTTCTCTATAGTCTCTAGTACAGTATGGCTTCTATAGATTATTCTCTATAGTCTCTAGTACAGTATAGCTTCTATAGATTATTCTCTATAGTCTCTAGTACAGTATGGTTTCTAGATCATTTTCTATAGTCTCTATTATAGTATGGTTTCTATAGATTCTCTATAACCTTTAGTACATTATGGTGTCTATTAGAGCTGGGCGGTATGACCAAAAATGTGTATCATGGTATTTTTGTAAGTTATGGTGGTTCCACGGTATTTAACAGTATTTTCAACCCCCCTCCCCCCAATCATGTGACCAGTTGGCACTGTGACCCGTTATTCTCTATAGTCTTTAGTACTCTATGGGTTCTATAGAATATTCCCTATAGTTCATAGTACTGTAGGGTTTCTATAGATTCTTCTCTATAGTCTCCAGTCCAGTATGGCTTCTATAGATTCTCTACAGTTTCTAGTACAGTATGGCTTCTATAGATTCGTCTCTATAGTCTCTAGTACAGTATAGCTTCTATAGATTATTCTCTATAGTCTCTAGTACAGTATAGCTTCTATAGATTATTCTCTATAGTCTCTAGTACAGTATAGCTTCTATAGATTATTCTCTATAGTCTCTAGTACAGTATGGTTTCTAGATCATTTTCTATAGTCTCTAGTATAATATGGTTTCTATAGATTCTCTATAACCTTTAGTACATTATGGTGTCTATTAGAGCTGGGCGGTATGACCAAAAATGTGTATCATGGTATTTTTGTAAGTTATGGTGGTTCCACGGTATTTAACAGTATTTTCAACCCCCCCCCAATCATGTGACCCGTTGGCGCTGCTTCTCTCCCCCCCCTACAGTTTATCAGCCCAGCGCTGTGCTGTCCCCACATCATGGAACTAATCATATGTGACCCATGAGCGCTGTTGCTCTCCGCCCCCTAAATAATTATCAGCCGCTGCGCTGTACTGTACTATCCTGTGCCCAGGCTGCAAAAATAAACTTTCACTCTCCTTCCTACGTTCCCCCGTTGCTCCGGTACTGGCCTCACGATCCTCTTGCTGCTTCCTGGGGATGGGAACGTCACAGAGCCACCAGCTTATCACCGGCCGCAGCGATATCCCACCTCGGCCAGTAATAGGCTGAGCGCACTGTCATGTAAGAAGCCGGCCCCTTACATGACAGTGGGCTCAGCCTATCACCGGCCGAGGCTGGACATCCCTGCGGCCGGTGATAAGCTGACGGCTCTGTGACGTTCCCATCCTCAGGAAGCAGCAAGAGGACCATGAGGCCAGTGCCGGAGCAACAAGGGAACGTAGGAAGGTAAGTGAAAGTTTAGGATAGTACAGTACAGTACAGCGCAGCGGCTAATAATTATTTGGGGGCGGGGGAGAGAAGCAGCACTTGCGGGTCACATATGATTAGTTCCCTGATGTGGGGACAGCGCAGTGCTGGGCTGATAATTAATTGGGGGGAGAAGAGAAGCAGAACAGCACCCGCGGGTCACATATGATTAGTTCTCCGATGTGGGGACAGCGCTCTGCGGCTGATAATTCATTAATTCGAGGGGGATAGGGGCCCAACTGGTATTGCGGTATCGGAAAAATTCATATCATGCAGGAAAAAAATTTTGGTATTCGGTATGAACTGGTATACCGCCAAGCACTAGCGTCTATAGGATCTTCTCTATAGTCTCCAGTACAGTATGGCTTCTATAGATTCTCTATAGTCTCTAGTACAGTATGGTTTCTATAGATTCTTCTCTATCGTCACTAGTACAGTATGGTTTCTATAGATTCTATAGACACTAGTTTTTGTCTGAGCAGTTTGCTATTCTCCCTGGCTGGGGAATAGTAAATGCTCTGAGCCAATTGCAACTCGGGTGTGGCTATTTAAACCCTAGCCTTGCTGCACTCTGGTTTCTTAATCATACACCTTGTATTTATATTGTAATATTTCTGAGTTTTTAACCATGTTTCTTAGGATATTGTATGTCCATTCTGCTTTAGCCTTGTTTCTTAGTCCATGTTCACACTGTGAGTCTTGTTTGTACCGTACCCCATTTCCTACTAGGCCAGTATCCTGAACACACGGTGGAGTGTGCCCTTCTGGGTAGTAGTTTATTTGGCTTTAGTATTAATGTCCCTCCATGTATGGAGTGTTGCGTCTAGAAAGTTCATGATTTCTGATCTTTGGAGTTTTTTGTACATGCACTGATCATAGAGTACATGATCACTGATCTAGTGTTTCCTCTGTAGTTTACTATTGTTCTATAGTGTCCTCTGTGCTTATATACTGATCTGTGTCCTCTGAACTTAATCTGTTTATGTTAGTTATCTGAGTCCAGTGTGAACAGTGTTCTATGTTCCTGATTAGTTTAGTGTTTCACATTCAGTTCTTCTGTTTATCCCCTGCATTTTCTGGTTTCTGCTATATACTCATTCCATACCTTGTTCATTTATTCATATCTGCCGTTTATCTGGATTCCGATTTTTTAACTGTTTGTCTAGATATTGCCCTGTTTGCCTGAATATATTCTGTCTTGTATATATGCTTGTTTGGTAGTTTTCCCGTTATGTTTCTGGCCTGTGTCCGACTATGTACATTATTATTTGTTTTTACGCCCACTGCACTTTAGCTCATGTAGGGTCCGACACCGTGGCTGTTGATCCACCGTTTAGGGAGAGGGTTATTAGGGACAGCTTAGGGCTCACTCTCCCTGTCCACCCATGGTAATGACAGAATATCTATAGTCTCTATTACAGTATGATTTCTAGATTATTTTCTATAGTCTTTAGGACAGTATGGCTTTTATAGATTATTTTCTATGGTCTCTAGTACAGTATGGCTTCCACAGATTCTCTATAGTCTCTAGTACAGTATGGCTTCCACAGATTCTCTATAGTCTCTAGTACAGTATGGCTTCCACAGATTGTCTATAGTCTCTATTACAGTATGGTTTCCACAGATTCTCTATAGTCTCTATTACAGTATGGTTTCCACAGATTCTCTATAGTCTCTATTACAGTATAAGCACTCAGATGGATCCCTCCAAGGAACAGCACAGGATAAAAGCAGCACACAAAACTTCAAAGGTAAAATGATTTATTTACCCGGCATGCAACGCGTTTCGCTGGACAACCAGCTTCATCAGGCATGTTAGGGGTAGGAACACATAAGGTATTTATACATAGTTATTAACCCATACATTGCTGGTGTGACAGCTGTTTCGTGGTTTTTGCCACTCGTCAGTACAGAGCAGGGTGATCTGTACTGACGAGTGGCGAAAACCATTGCTGTCACACCAGCAATGTATGGGTTAATAACTATGCATAAATACCTTATGTGTTCCTACCCCTAACATGCCTGATGAAGCTGGTTGTCCAGCGAAACGCGTTGCATGCCGGGTAAATAATCATTTTACCTTTGAAGTTTTGTGCGCCGCTTTTATCCTGTGCTGTTCCTTGGAGGGATCCGTCTGAGTGCTTCACCTGTGGTGCCAGGAGCGGCTGCCGATCTTCGCCTGTTGAGGGTTATTCCATGTTTACACCATAGTTGTACTTGGCTGTAGTACAACTATACTCGGTGAGCACTATTGCATTTCAATTCATTTCAATTTTTATATATTACGTTATCACACTAGGAGCGCTTCTCCTTGTCTATATTTTCTATTACAGTATGGCTTCCATAGATTCTCTATAGTCTCTATTACAGTATGGTTTCCACAGATTGTCTATAGTCTCTATTACAGTATGGTTTCCACAGATTGTCTATAGTCTCTATTACAGTATGGTTTCCACAGATTCTCTATAGTCTCTATTACAGTATGGTTTCCACAGATTCTCTATAGTCTCTATTACAGTATGGTTTCCACAGATTCTCTATAGTCTCCAGTACAGTATGGGGTTTCTTGATTCTTTATAATCTCTGGTATATTATGGTTTCTACAGCTCTCTAGTACAGTATGGTTTCTATAGATTCTTCTCTATAGTCTCCAGCACAGTATGGTATGTAGATCATTTTCTATAGTCTATTTTATCAGGTCTCAAGTCCTGCAGCAATATGTAGGACCAGCTCTTGAGTGGAAGAGTTCCCACACTTTTTTTCCCAGGACTTGACCCCTGGTTTTTCATCTCTATGATCTCTAGTACATTATGATCTCTATGGTCGCTAGTACAGTATGGTTTCTATATTCTTTTCTATAGTCTCTAGCACAGAATGGTTTCTTTAGATTATTCTCTATAATCTCTAGTACAGTCTGATTTCCTTAAATTCTTCCCTATAGTCTCTAGTACAATATAGTTTCTACAGCTTCTTCCCTATAGTCTATAGTACAGTATGGGTTTTCTAGATTCTTCTCTATAGTCTCTGGTATATTATGGTTTCTACAGCTTATTCTCTATAGTTTGTAGTACATTATGGGTTATATGTTCTTCTCAGTAGTCCCTGGTACAGTATGGGTTCTAGAGCTTCTTTCTTATAGTTTCTGGTATATTATGGTTTCCACAGCTTCTTTGCTATAGTCTCTAGTGCAGTATGGTCCCTATGGATTCTTTTTTTATAGTCTCTAGTGCAGTATGGTCACTATAGATTCTTCTTTATAGTCTCTAGTGCAGTATGGTCACTATGGATTCTTCTTTATAGTCTCTAGTGAAGTATGGTCCATATATATTCTTCTTTACAGACTCTAGTGCAGTATGGTCCCTATAGATTCTTGTTTATAGTCTCTAGTGCAGTATGGTCCCTATAGATTATTCTTTATAGTCTCTAGTGTAGTATGGTCCCTATAGATTCTTCTTTACAGTCTCTAGTATTTTTTCTAGATTATTTGCTATAGTTTACAGAACAGTATGGGTTCTATAGATCCTTTTCTTTAGTCTCTAGTACAGTATGGCTTCCATGGATTCTCTATAGTCTCTATTACAGTATGGGTTTTCTAGATTCTTCTCTATAATCTTTGGCATATCATGGTTTCTACAGCTTCTTCCTATATTCTCTATTAGAATATGGCTTCTATAGATTCTTCTCTATAGTCTATGGTACAGTATGGGTTCTATAGATTTTTTTTTAGAGTATCTAGTACAGTATGGGTTCTATAGATTTGTTTCTATATCCTCTAGTACATTATGGCTTCTATAGATTCTTCTGTATAGTCTCTGGTACAGTATGGGTTCTATGGATTCTTTTCTATAGTCTCTGGTACAGTATGGGTTCTATGGATTCTTCTCTATAGTCTATGGTACAGTATGGGTTCTATAGATTTTTTTTTTAGAGTATCTAGTACAGTATGGGTTCTATAGATTCGTTTCTATATCCTCTAGTACATTATGGCTTCTATAGATTCTTCTGTATAGTCTATGGGACAGTATGGGTTCTATGGATTCTTTATTGTCTCTGGTACAGTATGGGTTCTATGGATTCTTTTCTATAGTCTCTGGTACAGTATGGGTTCTAGAGCTGCTGGTTCTTATATACATGACATATCTTCACCTACACTGATAAACATTTGCTATACTCCCCCTTATGTTATCTTCCTTGTCTCCATGCATCCGTCTTCACAGCCATTATATTTCTCTATACGTTTTTTCAGCATATTGGTGTTTCTGTCACTATGACATCATGCGGTGACTGGAGGCTATGAGGGGTCTGTCATATTCATCCAGAATTATGGGTTTGTTTACTTACAGAAATACAGCCAGAAATCTGATGTACGGCCCATTCAGAGATGCTTGGCATAGAATTCATTTAATGCTTTCTCTCTACTCTCATTATCTTTGATCGCACAATGTTCATAGTGATGTATTTGGCCAAACATTATCTCATATAGCAGTATAGGAGGGGGCATGAGAGTCTGTTGTGTCTGTAATGGGGCTGTGCTGCCAGAGTAATAGGAGCAACTGATGTGTCATAGAAGGTTGAGCTGAATGAATGGTTTCCAGAAGTTCCGTCAAAAATAGCTGGGAATCACTGGTTTACACCCGACATTCTTGATATACCCTGGTGTTACTCTCTGTAGTGACCAGATCATATTTACTATTCTCTAACCTGCATTGGAAAAATGTCATTGGGAATCTGGTTGCTTTAAAAAATAAACTCCCCCATGGTGCGCCAATCATCAGACTTCTGTGTTTATAGATTTATTGCCCTTCTAGCCAACCGCCGGTAGAGTAGTAGCATTAGGGTGGGTGGCCATAAACTCTACATGGATGGTCCAACATATCTTTGCGGAGCATTGTTGCAGTACATGGATCGAGCCGCTGTAAGAGCAGAGAGATGCCTGTTGGTGACGGCCGGGCTCTCCACAGAGGAAGCAGGGATGGTGTATTACCATGTATTACTGTTCCCGCCTTCCCATTTGTTGTATACACAGCTCTCAATGAGCATTTTGTATACAGCTTAGGTTAAGTTTACACCACAATTCAGCTCCATCCAAGGGCGCTCCATTACAGTGTTCAAACAGATCCTTTGCACAATAAAAACCAACGTGATCCAGTGGATCCCATCTGGTGTTAGTTGAATGATGGTTTGAACCATAAGACTTCCTGCTTCCCGGCCTGTCAATCATGTAATCAACACATGTTGGCACATTGCCATTGTGCTTCATTCTTTTTTTTTTGCACCGAATGGCCCCAAAACAGGTCGGAGCACAGACGGATCCCAGCTTGACTTGAATGGGGTCCGTCGGGGATCTGGTAGTCTGCACAATTTTTTTTCTCTGCTAAACTCCCATTGTTTTGTTGGAGCTCTAAATAGCGAAGCCTGACCGCAGTGTGATGGATGCCCAGATGAGCATTACAGGCCAGGTGCTATATTGTCCCTGTAATTGGGGTTAATATATGAAAAATATCTTTAGTGTGAGAATGTCTAGGTATTTTATCACTTTATGGGGGCATTATATGTAAAATAAAAAAGTATATATATATAAAACAAAAGCCAAAATTGATACAAAACAAAAATATATATATATATAAGAAATAATTTTAAAAACAGAACTAACTGACTCAAGGTGACTCAATTTAAATAAATCATCACTTTGTGCTAAATAAAAAAATAAATAAAGCATATATATATTTTTTTTTTTCTACCTGAATTCACACACACACACACACACACATATATATATAATCTTATTTTTTTTATTAGGATTCTTTTACCTTTCTCCGTGATATGACAACAAAACAAACAAAATTAATTAAAATAAAAATAATGCCTAATGTATCTCGGAAACAAAGAGCTAATTTTGTTTTTATTGATTGAGAAGACACTTTATAGCTTTTAAATTTGCATATACAAAAAAATAAAATACACTTAAATTATTCTGGTCAGTAAAGGAAGGGGGAGCAGGTATAGCAGTGGTTCCCAACCTTAGTATAATTCATATGCTTTACTTTCCTCTATAACAGGCCCCCTGTTCCTCTCCCCAGTCCCCCGATTTACAGGTGACGTCTTCTCTAACCGGAGTTGTTTTCTTTTCTTCACTATCTGGCCTAGACCACCATGAAGATTTCTCCCATACAAGACGTCTCCACAGAACCAGCCAAACAAACATTTTAGGCTCCTTTCTGCAGTACAATACCCACCTATTTACAGACTCCCCATGTTTATTGTCACACACAATAATAGTACCCGCTGTTCGTCACCATAAAGTTGTTAGGCCCCCTCTTTGCCCCCTAATATAGCTGTAGGCCCCCAAACTGCCGCCATATATATAGTTGTAGGCCGCCATACTGTCCTGCTTTATTGCTCCACTGCTCCTCTTGTCTGGGGACCTATTGTTATGGCTCATAGCAGTAGATCCCAGGTCTGCAGGGGCAGTGGAGAAACAAAGCTGATGGTAGTTACTGCCCACAGCCGCCCAGTGCCCGCGCTTCCCCTTTGCTATCCTTCTCCGCTCCTAGGTGCAGTGACGTCAGCCTACCATTATTTTCAAAGTGGTCCAGACCAGTAGCCAGTGGCTGTCATTACTGATTTTTTTTTTCAAGTACCCCCTGGAGAACTGCTTAGTACCCCTGGGGGTACTTGTACCCCAGGTTGAGAACCACTGGGGTAGAGGTAACAAGCCCAGGTTGGAAGCAATCAAAAAAGTTAAATGCTTTGAACAGACTTTGCCTAAATCATTAGTATAAGCAGGTGTAAGAAACTTAGTAATATATAAGTATTATACATTAGTAATATATCTTATCAGAGAAATATGCCTGTTTCTTTACTTATCAGGCCTCTTTTCTGTCACACTCATCATTCACACTGAAGAACTGCTTCCAGACATATCAGTTCTCCCAGGAATCAGCTTACAGCTTCTCTTAAAAATCTATGGAGAATTGTGAGGGCAGAAGGAGAGTGACAGAAGAGAGGCATGGGAGCTGCTTGAAGCTCTAGTAAGTATTATATCGTCCCCACCAGTGCTCTATTGACAGCTAACAAGTTATATAATTCTACATATTGCACATATATGTAGGCTAGATTATACTAAAAAGTTGATTACAGTGCAGGGAAACTTTAAGTCAGAGATTTCCATTAGATATTGACTATACTAATGTAAAATGCTACTGGTAACGTGACACAATTTTAGAACTGGTAGACCAGTGTTTTCTTTACCAGTGGGCCTCCAGCTGTTGCAAAACTACAACTCCCAGCATGCCCGGACAGCCAACAGCTGGAGTCACACAGTTTTGCAACAGTTGGAGGCACACTGGTTGGAAAAGACTGCAAAACTGGGATCCAGCAACATTTTTTTTTCCATTACAAAATGTTTTTTTCCATTACAAAATGTGTCAATTAAGAATTTTATGTGTCAAGGCTGGTGTGAATCGCTAGACGAGTGACAACCCTGCTCGCAATATGGTCTCCAGAGCAGTTGCCTATTTTTTGGCTCTCATCCTCTTTTTTTTGTTTTTGTTCAGATGATGCCATCATGAAAAGCAACCATGTCTGGAATTGCCTTTTAAAGGGGTACTCCGCTAGAAATTATTATTATTATTTTCAAATCAAATGATCTGTCTTTCCAGTCTGACCACAGTGTTCTCTGCTGACACCTCTGTCCATTTTAGGAACTGTCCAGAGTAGGAGCAAATCCCCATAGCAAACCTCTCCTGCTCTGGATAGTTCCTAAAATGGCCAGAGGTGTCAACAGAGAGCACTGTGGTCAGACAGAAAATAAATTAAAAAAGAATAAAACTTCCTGTGGAGCATACAGCAGCTGATAAGTACTGGAAGGATTACGATTTTTAAATAGAAGTTATTTACAAATGTGGTTAGCTTTCTAGCACCAGTTGATTTAAAAATAAAAAAAATGCTTTCCAGCAGAGTTCCCCTTTAAGCATGCCTAACAAGAGAACAGCATGTCGCAGTGAAGTGGGCCTAATAATGGATCATTCATCTGTAGTCCGCACCGGAGGAGACCAACGTCATAGGGTTCAAACTCGACCCTGGAAATTAATGTCATAAAAGCTTCTGCCAGAATAGTAAAGCGCCTTTCTTCTCCTTTCACTTGCGGTTCGGATATTACAAGAAAATCTTTTTTTTTTTTTTTTTTTTTTTAATGCTCGACCAGCGTTAAAACACAAGAATAAAAGTAATTTGGAGAAAATAATTGTTTGGAGGGGTCTCTTTGAAAACCCAGGGACCACATATGCTCAGTCTGCCACTCCCACGTAACCACTGGAAGTTTGTAACGCAGGTTTATGAAAAGCAGTTTTTATGCAAAACGTGACATTTCTCCAGGATTAGCAGGAACTAAATGAACAATTGCTATTCTGCTTGTCAGAGCTTCTTTGTGTTATCATACTGGGTTACATAGCAGTGCATTAACGCCTGCTGCAAATTCACTCTATTCAATCCCGAGTTCAATTTTGACACAAGATTGGAAAATGCAGCCGCCGACGAATAACAAAATCTGAATGTAGATGAGAGGGGAGGAAAAAGGGGGACATGATAAAATATCACCGTAACTTTTTCTGCTGCTTCTTCTAAGATCTGCAGATCTTGTTAAGAGAAAAAAAAAATTGAGTAAAAAAAAAAAAGAAAAATCTTTGGCGCATTCGTCGTTGCAGTGATTTAACTAAAGCTTGTCACAAACTTAAAACGGCAGATGTGTTATTTTCAGATAAAGCGACCGGATGATCGGATTGATATCTCAATTGAAAAGACAGGTTTCGCTTTGTAGATTGATGCTTCCAACAAGCGAATGGTTTATTGGATTTTTTTCTTCCCTTTTCTTTTTTTTTTCATTTTTCGGTAAAACGTTAACTTGTCTTTTTTTCAAGGAGACTAAGCACCGAAGAGGAAAATATAATTATGTAACTTAGAGAATAAATTGCGTGGGGGGTGTGTCTTGGGATTGCTACACCGTAGGATTATTATGAAGCGGTAATCATGTTACGCAAACGTATGGATACCCTGTAATACACAAACAAGACGTTGTGATGTCATCATTTTAGTCTTCAATTGGAAATATTATTTCTTCAGCATACACAAGGTTTTTAGCTTATGTCCATGTATATTAATGTGATGCTCTGAACATCCAAGGCCTTGATCACATTGTCCACGGGCTCTGCTATTCGGAGTTTCGTTGGCAATCTGGCCAGAGTGCAAGCTCTATTTTTTTTTCTCCGCTAAAATCCTGTAAAATTACCGGGTAACCGACGGACACCATGTTAGTGAATGGGGTCCGTCGTGACCTGGTAGTAACCGTTTGCATGTGAAAAAAAAAGGGCCGAATGGACCCTTAAGGGGTCGGAGGATGCAAACGGCTGTGTGAACCTAGCTCTAGGACTGTGTTCACGTTGCTGTTCTGCTCCATCAGGTTCTAGGTCCATTCGGCTCTTTTTTTGAGCCTAATGGTCCCAATAATCGGTGGGGGCACAGCAGACTCCACCAGGTCCCGACAGATCCCAATAACTTGAATGGGGTCTGTTGGGAAACCGGTAGTTTACCATAGAAAAAAATAGTCTATGCACTATTTTTTTTCTTCGCTAAACTTGACAAAATTGCCGATAAAGCTCCAAATATTAGAGCTGACGGCAATGTGAAAGAGGTCTTTGTGTTTCCTTAACTACTTAAAATTTACAGTAACATTTCCCCTCTCAGTTATAAATCACTAGTAAAGTAGCTGCCCAAGTGTCCTCCCACACACGAACACCTTTAAAGGCAAAGCCACAGGCAGCACTGGGGTGCCAAAACACTTCTTTCTTCTTGGAACGAAAAGACAGTAAGGTAAGCTTGATGGTTTCAGTACACAAAATGGTCACAAAAGTTTAATGGTTGCGACACAGAAGGTGACACTTTCTGAACACAAGTTTAACTCAATTGTAATGGAAAAGCAAAGGAGACTCGGCAACTCACCATTTCATGCAAGAATCAGATTCCTTTAATCCAGGAAGTAAGAAGGGTAACACGTAACAGCAAGGAAGGGGAGGCAGGGGGTGCGGGTAGGACTGCGCGGTTTCTTGCCGAGCTGGCACTTCTTCAAGCTACATGCATGCATAGCAAACCTCTCCTGCTCCGGACAGTTCCTGACATGGACAGAGATGGCAGCAGAGAGCACTTTGGTCGGAAGGATTAAGATTTTTTAATAGATATATTTTTTCAAATCAACTGGTGCTAGAAAGATAGAATCTGTTTAACTTTATAGCACCAGTTGATTGGAAATATTTTTTTTCCATTGGAGTACCGCTTTAATGTGTTCAAATTTTAGTATTGTTTGTGCTTTTTATGTTACATGTATTAAATAATATAGCAATGTTATAGCATGCCATGACTAAGGATCATTCCTGATCCGAAACGCGTCGGTATTGTTCCTGTGTGTGATGTGTCCTTTTTTTGATCCTACAATAAAGAAGATACTTTTTTCACTGCACGATCTTTTGGACATTTTGTAAGTCTGCTGTTAGGAGCGGGGATAAGATGTCTGATCGCGGGGGTCCGGCCGCTGGGGACCCCAGACATTCAGTGCGCGGATTACTGATGCAGGGCGGAGGCTCGTGATATCACGGCCATGCCCCGCTCGTGATGTCACGGCCACGCCCCTTCAATGCAAGTCTATGGGAGGGGGCGTGACGGCCATCATGCCCCCTCCCATAGACTTGTATTGAGGGGGCGCGGCCGTGACGTCACAAGCCTCTGGCGTTGCACCCGACACTCTAAACGAACGCCGGGTGCAGCAGGGATATCCTGCCGCTGGGGACCCCGCGATCAGACATCTTTGCCCCTATACTTTGGATAGGGGATAAGATGTCTAGGGGCGGAGTACACCTTTAACATTGATAATTGTGATAACTGTGATGACCAAAATGTATATCACAGTATTTAACGGTATTTGTTTTTTAAAAGGGAATTTTTTATTTAATTTTCATTTCATTTTTAAAATGAGAAAAGGGGGGGTGATTCTGGCTTTTATTAGGGGAGGGGTTAAATGATCTTTATTAACTTTTTTTTTTCACTTTTTTTTTTGCAATGTTATAGCCCCCATTGCATACATTGATCTTATACATTGATCATTGTTATCCCGTTGGATAACATTGATCAATGATTCTGCCGCTTTACTGCTCCTGCCTGGATCTCAGGAACTGAGCAGTCATTCGGCGATCAGAAACGCCGGAGGAAGGTAGGGGACACTCCTCGTGTCTTCCAGCTGTTCGGGACGCCATGATTTCGCCGTGGTGATCCCGAACAGCCCACTGAGCTAACCGGCACTGATTAGCTTTCACTTAAGACGCAGCGATCAACATTGATCGCCGCGTCTAGAGGGTAAATACCATGATCGGTGCCACACGCTATTAGCCACGGGTCCCGGCCATTGCTAGGTGCTGGGCCCCACTCACTATGATGCGGGGCCACGGCATGGCCCCACATTATAGGAAGGGAGCGGGCTGAGGGCATACAGGTACGCCCTCGTCCCTAACACGGTATACACTCACCGGTATTCATATCATAAGAAAAAACACACCAGTATGCGGTATGAACCGGTAGACCGCCCAGCACTATGAACACATATGTCTGCAGTGATGATTTATTGTGTATATGGGTGTCTAGTGCATTATGTTTATCTACATGTTAATGTAAATAATTGTGATCACTTATATATCTGCAGTGATGATTTATTGTGTATATAATTGTGTTTATCTACATGTTAATGTAAATAATTGTGATCACTTATATATCTGCAGTGATGATTTATTGTGTATATAATTGTGTTTATCTACATGTTAATGTAAATAATTGTGATCACTTATATATCTGCAGTGATGATTTATTGTTGATGCCTTTGAGCTCCCAGGAATTGTGTCCAGCCGCAGTCAGTCCCATGTGAATTAATTCCAAATGTGTTACTTGTATTGTGTTACCCAGCACGGAGGCACGGGGCCCATCACATTCACAGTTTAGGTTTGTGCTCGACAAAAAAAAGGAAAGCAAGAAATTGTGACAGTTTTAGCCGCCCACGTTGCTCCGCGCAGTCACCTCCGCGCCGCGCTTTCTTAATTGTTGAGTGATTGTTTGTGTTATGAAAATGTGATAGCTGCTGTTACAGTTATGTAACCTTGTGATTCCTAAATGGAGCAAACCACTAATTGCTAAATACATTGTCACATTCCCACCGCCAATCAGCTGCGTAACCTCCTCTGTTCTTATTAACCCCAACCTGACGGATCACCCAAAATCAGTCGTGTCACTGATTTATTGTTGTATAAGAGCAGCTTTACCCCGGATTGCTTTTGACACCTCTACTTAGGTTAGTTATCTTTGTATCATGGCCTCCCAAGGACTAGAAAAAGTAATGGGAAAGGTAGTCCTATTAGTCAGGCGGACAGTCCCAGACATACTGGAGGACTTGAGTCATGAAGATCCGACCAAAGAGCACGGGACTCTAGAGGTGAGGGGTTATTACAGCCCCGCATTTTATTGTGTATTGTCTATTTGTGATTTATAGTATTAGATATATCAGGGCAATGTTTTCAACTAGTGCGCCTCCAGCTATTGCAAAACTACAATTCCCAGCATGCCGGGCATCTTTTAGTGAATATCTTAGGCTGATACTTATCGGTATATAGTGAATATCTTAGGATGATACTTATCTGTATATAGTGAATATCTTAGGATAATACTTATCTGTATATAGTGAATATCTTAGGATAATATTTATCTGTATATAGTGAATATCTTAGGACAATACTTATCTGTATATAGTGAATATCTTAGGACAATACTTATCTGTATATAGTGAATATCTTAGGATAATACTTATCTGTATATAGTGAATATCTTAGGCTGATACTTATCTGTATATAGTGAATATCTTAGGATGATACTTATCTGTATATAGTGAATATCTTAGGACAATACTTATCTGTATATAGTGAATATCTTAGAATAATACTGATCTATATAGTGAATATCTTAGGCCAATACTTATCTGTATATAGTGAATATCTTAGGATAATACTTATCTGTATATAGTGAATGTCTTAGGATAATACTTATCTGTATATAGTGAATATCTTAGGATAATACTTATCTGTATATAGTGAATATCTTAGGATAATACTTATCTGTATATAGTGAATATCTTAGGATAATACTTATCTGTATATAGTGAATATCTTAGGATAATACTTATCTGTATATAGTGAATATCTTAGGATAATACTTATCTGTATATAGTGAATATCTTAGGACAATACTTATCTGTATATAGTGAATATCTTAGGATGATACTTATCTGTATATAGTGAATATCTTAGGATAATACTGATCTATATAGTGAATATCTTAGGATAATACTTATCTGTATATAGTGAATATCTTAGGATAATACTTATCTGTATATAGTGAATATCTTAGGATAATACTTATCTGTATATAGTGAATATCTTAGGATAATACTTATCTGTATATAGTGAATGTCTTAGGATAATACTTATCTGTATATAGTGAATATCTTAGGATAATACTTATCTGTATATAGTGAATATCTTAGGATAATACTGATCTATATAGTGAATATCTTAGGCCAATACTTATCTGTATATAGTGAATATCTTAGGATAATACTTATCTGTATATAGTGAATGTCTTAGGATAATACTTATCTGTATATAGTGAATATCTTAGGATAATACTTATCTGTATATAGTGAATATCTTAGGATAATACTTATCTGTATATAGTGAATATCTTAGGATAATACTTATCTATATAGTGAATATCTTAGGACAATACTTATCTGTATATAGTGAATATCTTAGGACAATACTTATCTGTATATAGTGAATATCTTAGGATAATACTTATCTGTATATAGTGAATATCTTAGGCTGATACTTATCTGTATATAGTGAATATCTTAGGATGATACTTATCTGTATATAGTGAATATCTTAGGATAATACTTATCTGTATATAGTGAATATCTTAGGCTGATACTTATCTGTATATAGTGAATATCTTAGGACAATACTTATCTGTATATAGTGAATATCTTAGGACAATACTTATCTGTATATAGTGAATATCTTAGGATAATACTTATCTGTATATAGTGAATATCTTAGGATAATACTTATCTGTATATAGTGAATATCTTAGGACAATACTTATCTGTATATAGTGAATATCTTAGGATAATACTTATCTGTATATAGTGAATATCTTAGGATAATACTTATCTGTATATAGTGAATATCTTAGGACAATACTTATCTGTATAGAGTAAATATCTTAGGATAATACTGATCTATATAGTGAATATCTTAGGCCAATACTTATCTGTATATAGTGAATATCTTAGGATAATACTTATCTGTATATAGTGAATATCTTAGGATAATACTTATCTGTATATAGTGAATATCTTAGGATAATACTTATCTGTATATAGTGAATATCTTAGGATAATACTTATCTGTATATAGTGAATATCTTAGGATGATACTTATCTGTATATAGTGAATATCTTAGGCCGATACTTATCTGTATATAGTGAATATCTTAGGATAATACTTATCTGTATATAGTGAATATCTTAGGATAATACTTATCTGTATATAGTGAATATCTTAGGATAATACTTATCTGTATATAGTGAATATCTTAGGATAATACTTATCTG
The DNA here is from genome assembly GCF_029499605.1 of Hyla sarda. NCBI lineage: Eukaryota > Metazoa > Chordata > Amphibia > Anura > Hylidae > Hyla > Hyla sarda. The sequence goes on from NC_079195.1 coordinate 231,248,187, forward strand.
TATATAGTGAATATCTTAGGACAATACTTATCTGTATATAGTGAATATCTTAGGATAATACTTATCTGTATATAGTGAATATCTTAGGATAATACTTATCTGTATATAGTGAATATCTTAGGATAATACTTATCTGTATATAGTGAATATCTTAGGATAATACTTATCTGTATATAGTGAATATCTTAGGACAATACTTATCTGTATATAGTGAATATCTTAGGATAATACTTATCTGTATATAGTGAATATCTTAGGATAATACTTATCTGTATATAGTGAATATCTTAGGATAATACTTATCTGTATATAGTGAATATCTTAGGATAATACTTATCTGTATATAGTGAATATCTTAGAATGATACTTATCTGTATATAGTGAATATCTTAGGATAATACTTATCTGTATATAGTGAATATCTTAGGATAATACTTATCTGTATATAGTGAATATCTTAGGACAATACTTATCTGTATATAGTGAATATCTTAGGATAATACTTATCTGTATATAGTGAATATCTTAGTATAATACTTATCTGTATATAGTGAATATCTTAGGATAATACTTATCTGTATATAGTGAATATCTTAGGATAATACTTATCTGTATATAGTGAATATCTGAGGAGGATTCATGGTAAATATAGGCAGCATTAGGAAATAATTTTAGTGATGGCTGAAAACACCATGCCTGCCACATCAGCTAAAACAGGTAAGCACAGTGTATGTGATCTTCTCTGGCATGAAGATGAGATTGTACATGTAAACACTGATGCACTAACAGGGTCATCTATATATCTATTTGTGCTCTGGATTGCTGTATACGTGATATACCGTCCTCTCTGTTATTTCTTTATTCTCTGCACTCTGTCACTTTAAATACTTTTGCAAACAAATGTCTTTAAATTAAAAAAAGAAAAAGCTATTTTTTATTCACACAGGGTTTATGTTGCCACCTGAACATCTGGACTCGATTTCTGTGTATGTTTTATAATGAGTGTTTTTTCTCGATAAAATGACAAGTTCTTGTGTAGTTTATTCTTTGCATGTTTCATATCGGGAGACAGGTGGGCTCTTCAATCAATAATTCTCTCATAACTGCTGTTCCCATTTACATAATTATATGGGCACTTGTATGGAGCCAATCTCCCCATGGGATTTAGAGAACCGCACAAACGCCAGTGAAGGAGCCGCACTCGTAAAACGCTGCGAGAGAAGGACAGCGCAGAAGGTGCAAGAGAAAACCACTTGTGGGAATTAGATCTGATTATCCCTGTGATGTCACCATAAGTGATGCTACAAAGGACGGAGTCCACTAATCCGGGACACTTTATGCTACTGTTATTAATCATTAAAGGACATCTGTAGTGCTCTGAACTTTATTCCCTTTCCGAAGTTTTAGATTGCGGTGGTCAGAGCGCTGGGGCCCCCCCCGCGATCTCCTATACGGGGCCGCGGCAATGTACAGGAAAGTGGGTGTTCTGTCCCCGCATGACGCGGCAGCCAAAAAGACAAGGAGAACATGACAAGGTGACGCGTTTTCGGGACTAAGGTCCAGCCTTAGGACCGAAAGTTCAGAGCACTACAGATGTCCTTTAAGGTATCATGGCATCGAGTCCACACGGGTCATCAGATTGCACATACTCCTTTTTATGTTTTGTTTTTTGTTTACTTTTTGGATTTTTGGTTTTGCATTGCTGATACCTAAAAGCAAGTAAAGAACAATTCTGTTCAGCTTCATATTAAGTTATCTAAAGGGGTCATCCAACATAAGGTGACTTTAGTACTTACCTGCCAGACAGTAATGGACATGCTTAGGAAGGATCCAGGCTAAATATTTTGAGTCCACTACAATGCTGCAGCTTTCTTTTGTGAAATGGCTGTATCCTGTTGGAGTTTCTTCCCTCCAACTACAATCTCCAGGATCCCTTGTTTCTAGATGGGAGGTCACTTTTCTCCCTCTCAAACATCAGCCACCCCACCCATTGAAACACAGCTAGGCTCCTTTCCATGCGTGCTGTGCTTGAAATTGTATATCGGAACAGTATGATAGCAGTTAAATTTTTGTACATAGAAGCAGAATTATAGTAGTTATATAGGAGGCAGTATTATAGTAGTTATATTCTTGTATATAGAAGTATTATAGTAGTTATATTCTTGTATATAGAAGTATTATAGTAGTTATATTCTTGTATATAGAAGTATTATAGTAGTTATATTCTTGTATATAGGGGCAGTATTATAGTAGTTATATTCTTGTATATAGAAGTATTATATTAGTTATATTCTTGTATATAGGAGCAGTGTTATAGTAGATATATTCTTGTATATAGGAGCAGTATTATAGTAGTTATATTCTTGTATATAGGAGAAGTATTATAGTAGTTATATTCTTGTATATAGGAGCAGTATTATAGTAGTTATATTCTTGTATATAGGAGGCAGTATTATAGTAATTATATTTTTGTATATAGGAGTAGTATTATAGTAGTTATATTCTTGTATATAGGAGCAGTATTATAGTAGTTATATTCTTGTATATAGGAGCAGTATTATAGTAGTTATATTCTTGTATATAGGAGGAAGCATTATGGTAGTTATATTCTTGTATATAGGAGCAGTATTATAGTAGTTATATTCTTGTATATATAGGAGGCAGTATTATAGTAGTTATATTCTTGTATATAGGGAGCAGTATTATAGGAGTTATATTCTTGTATTTAGAAGCAGTATTATAGTAGTTATATTCTTGTATATAGGGAGCAGTATTATAGTAGTTATATTCTTGTATATAGGAGCAGTATTATAGTAGTTATATTCTTGTATATAGGAGCAGTATTATAGTCGTTATATTCTTGTATACAGGAGCAGTATTATAGTAGTTATATTCTTGTATATAGGAGCAGTATTATAGTAGTTATATTGTCACGATGCCGGCTGGCAGGTAGTGGATCCTCTGTGCCAGAGAGGGATTGGCGTGGACCGTGCTAGTGGACCGGTTCTAAGTCACTACTGGTTTTCACCAGAGCCCGCCGCAAAGCGGGATGGACTTGCTGCGGCGGTAGTGACCAGGTCGTATCCACTAGCAACGGCTCAACCTCTCTGGCTGCTGAAGATAGGCGCGGTACAAGGGAGTAGACAGAAGCAAGGTCGGACGTAGCAGAAGGTCGGGGGCAGGCGGCAAGGTTCGTAGTCAGGGTGGATAGCAGAAGTACTGGTACACAGGCTTTGGACACACAAAACGCTTTCACTGGCACAAGGCAACAAGATCCGGCAAGGGAGTGCATGGGAGGAGGTCAGATAAAGGCAGGGAGCAGATGGAAGCCAATTAAGCTAATTGGGCCAGGCACCAATCATTGGTGCACTGGCCCTTTAAGTCTCAGGGAGCTGGCGCGCGCGCGCCCTAGAGAGCGGAGCCGCGCGCGCCAGCACATGACAGCAGGGGACGGGAACGGGTAAGTGACCTGGGATGCGATTCGCGAGCGGGCGCGTCCCGCTGTGCGAATCGCATCCCCGACGGCCATGACAGTGCAGCGCTCCCGGTCAGCGGGACCGACCGGGGCGCTGCGGAGAGAGAGACGCCGTACGCGCTCCGGGGAGGAACGGGGACCCGGAGCGCTAGGCGTAACATATATTCTTGTATATAGGAGCAGTATTATAGTAGTTATATTCTTGTATATAGGAGCAGTATTATAGTAGGTATATTCTTGTATATAGGAGCAGTATTATAGTAGTTATATTCTTGTATGTGGGAGCAGTATTATAGTAGTTATATTCTTGTATATAGGAGCATTATTATAGTAGATATATTCTTGTATATAGGAAGCAGTATTATAGTAGTAATATTCTTGTATAAAGGAGCAGTATTATAGTAGTTATATTCTTGTATATAGGAGCAGCATTATAGTAGTTATATTCTTGTATATAGGAGCAGTATTATAGTAGTTATATTCTTGTATATAGGAGCAGTATTATAGTAGTTATATTCTTGTATATAGGAGGCAGTATTATATTAGTAATATTCTTGTATATAGGGACAGTATTATTGTAGTTATATTCTTGTATATAGGGGCAGTATTATAGCAGTTATATTCTTGTATATAGGAGCAGTATTATAGTAGTTATATTCTTGTATATAGGAGCAGTATTATAGTAGTTATATTCTTGTATATAGGAGCAGTATTATAGAAGTTATATTCCTGTATATAAGAGCAGTATTATAGTAGTTATATTCTTGTATATAGGAGCAGTATTATAGTAGTTATATTCTTGTATATAGGAGCAGTATTATAGTAGTTATATTCTTGTATATAGGAGGCAGTATTATAGTAGTTATATTCCTGTATATAAGAGCAGTATTATAGTAGTTATATTCTTGTATATGGGAGCAGTATTATAGTAGTTATATTCTTGTATATAGGAGCAGTATTATAGTAGTTATATTCTTGTATATAGGAGCAGTATTATAGTAGTTATATTCTTGTATATAGGAGCAGTATTATTGTAGTTATATTCTTGTATATAGGAGGCAGTATTATAGTAGTTATATTCCTGTATATAAGAGCAGTATTATAGTAGTTATATTCTTGTATATAGGAGCAGTATTATAGTAGTTATATTCTTGTATATAGGAAGCAGTATTATAGTAGTTATATTCTTGTATATAGGGGCAGTATTATAGTAGTTATATTCTTGTATATAGGAGCAGTATTATAGTAGTTATATAGAAGAGATCAGTTCAGAATAGTTGCCGCTGTCATTGATCATGATGACCCATAGAAATACATTATTAGCGGGAGAATGTTCCTTCAGGGTTATAATGGCATTATGTTGTCTTGCTTCTTATGTGATTTATGTTAATTTCAGTTTTGAGCACTATTTCTCATACTGTGTATTGTTACGCCGAGCGCTCCGGGTCCCCGCTCCTCCCCGGAGCGCTCGCTACACTCTCTCCGCTGCAGCGCTCCGGTCAGATCCACTGACCCGGGGCGCTGCGATTCTGCTTCCAGCCGGGATGCGATTCGCGATGCGGGTAGCGCCCGCTCGCGATGCGCACCCCGGCTCCCGTACCTGACTCGCTCTCCCTCGGTCCTGTCCCGGCGCGCGCGGCCCCGCTCCCTAGGGCGCGCGCGCGCCGGGTCTTTGCGATTTAAAGGGCCACTGCGCCGCTGATTGGCGCAGTGATTCCAATTAGTGTCTTCACCTGTGCACTTCCCTATATCACCTCACTTCCCCTGCACTTCCCTGCCGGATCTTGTTGCCATTGTGCCAGTGAAAGCGTTCCTTGTATGTTCCTAGCCTGTGTTCCAGACCTCCTGCCGTTGCCCCTGACTACGATCCTTGCTGCCTGCCCCGACCTTCTGCTACGTCCGACCTTGCTTCTGTCTACTCCCTTGTACCGCGCCTATCTTCAGCAGCCAGAGAGGTTGAGCCGTTGCTAGTGGATACGACCTGGTCACTACCGCCGCAGCAAGACCATCCCGCTTTGCGCGGGCTCTGGTGAAAACCAGTAGTGACTTAGAACCGATCCACTAGCACGGTCCACGCCAATCCCTCTCTGGCACAGAGGATCCACTACCTGCCAGCCGGCATCGTGACAGTAGATCCGGCCATGGATCCCGCTGAAGTTCCTCTGCCAGTTGTCGCTGACCTCACCACGGTGGTCGCCCAGCAGTCACAACAGATAGCGCAACAAGGCCAACAGCTGTCTCAACTGACCGTTATGCTACAACAGTTACTACCACAGCTTCAGCAGTCATCTCCTCCGCCAGCTCCTGCACCTCCTCCGCAGCGAGTGGCCGCTCCTGGGCTACGCCTATCCTTGCCGGATAAATTTGATGGGGACTCTAAGTTTTGCCGTGGCTTTCTTTCCCAATGTTCCCTGCATCTGGAGATGATGTCGGACCTGTTTCCCACTGAAAGGTCTAAGGTGGCTTTCGTAGTCAGCCTTCTGTCCGGAAAAGCCCTGTCATGGGCCACACCGCTCTGGGACCGCAATGACCCCGTCACTGCCTCTGTACACTCCTTCTTCTCGGAAATCCGAAGTGTCTTTGAGGAACCTGCCCGAGCCTCTTCTGCTGAGACTGCCCTGTTGAACCTGGTCCAGGGTAATTCTTCCGTTGGCGAGTACGCCGTACAATTCCGTACTCTTGCTTCAGAATTGTCCTGGAATAATGAGGCCCTCTGCGCGACCTTTAAAAAAGGCCTATCCAGCAACATTAAAGATGTTCTGGCCGCACGAGAAATTCCTGCTAATCTACATGAACTTATTCACCTAGCCACTCGCATTGACATGCGTTTTTCCGAAAGGCGTCAGGAGCTCCGCCAAGATATGGACTCTGTTCGCACGAGGCGTTTCTTCTCCTCGGCTCCTCTCTCCTCTGGTCCCCTGCAATCTGTTCCTGTGCCTCCCGCCGTGGAGGCTATGCAGGTCGACCGGTCTCGCCTGACACCTCAAGAGAGGACACGACGCCGCATGGAGAACCTCTGCCTGTACTGTGCTAGTACCGAACACTTCCTGAGGGATTGTCCTATCCGTCCTCCCCGCCTGGAAAGACGTCCGCTGACTCCGCACAAAGGTGAGACAGTCCTTGATGTCTACTCTGCTTCTCCACGTCTTACTGTGCCTGTGCGGATGTCTGCCTCTGCCTTCTCCTTCTCTACCGTGGCCTTCTTGGACTCTGGATCTGCAGGAAATTTTATTTTGGCCTCTCTCGTCAACAGGTTCAACATCCCAGTGACCAGTCTCGCCAGACCCCTTTACATCAATTGTGTAAACAATGAAAGATTGGACTGTACCATACGCTTCCGCACGGAGCCCCTTCTAATGAGCATCGGATCTCATCACGAGAGGATTGAACTTTTGGTCCTCCCCAATTGCACCTCGGAAATTCTCCTTGGACTTCCCTGGCTTCAACTTCATTCCCCAACCCTGGATTGGTCCACTGGGGAGATCAAGAGTTGGGGGCCCTCTTGTTCCAAGGACTGTCTAAGACCGGTTCCCAGTAACCCTTGCCGTGACTCTGTGGTTCCCTCAGTAACCGGTCTCCCTAAGGCCTATATGGACTTCGCGGATGTTTTCTGCAAAAAACAAGCTGAGACTCTACCTCCTCACAGGCCTTATGATTGCCCTATCGACCTCCTCCCGGGTACTACTCCACCCCGGGGCAGAATTTATCCTCTCTCTGCCCCAGAGACTCTTGCCATGTCTGAGTATGTCCAGGAAAATTTAAAAAAGGGCTTTATCCGTAAATCCTCCTCTCCTGCCGGAGCTGGATTTTTCTTTGTGTCCAAAAAAGATGGCTCCCTACGTCCTTGCATTGACTACCGCGGTCTTAATAAAATCACGGTTAAGAACCGCTACCCCCTACCCCTCATCTCTGAACTCTTTGATCGCCTCCAAGGTGCCCACATCTTTACTAAATTGGACTTAAGAGGCGCCTATAACCTCATCCGCATCAGAGAGGGGGATGAGTGGAAAACGGCGTTTAACACCAGAGATGGACACTTTGAGTATCTGGTCATGCCCTTTGGCCTGTGCAACGCCCCTGCTGTCTTCCAAGACTTTGTCAATGAAATTTTTCGTGATCTGTTATACTCCTGTGTTGTTGTATATCTGGACGATATCCTAATTTTTTCTGCCAATCTAGAAGAACACCGCCAGCATGTCCGTATGGTTCTTCAGAGACTTCGTGACAATCAACTCTATGCCAAAATTGAGAAATGTCTGTTTGAATGCCAATCTCTTCCTTTTCTAGGATATTTGGTCTCTGGCCAGGGACTACAAATGGATCCAGACAAACTCTCTGCCGTCTTAGATTGGCCACGCCCCTCCGGACTCCGTGCTATCCAACGCTTTTTGGGGTTCGCCAATTATTACAGGCAATTTATTCCACATTTTTCTACCGTTGTGGCTCCTATCGTGGCTTTAACCAAAAAAAATGCCGATCCCAAGTCGTGGCCTCCTCAAGCGGAAGACGCCTTTAAACGACTCAAGTCTGCCTTTTCTTCGGCTCCCGTGCTCTCCAGACCTGACCCTTCCAAACCCTTCCTATTGGAGGTTGATGCCTCCTCAGTGGGAGCTGGAGCTGTTCTTTTACAAAAAAATTCTTCCGGGCATGCTGTCACTTGTGGTTTTTTTTCTAGGACCTTCTCTCCGGCGGAGAGGAACTACTCCATCGGGGATCGAGAGCTTCTAGCCATTAAATTAGCACTTGAGGAATGGAGGCATCTGCTGGAGGGATCAAGATTTCCAGTTATTATTTACACCGACCACAAGAACCTCTCCTACCTCCAGTCTGCCCAACGGCTGAATCCTCGCCAGGCCCGGCGGTCTCTGTTCTTTGCCCGATTTAATTTTGAGATTCACTTTCGTCCTGCCGATAAGAACATTAGGGCCGATGCTCTCTCTCGTTCCTCGGATGCCTCAGAAGTTGAACTCTCTCCGCAACACATCATTCCACCTGACTGCCTGATCTCCACTTCTCCAGCCTCCATCAGGCAAACTCCTCCAGGAAAGACCTTTGTTTCTCCACGCCAACGCCTCGGAATCCTCAAATGGGGTCACTCCTCCCATCTCGCTGGTCATGTGGGCATCAAGAAATCTGTGCAACTCATCTCCCGCTTCTATTGGTGGCCGACTCTGGAGACGGATGTTGTGGACTTTGTGCGAGCCTGCACTATCTGTGCCCGGGATAAGACTCCTCGCCAGAAGCCCGCTGGTTTTCTTCATCCCCTGCCTGTCCCCGAACAGCCTTGGTCTCTGATTGGTATGGATTTTATTACTGATTTACCCCCTTCCCGTGGCAACACTGTTATTTGGGTGGTCGTTGATCGATTCTCCAAAATGGCACATTTCATCCCTCTTCCTGGTCTTCCTTCAGCGCCTCAGTTGGCTAAACAATTTTTTGTACACATTTTTCGTCTTCACGGGTTGCCTACGCAGATCGTCTCGGATAGAGGCGTCCAATTCGTGTCTAAATTCTGGAGGGCTCTCTGTAAACAACTCAAGATTAAATTAAATTTTTCTTCTGCATATCATCCCCAGTCCAATGGACAAGTAGAAAGAATTAACCAAGTCTTGGGTGATTATTTGCGACATTTTGTTTCCTCCCGCCAGGTTGACTGGGCAGATCTCCTTCCATGGGCCGAATTCTCGTATAACTTCAGAGTCTCTGAATCTTCCTCCAAATCCCCATTTTTCGTGGTGTACGGCCGTCACCCTCTTCCCCCCCCTCCCTACCCCCTTGCCCTCTGGTCTGCCCGCTGTGGATGAGATTTCTCGTGACCTTTCCATTATATGGAGAGAGACCCAAAATTCTCTCTTACAGGCTTCTTCACGCATGAAGAGGTTCGCGGATAAGAAAAGAAGAGCTCCTCCCGTTTTTTCCCCTGGAGACAAGGTATGGCTCTCCGCTAAATATGTCCGCTTCCGTGTCCCTAGCTACAAGTTGGGACCACGCTATCTTGGTCCTTTCAAAATTTTGTGTCAAATTAATCCTGTCTCTTACAAACTTCTTCTTCCTCCTTCTCTTCGTATCCCTAATGCCTTTCACGTCTCTCTTCTTAAACCACTCATCCTCAACCGTTTTTCTCCCAAATCTGTTCCTCCCACTCCTGTTTCCGGCTCCTCGGACATCTTCTCTGTCAAAGAGATCTTAGCCTCTAAAAAGGTCAGAGGGAAAACTTTTTTTTTAGTGGACTGGGAGGGTTGTGGTCCTGAAGAGAGATCCTGGGAACCTGAGGACAACATCCTAGATAAAAGTCTGCTCCTCAGGTTCTCAGGCCCTAAAAAGAGGGGGAGACCCAAGGGGGGGGGTACTGTTACGCCGAGCGCTCCGGGTCCCCGCTCCTCCCCGGAGCGCTCGCTACACTCTCTCCGCTGCAGCGCTCCGGTCAGATCCACTGACCCGGGGCGCTGCGATTCTGCTTCCAGCCGGGATGCGATTCGCGATGCGGGTAGCGCCCGCTCGCGATGCGCACCCCGGCTCCCGTACCTGACTCGCTCTCCCTCGGTCCTGTCCCGGCGCGCGCGGCCCCGCTCCCTAGGGCGCGCGCGCGCCGGGTCTTTGCGATTTAAAGGGCCACTGCGCCGCTGATTGGCGCAGTGATTCCAATTAGTGTCTTCACCTGTGCACTTCCCTATATCACCTCACTTCCCCTGCACTTCCCTGCCGGATCTTGTTGCCATTGTGCCAGTGAAAGCGTTCCTTGTATGTTCCTAGCCTGTGTTCCAGACCTCCTGCCGTTGCCCCTGACTACGATCCTTGCTGCCTGCCCCGACCTTCTGCTACATCCGACCTTGCTTCTGTCTACTCCCTTGTACCGCGCCTATCTTCAGCAGCCAGAGAGGTTGAGCCGTTGCTAGTGGATACGACCTGGTCACTACCGCCGCAGCAAGACCATCCCGCTTTGCGGCGGGCTCTGGTGAAAACCAGTAGTGACTTAGAACCGATCCACTAGCACGGTCCACGCCAATCCCTCTCTGGCACAGAGGATCCACTACCTGCCAGCCGGCATCGTGACATGTATAATACGGGGACGGGACGATACTGAGAATTCTGGGACATTGTGTGCGTCTTCTCTGACCTGTACACCACATTTGTATCAAGGCACAATTATTTCCAGGCGCAAATCTGTAAAACCTGGAATCTTTCCCTGAACATGACTCTCTGGGTGCAGACAATTGTGTTTGTTCAAAAATGTGATTATACTAATGACATTATTAGAACATCGGTGTCATGAAAAAAATGAATCACATTATTTGTGTTGACAGCGATGTCACAACATCAGAAACATCGGAGTCATCGTGTGCTATAACCATTGTGGCAGCGTCTCTGCCGTCTTCACACATCTGCCTGGATATGAGTGAAAAGAGCAAAACGAAACATTTCAGACAAACAAGAGCGTTTCCCACAATCCTATTGGTTGTTCTGGACAGAGCAGCAATTTTCTTACTGCACAATTCCTTAAAGGTGTACTCCGCCCCTAGACATATTATCCTCTATCCAAAGGATAAGGGGATAAGATGTCTGATCAGCTGCGGCACCCCAGATATCCGGAGCATGGAGCGAACTTATATAGACTTGCATTAAGGGGGCATGGCCGTGACATCACGAACAGGCATGACCATGACGTCATGAGCCTCCGACGCTCTAAACGAACACCAGGTGCAGCAGGATAGGGGATAAGATGTCTAGGGGCGGAGTACCCCTTTAAAGAAGCACAACATATGCTATTACTGCAAATTAATAGGGTTCTTGTGTATGTCTTTGGCTTACCTGTTTTATCTAATGTGGCAGGCATGAGTTCACAGCCATATTAATAGCAAATTAATCACTGAAATGGTTTTCTAATGCTTCAAACTGGAAGCTATCAGGAGTGATCTGAAAGGAGATGATGTCATCCTGTAGTTCACAGAAAGCCAGGTGACCCATTACTGACCACTTCCTCTGACACATTAAAGGGGTATTCCTCCCCTAGACATGGCCGAAACCCCCGCAATCTCCGGGCCAGCTTGAATAGGGGATAAGATGTCTGGGGACGGAGTACCCCTTTAAATACTTAGATATTCTATGGGTCAAACTTTTGATCACATGACCCAGTAACAGTTATGAAATGCATAGATGCAGTTGTGCTGGAATGAAACAGATAGTGCTGCTGGATTAGTGATGGTGTGTGTGTATGATATAGGAAAAAAATAACTAACATTCCCTTATGGTTCTTTTAAATATGGCTAAAGGTATTTTGTGATGTCTTTCCTAAACCTTTCCTTAAATGCAGCAATTTTTTATTTTTGTGTTCTCTCTTTTTTTTACTTCTTACATTTTTAAATCGTTAACTCTTTCAGTTTTTCCCCTACAGATCCATATAAGGAGTCGTTTTATACGTTACCAATTGTATGTTGTAAGGACATCACTTATTTCTCCACAAACGTACGGTAAAGCCAAAATAAGTTATTTTTAGGGGGCACAATTAGAAAAATATTCAATTTTGCAAGTTAGTGTGTGTTACAATAAATTGACACATTATTTTTATTCTGTAATTAAATACAATTACAATTATTCCCAATTTATATGGGTTTTATTTTACAACTTAAAAAAATAATAAGAAAGAAAATAAATATGCCTAAAGACTACCTGTCATGATCTTCATACATTTTTTAATTCTCCCAGTTCATTCCCCCCATCATGATAAATGACCACCTGCCTTTATTTTTAGTGTTTTTTTAGTTTTATACCCTTGATATTGTGCTATATATTCTGCTCAGTCTCATTTAGCTCCATGGACTGAGAAGGGGCGTTACCCAGCAGACATGATGTCATCTGAAGTCTTGCTGGGGAGAATTTCCACCCTCTCTCTGTTATGCTTCTCTGAACACACAGCCTAGAGCAGTTAAGTGTATGATGAGCTGTGATTTTCTGAGACCTCACACCCCTCCTCAGCTCTGAATTCTCACTGAACTCCACAGTGTGCTCAGGTCTGCCCAGCAGCTGCAAAAGGGAGCAGAAATATTTAGCACAATGTTTAGCACAATATTTAGGCCTATGCACTGAAGGCATCATGACTACAGTAGTGTTTTCCAAACAGGGTGCCTCCGGCTGTTGCAGGGCTACAACTCCTAGCCAGCAGGCTGTCTAGAAATGCATTGCACATAGTGAACTCCTTATTCTCCTTTTTTGTGTCTGCTTACTCTCTTATTGACTTCCAATAAATACCTGACTGCTGCTCCAATACCTGACCTAAATGTCGTGTGTGAATCTATCCCAACGCCTTTACTGAAATGTCTCCCCTGTATGTGAGCAGGTGTCTGACTATAAAAGAATTAGGGCTTTAATTATTTCAATCTATAGGTTCTTTTTTATGGCTTCTGTCTTATGGAATTAGATGGATAGGACCTATAAATTTCTCCATGGGAACACAAAGCGTTTTATTGGGGAGCTGCTGGAGAATTACACCGAGCGGCAGCTGATGGGAAGATGAGAATGGCCGCATGGAATGAGTGAGGACCAAGGGTGGCAGCGGCACAGACAGAAGAGATTGAGAGCCTGCATTAGCCCCGCGCTGCTATAGAAGCATAGAAATGCCTTATATTTCAGGAAGATTGTGGAGCCAGAAATGGACAGATTTACGGCCGGAATAAAGAAAACACTCATGTACGATGCCAAAACTGTGCCACTGATTGATGCAATACTGAAGACTTATTGACCGGTTATACGGGAGAAGATTGGACTTGATTTGGACGAGGCTATAAGGAGCACTGGCATTGACTTTTTTATTTTCAGATTGCAGGGATGCGTGTCCTTGTTCAATGTATTGATTCTGAGATATATGTTAGAAGCTGTATCTATCTGTTTGTTTTATTATATTTCAGGTCGACACTGAAAATACATATATGGTACAACAATATGAGATGGATTGGCTTTGCCAAAAATAACACAGAACATTGATGCGTAACAGCGGCCCACACAGCAGTGTTGTAATTGTTTTGTAAGTGGCATCATATATGAGTTGTGCGAGTCAATACAAATGTCACACAAAGATGAATAATATAACGGCTGTAAAGATGTAAAATTAAGAAGTGTGTGCAGAAAGAGCCATCAGGAGGATTCAGTGGAGAAAAAAGTGAGTTTTGGGGGGGCATTTTTTTAGCTTATTTTTGATTAAAAGAGGCTAAACTCCAAAAAATGAATATATTTTCTATCGGCCCAACCTGAACTAATAAAATAATAACTTGAATACGAACTATTAAAGGGGTATTCCAGCCTTATACATCTTATCTCCTATCCAAAGGATAGGGCATACGATGTATGATCACAGGGCTCCTGCCGCTCGGACCCCCACGATCTCAGTGCAGCCCCTAGCATGCTGTACTGGGAGCTGCCCTTGAGACATGATGTCACGCCACACCCCCTCCATTCATGTTCCACCCCCTCCCATAGACAGCGCATGGCGTCACGAGGGAACGTGGCCATGACGTTACGTCTCGGTCTCGGAGGCAGCGACCGGCATAGAATGCTGGGGACTGCATAGAGATCGCGGGAGTCCCAGTGGCGGGACCGCTGCGATCATAGATCTTATCCCCTATCCTTTGGATAGGGGATAAAATGTATAAGGCCAGAATACCCCTTTAAAATAATGTATTGGTCCCGCTCATGAATGGCGTAAATACTACAGAAAAAAACGCCAGAATTGGGGGTTTATTTGGTAATGTAAAAATTTAATAAAAAGCAATCAAGAAGTCATATTTACTCCCAGTAAAACTACAGATTGCAGTGCAAAAAAAATTGCTTAAATACAGCTTAAATACAGCCAGAAAACTAAAAAAGTTATAGTGGTCAGAATATAACGATTTAAAGGATTAATCCGGTGGAAAACTTATCTTTATTAAGCCATGTATTTGTTAAGTTGGTAACATCGCAACGCTATCCAATTTGTATAGTTTTCTTTATATTTTACTACTTTAAAAAAATTACAAACTTAAAAAAAAAGCCTTAAAGGGGTTCTCCGGTGGGAAACAGTTTTAACCAACTGGTGCCAGAAAGTTAAACAGATTTGTAAATTACTTCTATTAAAAAATCTTAATCCTTCCAGTACTTATTAGCGACTGTATATTACAGAGAGTTTTTTTCTTTTTGGATTTCTTTTTTGTTTCTGTCCACAGTGCTCTCTGCTGACACCTCTGTCTGTATCAGGAACTGTCCAGAGCAGCATAGATTTGCTATAGGGATTTGCTCCTGTTCTGGAAAATTCCAAAAAGAAAAGAACTTTCTCTGTAGTATACAGCAGTACTGGAAGGATAAAGATTTTTTAATAGAAGTAATTTACAAATCTGTTTAACTTTCTGGCACCAGTTGGTTAAAAAATTTTTTTTTACCACCGGAGTACCGCTTTAAGGCTTTTTTTTTAAGTTTGTAATTTTTAAAAAGTAGTAAAATATAACGAAAATGATACAAATTGGATAGCGTTGCGATGTTACCAACTTAACAAATACATGGCTTAATAAAGATATTGCTCTGGACAGTTCCTGACCCAAACAAAGGTGGCAGCAGAGAGCACTGTGATCCGACTGGAAAGAACTACACAACTTCCTGTTGACCATGCAGCAGCTGATAAGTACTGGAATTTTACGTAGAAGTAGTTTACAACTCAGTATAACTTTCACCAGTATATTTGAAATATTTTTTCTTTGAAGTACCCATTAAAAGGGATACTCCGCTGCCCCAGTGTTCTGAACTTTTGTTCCGAATGTTTGGAGCGTGGCACGAGGGGCGTGGCGTGACGGCACAAGGGGCGTGGCAAACCTCACAACCCCCGCTGCCCACTCCAGGTATTCGGAACAGGATAGGGGATAAGATTTCTAGGGGCGGAATACCCCTTTAACCTCTTAAGGACTCAGGGCGTACCTGTACCCGTACCTGCCGTGACACCACATCACACCGGGTCGGTCCTGGCTGCTAACGATAGCACTGGCACTGATCGATGGCACTGATTGTTGTGCCGTGCGCTGTTAACCCTTCAGACGCGACTATCAAAGTTGACCACCGCGTCTGAAAATGAAAGTAAACGCTTCCCGTCAGCTCAGTCGGGCTGATGGGGATATCGCGAGAAAATCGCGATGTCCCGATCAGCTAGGATGTGAGCGGAGACCCCATTACCTTGCTCCGCGGCGTCCGATCGTCGATTGATTGCTCCAAACCTGAGCTACAGGCTTGAGCAATCAAGCCCCTATCTCACTGATCCCTGCAAAGCTATGGCATAGGAGGTCAGTGTGCGCAGTGTTATAGGTCCCTATGGGATAATAATGATCAGTATAAGAGATCAGTGTGCGCAGTGTTATAGTTCCCTATGGGATAATAATGATCAGTATAAGAGATCAGTGTGTGCAGTGTTATAGTTCCCTATGGGATAATAATGATCAGTGTAAGAGATCAGTGTGTGCAGTGTTATAGTCTCCTATGGGATAACTATGATCAGTATATGAGATCAGTGTGTGCAGTGTTATAGTCTCCTATGGGATAATAATGATCAGTATAAGAGATCAGTGTGTGCAGTGTTATAGGTCCCTATGGGATAACAATGATCAGTATAAGAGATCAGTGTGTGCAGTGTTATAGTCTCCTATGGGAGCTATAACATTGCAAAAGAAAAAGTGAAAAAAAAAAGTTAACAAATGTCATTTAACCCCTTCCCTAATAAAAGTTTGAATCACCCCCCTTTTCCCATAAAAAACTGTGTAAATAAAAATAAACACATGTGGTATCGCCGCGTGCGTAAATGTCCGAACTATAAAATTATATCATTAATTAAACCGCACGGTCAATGGCGTACGCGCAAAAAAATTCCAAAGTCCAAAATAGCGTATTTTTGCTCACTTTTTATATCATAAAAAAATGAATAAAAAGCCATCAAAAAGACCGATCAACACAGAAATGGTACCGATAAAAACTTCAGAACACGGCACAAAAAATGAGCCATCATACCGGCCCATACACAGAAAAATAAAAAAGTTACAGGGGTCAGAAGATGAGAATTTTAAACGTATACATTTTCCTGCATGTAGTTATGATTTTTTTCAGAAGTACGACAAAATCAAACCTATATAAGTCGGGGATCATTTTAACCGTATGGACCTACAGAATAAAGATAAGGTGTTATTTTGACCAAAAAATGCACTGCGCAGAAACAGAAGCCCCCAAAAGTTACAAAATGAAATTTTTTCTTCAATTTTGTCGCACAATGATTTTTTTCTCTGTTTCGCCGTGGATTTTTTTGTAAAATGACTAATGTCACTGCAAAGTATAATTGGTGGCGCAAAAAATAAGCTTTCAATTTTTAGGTGACGACCGCCACGCCCCTCCCATAGACTTGTATTGAAAGGGGGGGGGGCGTGATGTCACGAGGGGCGGAGCCATGACGTAACGATGCTCCGGCCCCTGTACTGCCCGTCATTACGTGCAGAGCGAACTCGCTCTGTGCTGTAATGATAGCGGGGTGCCACAGCGGGGATCCCGGGGCTCCCCAGCAGCGGGACCGCGGCGATCGGACATCTTATCCCCTATACTTTGAATAGGGGATAAGATGTCTAGGGCGGAGTACCCCTTTAAGGGGTTAAGGCTATGTTCACACACCATTTGTGTGCCTTATTTTAAGCTGTAAACAGTTTGAAGAATAATAGCTAAAAATAAGACTTAAAATCAGGCTCAAAGGATGGAAATTACTGTAAAAATAGTAAAAAATAAAATAAAATACAATGCGCATAACGAACCTCACCAGTGTTGTAGTGTTGTTCCACAAGAGGCAGGGAGTTTCTTCTTCACTACCCAAGTGTTTGCTGTTATTAGCTGCTGTTCATTGAAACCAGCTGCAATTTCCATATTTCTGACTTCTAATATTTAGCTCAGAGCCTGTAGTTTTCATTAAGTCGGAAGAATGATTTCCAAGCCTAATGAGTTCGGATGCCGGCTCCATTTGGGAAATTTTTATTTAAATTTTATTAGATACTTAACAGTCCAGTGGCAAAGAGATAAGGCAGGGGAGGGAGTCTCCAGACTAAACAACAATATGCCTAATTCACATGTAAAATTGCAAAATGTGCAAGCGCAGTTACTTTGTTAATATGATTTGTGAGAATGAAAAATGGGGATCTGCTTATTTTTTAATAGGATTGTAAAAAGTGCAGATCCATCAAGGATGTGTTGGCTCAGCTGAATGAAGCCATAGAGCTCTACATTTCCCATTAGTGATTTTGGAAATGGCTGGCAAGGCTGTGTAAGAATGTTTTTGCATCTTCTTTTTAGTGTTGCCTCGCTCCACTTTTGAGGATCATTTTACAATTTTGATGAACATAAAAAAGTTACTTGATAACTCATGTTATTATTTCATGCAAATTTTGATTGATGCCGGAGCGCTTAACAAAAGTTAACTGCCTTTGAGATTTTATGCTACAACCTCTGCTAGTTCAGGATCTTCACGGAGCATGCTCAGCTCTAAAGGATTAAAGGGGTACTCCACTGGAAAACATGTTTTTTAAATCAACTGGTGCCAGAAAGTTAAACAGATTTGTAAATTACTTCTATTAACCCATTAAGGACGCAGGGTTTTTCAGTTTTTGCATTTTCGTTTTTTCCTCCTTACCTTTTAAAAATCGTAACCCTTTAAATTTTCCAATAAAAATCCATATTATGGCTTATTTTTTGCGTCACCAATTCTACTTTGCAGTGACATCAGACATTTTACCCAAAAATCCATGGCGAAACGGAAAACAAATCATTGTGTGACAAAATCGAAGAAAAAATGCCATTTTGTAAATTTTGGGGGCTTCCGTTTCTACGCAGTGCATATTCCGATAAAAACGACACCTTATCATTATTCTGTAGGTCCAGACGGTTAAAATGATCCCCTACTTATAGATTTAATTTTGTCGCACTTCTGGAAAAAATCATAACTACATTGCAGGAAAATGTATACGTTTAAAAATGTCATCTTCTGACCCCTATAACTTTTTATTTTTCCATCTATGGGGCGGTATGAGGCCTCATTTTTTGCACCATGATCTGAAGTTTCTATCGCTACCATTTTTGTTTTGATCGGACTTTTTGATCACTTTTTATTCATTTTTTATGGTAAAAAATACGCTTTTTTGGGCTTTGGAACTTTGGAATTTAATTAATGATATATTTTTATAGTTCGGACATTTACTCATGCACACATATGTTTATTTTTATTTACACGGTTACATTTTTTTTATGGGAAAAGGGGGGTGATTCAAACTTTTGTTAGGGAAGGAGTTAAATGATCTTTATTAAGACTTTTTTTTTCCTTTTCTTTGCAGTGTTATAGCTTCCATAGGGACCTATAACACTGCACACACTGATCTTTTACACAGATCACAGGCGTGTATTAACACGCCTGTGATCAGTGTTATCGGTGCTTGACTGCTCCTGGATCTCAGGCACGGAGCAGTCATTCGCCGATCGGACATGAGGAGGCAGGTAAGGTCCCTGTGTCAGCAGAGAACACTGTGGACAAGACAAAAGAGAAATTCAAAAAAAAGAATTTCCTCTGTAGCATACAGCTGCTAATAAGTACTGGAAGGATAAAGATTTTTTAGTAGACATAATTTACAAATCTGTTTAACTTTCTTGCACCAGTTGATTTAAAAAAAAATGTTTTCCACCGGTGTACCCCTTTAAGGTGAAAATGGGCTTGGTCCTTAAGGGGTTTAAGACTTGTCACCTTACAAGGTCTGTGTATACAGTAATACAGTGTGCATAGCCCCTTATTGTAGCCATAGACATTAGATAGCTTGTTCAGCCGACAACAACCATTCCCAGTTCCCTCATGCATCTAAACACTTGGCTTGTATCTAGAATGGAGCGAGGTGGTGGGTGGATGGGGGATAGGCCACTGGCAGACACCTCTAAAATTGTCTTATCTCCTCAAGGACTATGGCCCAGATTTATCAAACTGTGTGAGAGAAAAAGTGGAGGGATTTTTCCACAGCAACCAATCACAGCTCAGCTAACAAGCTCTGGTAAAGTGAAAGCTGAGCTGTGATTGGTTACTGTGGAAAAATCCCTCCAGTTTTCCTCTCACACAGTTTGATAAATCTGGGCCTATAAGATTAGGCAGTTTAAACCCAACATGTCCTGTCCTTGTCTCCCCAATGACATTTCTCGGCCAGAGTAGATGGTCAGCCATGTCTTACCGAAATAACAGGGATGGGTAGACATGTATCTATGTGATTGGGGCTTCTATTCTTCTTCCTGTATTTAGTTTTTTTGTTTTTAATACTTGTTTGTAAGGGGAATAATCCAAGAAAACTATAATACAAATATTTATGCCTCCATGTTTTTGACTATTCTGACCCCAATACTGCTATGTGGATTTAGCCCTACATTGACTTGTTCTGGCTGATTCCGTTGCATCCTGTGTATTTAGTGACTCCATTCATGTGTGAGCATTTGCTGCTAATTGCTACAATAATGTGTTTTACCTGCGTGAAGCGTGCGGCGGTCACTGGTTTCCATAGAGAGTCTTAGAGAATAAAACAAAGATATATTGTTTTTTTTATATACACAACTTTAACCCCAGAGCACATTGTGCAACTGTGAATGAGCCACTTTACCAGGAAATTGTATACTTAAGGACCAAAGCCACAGACATTCCTAGTTAGGAAATAACAGGCGACATGTATATATTTATAAAAGTGCGTATTTTGCTCAATGGGCAATTAAACACCCTGGAAACCGCAAGCTGCGAGGAGGAGATGACTGCAGCGGCGGCACTGATCTTCCTGAGAGGAGGAGGCGGCACTGATCTTCCTGAGAGGAGGAGACGGCACTGATCTTCCTGAGAGGAGGAGGCGACGGAAGTAACTTTTACTTCTGAACTGTTCAGTGATTTGGGGAATATGTGCAGTATGTTAGATAGCAATCTAAATACAAGTGTGTGCAAATAAAATATGAAATAGTTCAACATCTTGATTGATAAAGATTGTAAACACCAATAAAAATCAATGAAAACACCCTATAACATGAGTAAACTACTTGTGGCTTGTATAAAAGTAAATGTATACACAGTGGGTCTACATTGCCTGTGATGACAATCATCAAAGTGGATACATGGAGACACAGTAGGTCAATAAAAATGTAACATTTAAAGAGAGTGGAACAACAACAGGTATAATCAGGCAATAACACACTCAAATACTGTTAGGTTAAAACATGTATAAAGGGTAAATATCTGTTAGTCATGTAAATAAGAGCCTTCTCCCTAATTGTTGTTTTCCATGGTTTAGCAACATGGCGCCAGGGAATTCCAGCCTAAGGCGCCATGCTGCTGTTATTAAGTCTGAGAAGCCCCTTTAGTGAATGTTGATTGGTGTTTTGAGCAAGCATGTGATTGTGAGTGGGTAAGTCCCCATGTTCACTATAAAATAGGTAGGTTTCTTTTCATTTTGGAAGTAAAGCTATTGTATGTTCTGCATCAAAGGACTGTCTGTGTCTGTTCTATTCTTCAGTGGTTCCCACCAAGCCTCTTGCTGTCCGATTAAAAACCCATGGGGGCCACCCCCAACATAACACCCTTTCTGCACCTTCTTTCAGGTAGAGAAAAAAAAATTAATATAAAGGTAGGCTTTTTATTTATT
Organism: Hyla sarda; assembly: GCF_029499605.1. Lineage (NCBI taxonomy): Eukaryota > Metazoa > Chordata > Amphibia > Anura > Hylidae > Hyla > Hyla sarda. The sequence goes on from NC_079195.1 coordinate 231,269,343, forward strand.
TTTATTTTTTTTTAAGCCTAGGAGTCGAAAGTTTGGCTTATTGGCTCCACTACTGTTGTACTGCAGGAGCCTTCGGGCAGATTTTTCTTGAATAAAAATTACTTTTTAGTTCTTTGTTAAAACCACATTTTTCAGACTTTGGGCAGGTACATTTTCTAAACACCTGAAGAATTTTTAATTCAAAAACATCAATCTGATGACACCTTTGAGATGGCGCCAATAGTCATCACCTATTGATGACACCTTTGAGATGGCGCCAACAGTCATCACCTATCTCTTCTTGTCTGACTTAGTGAGTTATTGAGGGATAGATTGGCATCTTAGTCAGTGTCTTGTGAGAAGGAAGCCAGTGTTTGGTCGCTCTGACTTTAGTCATTTTGTCATTACATCCTGTCCGACAATTGTTTCATGTAAATGATTAGAGCTTTGAGTGAATTCTACATGTTGGAGCAAACCCAAACCAGAATGGTCAGGCCATTTACCTGTCACTGCAGGCACTTTGGCTTGGTGGTGATGGTGGAGGTCTCATTTTGTAGAGATAATGATTTGTTTAGTCCCAGTTCATATTTACATGATGTTTAGATAACATTTTAGATCAGTTTTCTTTCTTTTGTTTTGGAAAACATTTAAGCAACATAGAAATGTGTACAGTTTTAGGGTAGGATCACACGTGCCATATTTTGCTTATTTTCTGCAGCTGATTTCGACTGTCATTGACTTCATTGGGTAGAAAAATATGCTGCAAAATACGGAACATGTGACCCTACCCATTGGGTGCAGTCAAACGTACATTATTTTGTGCATATTTAATGCTGCATTCAATCATTTAGTTTACATTGGAATCTACTGCACAAAATCTAATTCCAAGGATACTGTACATGTGAACACACCATAAGGGTAGGGTCACATGTGCCGTATTCTGCTGTATTTTTTTTACTAACTATATGCAGCAGCAAATACACAGCAAAATATGGCACATTTGACTCAACCATTCACTTGTATTTTTTCACCCCTAGGTCATGGTCACATTTAAAAAAAAAGGTTTTTTTTGTGTTGTCTTTTGGTCATTTTTTCTCCTATAAACGATTGGAAAAAGCCATGAATAAAGCGCGCCCATATTTTTTACAATGTGTACACGTACTTCGGCTCCACTCCTGATTTTGGTTAACAAGATAGCATAAATCCCAAGCAATCACTGTAGGAGAATGCAAAGTGTAACCTGGACCTTTATGACCTTTATGGTGACTAGAGATCCTCATTATGGGTCTTTCCGTTCTTATTTGCATGTATACAGTATTTATAAGTCCCACGTCTGTGTCTTACATCTGAAAAGCTGCCCTTGTAATTGAAGAAGAGGATGTTTTATCACTTCTCCCCACTTTTTCCTAATACGCCCCCGGCCTCTTTTCTTTTGTATTGGAGGTGCCGAGAGGCTTTACCTGTCCTGTACATGTGAATTTTTGTTCACAAATTGAAACTTCATTTCGATTGTCTGGCGCAGACACTTCTTTTATTCAGCCGCTGCTTTTTTTGATTGCATTCAGTCAGAACCTTTTGTTTTGCAAGACCGCACTCTGTGGCTCGTACATTGGAAAATGATTTTTTTCTGTGCTTATGTCCCAACCTCCTCTTGTACCTTCTTTTATTTGCAATTATGGTGTTGTAGTGCCCAAACAATAGCGAAAAGTCACTGGAGGTATTTATTTGTGTTTCTTTTAGGCTAGATCGATTTTGTTCTCCTTCTACCTTGACGACGTCCTCATGCCCATAGAATAAGATGAACTTGTTTTTGCTTCAGGATTGCAGCAGTAGTGTGGCCCATTGTGGGTTTTTGCTGCTCCAATGTATGTAAATTGGTTTGTCCTTTTGTATGTCTGTATTATTCTAGTAAAATCTGAAGAAAACGGTTCTCTGCCGGTCGATTTGAAAGTAACTCCAACAAAGTTTTGTGATTTGGGAAAACACAACCAATGAGGTGTCTGGATGTGATTATTGTGACTCGTGTATGGGCTGCACTGTCCATAATACAGGCCTGCACACTGTGCCATTATATGAAGCATTGTATTCTTCTCCCCATTGGTAAAATATTCTTGTAATGTGACAAGTGTTTACAGATGCAACAATTCCCTCCTAGAGTTAATATAAAACCAGAAGTAGGGCTGGGCGGTATACCGGTTCATACCGAATACCGAAATTTTTGTGCTGCACGATATGAATTTTTCCCCATACCGCAATACCGGTTTGGCCCCTGCCTCTCGGGAATGAATGAATTATCAGCCCGCTGCGCTGTCCCCACATCAAGGAACTAATCATATGTGACCCGCCAGCGCTGTTCTGCTCCCCGCCTCCCCCGTCAAATCATGTGACCCGCCAGCGCTGTTCTGCTCCCCGCCTCCCCCCCAAATCATGTAACCCGCCAGTACTGTTCTGCCCCCTTACTCCCCCCCAAATCATGTGATCTGCCAGCGCTGTTCTGCTCCCCGCTCCCCTCCAAATCATGTAACCCGCCAGTACTGTTCTGCACCCTGACTCCCCCCCCCCCAAATCATGTGATCTGCCAGTGCTGTTCTGCTCCCCGCCCCCCTCCAAATCATGTGACCCGCCAGCGCTGTTCTGCTCCCCCCCCAAATCATGTGACCCGCCAGCCCTCTTCTTCTCCCCCCCAAATCATGTGACCCGCCAGCGCTGTTCTGCTCCCCCCCCCAAAATCATGTGACCTGCCAGCGCTGTTCTGCTCCCCCCCCCCCCCCCCAAATCCCAGCGGGGTACTACTCGCATATGTCACCCGCAAACACTGCCCTCCTCCTCTTTGTTGCTGGCCACCGGCGATGGAACTCTATACTGTACGCCAGTGGTCTCCAACCTGCGGATCTCCAGATGTTGCTAAACTAAAACTCCCAGCATGCCCGGACAGCTAACGGCTGTCCAGGCATGCTGGGAGTTGTAGTTTTGCAACAGCTGAAGGTCCGTAGGTTTGAGACCACTGCAGTACGCTGTATCTCTATGCCCGGGCTGCAAAAGATAAAGAAAATAAACTTTAACTTACCTACATCGGCCTTACGCTGGGGACTGTAACGTCGGACAGCCGTCAGCCTATCACCGGCCGCAGCGATGTCCCGCCCCGGCAGGTGATAGGCCCACAAGCCGGCTTCTTACATGACAGTGGGCTCAGCCTATCACCTGCCGGGGCGGGTACACAGCGTACAGCAGTGGTCTCAAAGCTGCGGACCTCCAGCTGTTGCAAAACTACAACTCCCAGCGTGCCTGGACGGCCGTTGGCTGTCCGGGCATGCTGGGAGTTGTAGTTTTGCAACATCTGGAGGTCCGCAGGTTGGAGACCACTGGCGTACAGTATAGAGTTCCAGCGCCAGCGGCACGCAACAAAGAGGAGGAGGGCAGTGCTTGTGGGTGACATGTGAGTAGTACCCCGCTGGGCTGATCATTTATTGTGAAGGAACAGAACAGCGCTGGCGGGTCCCATGATTTGGGGGGAGCAGAACAGCGATTGCGGGTCACATGATTTGGGGGGGGGGTGAAAGAAATACCGTTATATACCGTGGAACCGCCATAAGTTACAAAAATACCGTGATGCACATTTTTGGTCATACCGCCCAGCTCTAACCAGAAGTACATGAAGTTTCAGTATAAATGTATACGTTTCTAATGGGGGCTACATGCAGGAACATGTGCATTGGGCCTTAAACAAAACTCCCATTGTACAGAATTGAGTGGGCAGGTCATAGATATTCTGGAGGTTAATAAGAACGTGGCCCTCCGCATCGTCCTGACAACCTGCTGATCCTAATTACATTACATCATTATCATTAACACTCTCATCTTAATCACGGATATGTTTTGCCTTGGGCTGTCTTCTGAAATCAGAGTCTTTTAGGGTTTTTTTTTTATTCATACAAGGGTTATATATTTTTAATTTTACAATCCGTTATCAAAGTCTTTGCCATGTCTATCCGGTCTGGTTAACATTTAATCACATCTGAAATAGTCATCAGGATTTCCCTGGAAAAGCATTTTATACAGAAAGACAGAGTTAATAAATGATTTGTATTCAGTCTGCGGATACATTGTTGCTTTAATATGTAATATTGTAGCAGAATTGTATATGACCAAATGGACAATACAGTGATCCCTCAACTTACAATGGCCTCAACATACAATAGTTTCAACATACGATGGTCTTTTCTGGACCATTGTAAGTTGTAACCAGACTCAACATACAATGTACAGACAGTCCAGATCTGCGAAATGTGTCACAACTGGAAGAACTGACCAATCAGAATGGGCATTTCACTGATAAAACACATGTATTACTGAAGCGTATGCACTGACTGGTGTCTGGTAGCGCCCCCTACAGTACAGGGAGATATTACATGTTCTGTACGCTTTACCTGTATTACTAAAGTGTATGCACTGACTGGTGTCTGGTAGTACCCCCTACAGTACAGGGAGGTATTACATGTTCTGTACTCTTTACCTGTATTACTGAAGTGCATGTACTGACTGGTGTCTGGTAGCGCTCCCTATAGTACAGGGAGGTATTACATGTTCTGTACTCTATACCTGTATTACTGAACTGTATGTACTGACTGGTGTCTGGTCTGGTAGCACCCCCTACAGTACAGGGAGGTATTACATGTTCTGTACTCTTTACCTGTATTACTGAAGTGTATGTACTGACTGGTGTCTGGTAGCGCTCCCTACAGTACAGGCAGGCATTACATGTTCTGTACTATTCTTTACCTGTATTACTAAAGTGTATGCACTGACTGGTGTCTGGTAGCGCCCCCTACAGTACAGGGAGGTATTACATGTTCTGTACTCTTTACCTGTATTACTGAAGTGTATGTACTGACTGGTGTCTGGTAGCGCCCCCTACAGTACAGGCAGGCATTACATGTTCTGTACTATTCTTTACCTGTATTACTAAAGTGTATGCACTGACTGGTGTCTGGTAGCGCCCCCTATAGTACAGGGAGGTATTACATGTTCTGAACTCTTTACCTGTATTACTGAAGTGTATGTACTGACTGGTGTCTGGTAGCGCCGCCTACAGTACAGGCAGGTATTACATGTTCTGTACTCCTCTTTACCTGTATTACTGAAATGTATGCACTGACTGGTGTCTGGTAGCGCCCCCTACAGTACAGGGAGGTATTACATGTTCTGTACTCTTTACCTGTATTACTGAAGTGTATGCACTGACTGATGTCTGGTAGCGCCCCCTACATTACAGGGAGGTATTACATGTTCTGTACTCTTTTCCTGTATTACTGCATGTATGTACTGACTGGTGTCTGGTAGCGCCCCCTACAGTACAGGGAGGTATTACATGTTCTGTACTCTTTACCTGTATTACTGAAGTGCATGCACTGACTGGTGTCTGGTAGCGCCCCCTACAGTACAGGGAGGTATTACATGTTCTGTACTCCTCTTTACCTGTATTACTGAAGTGTATGCACTGACTGGTGTCTGGTAGCGCCCCCTACAGTACAAGAAGGTATTACATGTTCTGTACTCTTTACCTGTATTACTGAAGTGTATGCACTGACTGGTGTCTGGTAGCGCCCCCTACAGTACAGGGAGGTATTACATGTTCTGTACTCTTTACCTGTATTACTGAAGTGTATGTACTGACTGGTGTCTGGTAGCGCCCCCTACAGTACAGGGAGGTATTACATGTTCTGTACTCTTTACCTGTATTACTGAAGTGTATGTACTGACTGGTGTCTGGTAGCGCCCCCTACAGTACAGGGAGGTATTACATGGTCTGTACTCTTTACCTGTATTACTGAAGTGTATGCAGTGACTGGTGTCTGGTCATGACCACGACCACCCGAACCCAGCAATTTAAACATATATGTACAAAATGTCCGGGTGCCTGCATGGAGATCGCGGGGGTTCCCTGAAGCCGGACAGACCACCGTGATCAGACGTTTCATCCCCTAAGGGGTACCCCTTTAATATCAGAGTTGTGATGGTGACTCTACAGCTAAGGGGAGGGGAGATACTGCGCCTGCTCATTTTCCCTGCAGCGGCCCCTACAGTAGAGATGCAGCATTACAAATGAATGCCCATACATATAATACAACCCTTGGTGAAAATTCTGGACTCCCCACATCTAGAGGAGGGGGGGGGGGCACCATCTTTATTACTTCACAGCACATCACAGATATGATGCCAAACAATGTTAAACAGTTGAATATTCTGTTATAATTCGTGACACGTCCGTCAATGTCCGACAATATGGTGGCCATATCCCTCGGCTCTTTACCTGACATGCCGCTTCATATCATACGTCATATGTGATGTTTTTTTCGGTGTAATCTTTATACGTTTCCAGCTTCATCTCCTTGGTGACTGATCAGTAAGAATCACTTAATAATAAATTCTTCTTTTCAATTACCAGGACCGTAGTATCCTTGACTTTACAGTTCACAATAGGAACACTTCGTGCTACATTGTAATCATTATACAATATTTATATTCACAACTTCCCTCCAACCTCCCGCTTTGATTGTCAAGTTATAAGAATCCCTCCCTCACTCTCTTGGGGCTCATTCACACTATGGAATCTCCACACGAAGATATTATTCCGAGCGGAGATTCCGTCTGCAGAAGGCATCGTCAAAACCAGCCCTAGATCTGCTTGGAAATTCACCTTCTCAATAGACGGCAGTGCATTTTTTATTTTTTTTTAGAGTGGATTCTGCCAAAACAAAGATCATGTTTATTCTTTCGGTTGAGTCTGGGGTCCAGATTTTCCAAGGAGGAAAGGTCCCTACAGAAATTTCGTAGTGTGAATGGTGTATTGAGAACAATGCGAGGCCACTGCATCATATACAGTGGTCCCTCAACATACGATGGTAATCCGTTCCAAATGGACCATCGTTTGTTGAAACCATCGTATGTTGAGGGATCCGTGCAATGTAAAGTATAGGACAGTTGCAGACCTCCAGATGTTGCAAAACTACAACACCCAGCATGCCCGGACAGCCAACGGCTGTCCGGGCATGCTGGGCGTTGTAGTTTTGCAACATCTGGAGGTCCGCAGGTTGAAGACCACTGGTATTGGAGGTTATACTCACCTGTCCACGCCGCTCCGGACCGTCACCGCTGCCCTGGATGTCGCCGTCCATTGCTGTCGCCGCTTCCCCGGGGTGTTCCTGATGCTCCGGCAAGCCCTCTACTTCCCCGGCATCCTCGCTCTCCGTCGCCGCCATCACCTCTTTACGCACGCCGCTCCTATTCGATGACGGGACGGCGTGCACAGCGACGTGATGACGACGATGGTAGAACGCCGGGGATGCAGAGGATCCCGAAGAGGACGCGCCGGAGCCCCGAGGACAGGTAAGTGATCGTCAGCGGACCACACGGGGCACAGTAAACGGCTATCCGGTGTCAGCTGAAGCAGTCTGCGCTGCAGGATAGCCGTTTATGCGATGGCCCCGACATACAAAAGCATCGTATGTTGATGCTGCCTTCACCATGCGATGGCCTCTGAGAGTGATCGTATGCTGAAATGATCGTATGTCGGGGCCATCGTAGGTCGGGGGGTCACTGTATATATATATATAGTATGTCGGGGCCATCGTAGGTCGGGGGGTCACTGTATTCCAAGCGGAATTTTGCTCGGAAAATCTGTAGTGTAAATTGGCCCTTAGTGGCTGAGATTTTAAAGAGAATATAAGAGCGAGGATAGAAAAATGTGTATTGTGTAAGTGTAGTCTCTGTTCTAGCAGCATCCTCATGGCAGTTATATAGTGCAGCATAGGCTATTGTTAGAGACTAATGTAGAAGTTCTTGGGTAGGTGTGTATGCCTTGTGCTTACCTGTTTTAGCTGATGATGCAGGCATTGGTTTTGCAGCCATACTGATCGCAGTTACATCACTAAAATAATTTCCTCATGCTACTTATATTTCCCATAAATCCTCTGGCTTTGTAGAGAGAGTGGGTGGAGTCTCATCACTGAACCTGGTCATCTATATGATACCATAGAGATAGCAGCAGCAGTATACAGATAGAGCTGGAGGGGAGGTGTAAAACTATTTATATATCCTGATACCATAGAGATAACAGCAGCAGTATACAGATAAAACTGAAGAGGAGTTGTATAACGTACTGTTTATTCTGATTCCACAGAGGTAGCCGCAGTATACAGACAGAGCTGGAGGTGATGAGCCTGGTAGCTAGCTAGAGATAGGTGATGATGTCATCCTGTAGTTCACAGTGAGTCAGCTGACCCAAGACTGACCACTGCTCTGACACATTAAACACTGTGATTTTCTGTGGGACAGACTGGTAATCACATAACCCACAGTAATAAAGCTGTGCTGGAATAAAAAAGATAGCACTCTAGGACCAGTGATGGTGAGTGTGCTTGATATGGGCAAAAAATAATAATTTAAAGGGGTATTCCAGGAAAAAACTTTATATATATATATATATATATATATATATATATATATATCAACTGGCTCCAGAAAGTTAAACAGATTTGTAAATTACTTCTATTAAAAAAATCTTAATCCTTTCAGTACTTATGAGCTTCTGAAGTTAAGGTTGTTCTTTTCTGTCTAAATCCTCTCTGATGACACCTGTCTTGGGAAACGCCCAGTTTAGAAGCAAATCCCCATAGCAAACCTCTTCTCAACTGGGCGGTTCCCGAGACAGGTGTCATTAGAGAGCACTTGGTCAGAAAAAAAAAACCTTAACTTCAGAAGCTCCTAAGTACGGATTAAGATTTTTTAATAGAAGTAATTTACAAATCTGTTTAACTTTCTGGAGCCAGTTGATATATATATAAAAAAGTTATTTTCCTGGAATACCCCTTTAACATCAGCAGCCATCATATTGGCCAGCATTGAGCTGGATAGAAATCATGAATTTCCCAATGGGACAAATGAAGTGAATCCCAATTGATATTTGGGCGTGTCCTTTGCTGCCGTAGCCTGTTTGTGAGGTAAACCACAGAAAAAATTGAGTCATTTTAGAGTTAAAAATTAAACATTTTATTGTTTTAGTTAAAAACAGGAATTAGAATGAATAGGGGGAAAAAAAGATACGGGGGGGGGGGGGGGGGGGGGGGGATAGGACAAAAATGGGCGCCACTACCTGCCATCACAAGTAAACATGGACATAAAGTGCAAAGAGGCAAAAGATATGCAATGCATACTAATAACTAGACGTCTTATAATGCATACAAAGCAGCATATAATACCAACCTATTGCAAATGAAAGCTGCAGAAGTGCAGCAGGAGTGACGGCGATATCCTCTGTCCTGGAGGGGGCGTCCTCTCAGTGCAAATACTATTTACCGTATTTTTCGCCGTATAAGACGCACTTTTTCTTCCCCAAAACTAGGGGGGGGGGGGGGGGGGGAGTTAGTGCGTCTTATAAGGCGAATACACACCTATCGCGGCGGTCCCTGCGGCCATCAACGGCCGGGACCCGCGGCTAATACAGGACTTCACTGATCGCGGTGATGCCCTGTATTAACCCTTCAGACACGGCGATCAATAACACTAACCTGGCTGTTCAGTCGGGCTGTTCGGGACCGCCGTGGTGAAATCGCGGCATCCCGAACAGCTTACAGGACACCGGGAGGGACCTTACCTGCCTCCTCGGTGTCTGCTCCGTGCCGGGATCCCCTGCATGGCTGGCACTCTCATTCGTCGTCATCACGTCGTCGCGCACGCCGTCCCGTCATCCAATAGGAGCGGCGTGCGTAGCGACATGATGGCGGCAGCAGAGACGTTCCGGAGCGACAGGGACACCCCGGGGACGCGGCGACAGCGATGGAGGGCGACATCCAGGGCAGCGGTGACGAGCGGTGACGGTTCCGGATCGGCGGGGACACGTGAGTATTACCTCCTATACTAGTGGTCTTCAACCAGCGGACCTCCAGATGTTGCATAACTACAACTCCCAGCATGCCCGGACAGCCAACGGCTGTCCGGGCATGCTGGGAGTTGTAGTTTTGCAACATCTGAAGGTCCGCAGGTTGAAGATCACTGTCCTGTACTTGTATTTGGTTCAGAATCTTTATTTTCTAGATTTTTATCGTATAAAATTAGGAGCGTCTTATATGCCGGAGCGTCTTATATGACGAAAAATACGGTATGTTAAAATTCAGCCAATCAGAGCCCAAAAAAAAACTATTTTTGTAAACATTACACACACTGTGCGCATTCTAATTCCTGTTTATAACTAAAACAATAAAATGTTACATTTTTAACTCTAAAATGACTCCATTTTTTCTGTGGTTTATGTCATTATAAGGAGGTCATATATGAAGCCCTTAGTGTGCTAGGTTCCAACTTAATAGGGAGATACAATTATTCCCTTCACCCAGTATTTGCTGGTAGAACCTTCTAGACATTGTGCTATTTCCTAATTCCTGTTTGTGAGGTATAGAGCCAACTGCACGTGAAAGGCGCCATGTATCAATAGAAGACATTGAATGCTTCATACGGAACCTAAGGGTGCGTCATTAAAGGAATAAAGATGGCGGATACCCCATGTTTCATGGCGCCATTGAATTGATGCAAATCAATAATCCAAAGATCTTTAAAACACTTACAGTGCAAGCTTCTGAATTGCACATTTTTGATGGAATAATTCTGCCACAGCTGGGCTCCGATAGATTTCCAGATCCCGGTATTCAGATTATAAACAAATAAATAGCGAACAATTAACACGAAAGTCGCGCCATTCCATGCATTGCCATTCTGCACAGTGCTCCTATTTTCCCTGCAATCAGCGGCTGCGGTAGAGAACTTCCACCTCTCTATCTCTGCACATTGTTGTCAGTGAATTACTGTAATAATTATAATTATTGCTGTTGAGTTAAAATGGCCACATTGAGTGATTTAATTTCTGCAAATGACTCTTGAGAAAATGATTTCCTCCGATGAGATAACTTGTGAGCTTGGTAATGAATGTTTCTGTTTTTGTACTCTGACACCAATGATGATGGGGGGGATGACCGCGCGCTGCCAGCGAGCTGACCTACTCCAGACTGGCATGGAACATGCACGCCGTCTATTCAGGTTGTACAGTGCAGCTTCACGGCAAATAAAAAGCTAAATGGCAGCTGGGACTTTAGGCATCACATTTCTTTCTACATGTAATCTACATACAGATTTGATTAACCTTGGAAGGACAATGCTATAAAGTCCATTATAGATGCTAGAATGTAGCTGGCACTGCTCAGTAGAGCCCTGAACGGGACAGTTTTTTAATCCCTTTCCTTCTGTATTTTTGGCCATTCCCGCCCTCTCCTGCAACATGTTTGTCCAATCCCACCGTTCCCACTTAAAGGGGTACTCCGGTGCTCCAGCGTTGTGAACATTTTATTCAGAGTGCTCGGAGCCGGAGGCAGTGATCATGACATCACGGTGACGCCCCCTCATGACATCACGCCCCCTCCATTCATATCCATGGGAGGGAGCTTGTCGGCCAACATGCCCCCTCCCATAGACATTAATGGAGGGGGCATGGCGTGACGTCACGAGGGGGCGTGGCTGTGATGTCACGACTACTGTGGCAGGCACCCGGCATTTGTTTAGAACGCAAGGTGCTGCAGGAGATCACGTGGGGCCCCACAATAAGACATCCTATCCCCCTAACCCAGTGTTTCCAAACCTTTTTCGACTCAGTGCACCCCCCGCGAGAAAAAAGGAAAAAGGCCACAATGCACAGTATCCAATGTTTATCATTGGGTATGTAGTTTAAAGTGCTGCTTTATACAGCAACTCACAAGTGACACTTTCTCTGATCAGCGCCGTTCCCTGTTCTTCTCCGTCTGGTCCGGTCAGTCCTGACCATTTCTTCCAGTCACAACTCTTCACAGTTAAACCTGCAAAACAAATCTATTAGGCTCCGCACTTTACCAGCATTAGCTTCCAGATGGGTGGCAGAGGGGTGTAGAGGAGTGTACATGGGTAACAGAGGGGTGTACATGGGTGACAAAGGGGTGTAGAGGAGTAACAGATGGGTGTAGAAAAGTGTGCATGGATGGCAGAGGGGTGTAGAGGAGTGTACATGGGTGGCAGAGGGGTGTAGAGAAGTGTACATGGATGGCAGAGGGGTGTAGAGGAATGTACATGGGTGACAGAGGGGTGTAGAGAAGTGTACATGGGTGGCAGAGGGGTGTAGAGGAGTATACATGGGTGGCAGAGGGGTGTAAAGAGGTGGACATAGGTGGGGGGGGGGGTCTATTTGTTCAAACGCTACTGTGTTGTAATTCCAAAAAGACTTTGATACACCAGCATGTGCACGGGACTTTTTTATTGAGATAAATTTGCAAAAGGACAACGCATTTTGGCGCAAACTCGCGCCTTCCTCAGGTGCATGAACAATCCTAAAAAAAGCTCCTACTTCAACTGGTCAGTACGACACTATAGGTGTGGTGGTGGGTCTTTTTTCTACTCCTTTTGGAGTAGAAGCGGTCAGTGTGAAACGTTGTGTCTCTATTAGGTTTGTAACTCCTCCCCTTCTAAGAGCCACAACCTCTTTTTTTTTTTCACATTCAGAGTCACATGGTTTGTTTTTTCCAGGACCAATTGTATTTTTTAAAGATGCTGCAACACAGAAAAACATAAATATTTGTGCTCTAAAATAGAAGAATCCTGCATTGCAGGATCCATAACTGTATATTTTAATAGTTCAGACATTTACGCACGCAGGGATTCCAAATAATAATAATTATTATAATTTTTTATTTTTTTTTGAAAAATGGAAAAAGGAGGGGGGAATTAAAGGATAAATGTCTGATTGTGGGGGTTTGACCGGACATACCCTAGTTTAGCGCTTGGGTATCTCCAGATGTCCCATAGAGATGACTAAGAGCTTCATGCTCGAAACGCGTCAGCGTTCACTTGGTTTTAGGAGTGACATGTCACTTGCCATCTCTATGGCGAATTGTTTTTAACATGAACATTACACGTTAAGTTTTATTCACCATTTTTTCTCTGGAAGCTGGATCCAATCCATTTTCTGCTCTATGTCTACAAGGAGAGGCGGCTCCTCATCCGTGCTTCCAGCATTCACACCTGGGTATCCTCCTATCAATTGAACTGTGGTGAGCTGATCTTCCTTTCTCTACCTTTACTTATTATAGCTAATAGTAACCCACTGAGTATGAAGCTTGATCAGCTCATGAGCTTCTTATCACAGGAGCAAGTGCAGCACCTACATATCCTGTGTCCTTAAAGGGGTACTCCTCCCCTAGACATCTTAACCCCTATCCAAAGGATAGGGGATAAGATGTCTGATTGTGGGGGTCCCACTGCTGGGGACCCCTGCGATCTCGGCTGCAGCACCCCAGACATCCGGTGCACGTAGCGAACTTCTCTCCATGCCGGATGACTAGCGGTGCAGGGCGGAGGCTCGCGATGTAACGGTCACGTCCTCTCGTGATGTCACGACCACGCCCCCTCAATGCAAATCTATAGAAGGGAGCGTGGCGGACATCACGCCCCCTCCCATAGACTTACATTGAGGAGGCGCGGTAATGATGTTATGAGAGGGTGTCGCCGTGACATCACGATCCTCCGGCGCTGCACCTGATGCTCTAAACGAACGTCGGGTGCAGCAGGGAGATCGCGGGGGTTCCCAGTGGCAGGACCCCCACAATCAGACATCTTATTCCCTATCCTTTGGACAGGGGATAAGATGTCTAGGGGTCGAGTACCCCTTTAAGTAGTTAACTTGTCTGATTTCTTTTTTTGCCAAATTTTAAGCATTGCGTTCCTTTTTGCAGAATTCAGTCATCATCAAAAAGATGCAGACTGGACATTGGTTTGGTAATACCTCACAGCAGTGTTCTACAACCTGCGGTTATTCTGCATTGTGAAACTCCCATCATGCCCCAGCAGCCACCTGTAGCAAAACTACACCTCCCATCATGCCCCAACAGCATGCAGTACAGCAAAGTTCCCCTATAGAGTGCAAAACTACACTGCAGTGCGAATCTACAGGGCATGATGGGAGTTGTTGTGTTGCAGCATCTGGAGAGGCACAGGTTGGGGAACACTGCTCTACAATATAAACTTTTCTATTTTATTGCAAAATTGTAAATGCAATTTTCCTGGTAAAACATTTGGAAGCTAATTGATACATATGGGTAAGTATTTTGTATGTATACTCTCTGTTCTCATAAACATTAACCCAGGCACCATAGTTCTGGGCAGTGGACATTTCATCACTCACAGCCGAATCGGTAACCAAACAGAAGGACGTCCCATTTTCGGTTACAATTCTCGCTGCTTCAACAAAGCTCTGCCAGGCATTAAATCAACTTTCTGTATCACAATGAAAAGACATTTATTACCTTCCCAATAATGACAGAACACCCGTGCGGAACCGCTTTAATTGAATTATGAATATCACACTTTACTGCACCGTAATCACTATTCGGTAAAGAGGAGATGGCTCCGCAAAGAAACAAATCGAGATTTTAAAGCTCAGATTATTACATTTCCGAATTAATGAGAAAAAGCATGCGAAGGCGCTGGGATTGACAGGGCTTGTCCTGGGTGATAGACAAGAGCGACTCGCCGCACATAACTGTGATACGCCACACACGTTCAGCGCACTCACTTTCAAGATGTTCTCCAACTAAATTTTCAAAAAACTGATATTGCTATTGCGGCAGGAATTAAAGAAACATGTAACATTGTTCTCAAATCCATTCCTCGTATTTAATTATTGTGATTAACATCTTATTGACTAACAATGTCTTTTTACAGTGCTGAGCCCTCTAAGAGGTTGTGGCTCTTAGAAGGGGAGGAGTTACAAACCTAAGAGAGACACGCCGTTTCACACTGACCGCTTCTACTCCAAAAGGAGTAGAAAAAAGACCCACCACCACACCTATAGTGTCGTACTGACCAGTTGAAGTAGGAGCTTTTTTTTTAGCATTGTTCATGCACCTGAGGAAGGCGCGAGTTTGCGCCAAAATGCGTTGTCCTTTTGCAAATTTATCTCAATAAAAAAGTCCCGTGCACATGCTGGTGTATCAAAGTCTTTTTGGAATTCCAACACAGTAGCGTTTGAACAAATAGACCCTCCCTTTTTTATTAAACCTCTGCACTATCCAAAGGTTAGAGCAGTGATTTCTAACCGGGGTGCCGCGGCACACTGGCATGCCGTTTGGCACTGGGATTTTGACATCAAATTAGTATTTTTTTTTTGTTATTTCCCGCCCCGGCCTTCCCCGGCGCCCCAGTGAGAGAGTGCCCTGCCAGAGAGGGGAAGAACGCGGAAGCTGCGCCAGGCAAGTGTAGTGACCCGTGCCCCAGCATCCCTCTCCCTTGCGGTGCAGTGAGTACCTCTCATGATCTTTTAAAATTATAAATATATAATCCTCCCAGGTCATTGCCCCTATCATGATACCCCCCCCCCCCCCCGCCTTTATTTTTAATATCTTTTAGTTTTCTACCTTGATATCGCTCTGTATTTTCTGCTCAGTCAGATTCACAGACTGGGAAGGGGCGTTCCCCAGCAGGCGTGACATCATCTGAAGCCATACAGGGGAGAACTTCCTCCCTCACTCTGCTACACACAGCCCAGAGCAGTTTAGTGTTAGAAGAGCTATGATTGGCTAAGGCTGCACAGCCCCCCCTCAGCACTCCAGACTGCATTTCCTGATTTTGGACTTCTGCCAGGCCAGCAGGAGTCTAAAGTCTGTGCAAGCGATGGGGAAAATGTGTTCTGGACAAGTAAGGAGACACCTAGTGGCATCTTTTTTAACCTCTTAAGGACCAAGGACGTATGAGTACGTCCTTGGTCCAGCTCCCGTGATATAACCCGGGGTCCCACAGTGACCCCGCATCATATCACTGCGGGCCCGGCGTCATAGTGAAGCCGGGACCCGCCGCTAATAGCGCGCGGCACTGATCGTGGTGCCGCGCGCTATTAACCCTTTAGCCGCGCGCTCAAAGCTGAGCCATGCGGCTAAAAGTAAAAAGTGCCGGTTAGCTCAGTGGGCTGTTCGGGATAGCCGCGGCGAAATCGCGGCATCCTGAACAGCTTACAGGACAGAAACCAGTGATCAATGTAAAAGATCAGTGTGTGCAGTGTTATAGGTCCCTATGGGATAACAATGATCAGTATAAGAGATCAGTGTGTGCAGTTTTATAGGTCCCTATGGGAGCTATAACACTGCAAAAATAAAAGTGAATAAAGATCATTTAACCCCTCCCCTATTAAAAGTTTGAATCACCCACCTTTTCCCATAAAAAAAAAAAACAATGTCAATAAAAATAAACATATATGGTATCGCTGCGTGCGGAAATGTCTGAATTATAAAAATATATTGTTAATTAAACCGCACGGTCAATGGCGTATGCGCAAAAAAATTCCAAAGTCCAAAATAGTGCATTTTTGGTCACTTTTTATATCATGAAAAAAAGGATTTGATATGATACAATAAGTCCTATCAATGCAAAAATGGTACTGTTAAAAACTTCAGATCACGGCGCAAAAAATGAGCCCTCATACCGCCCCATACACGGAAAAATAAAAAAAGTTATAGGGGTCATAATATGAAAATTTTAAACGTATTAATTTTCCTGCATGAAGTTTATGATTTTTTCCAGAAGTCCGACAAAATCAAACCTATATAAGTTGGGTATCATTTTAATCGTATGGACCTACAGAATAAAGATAAGGTGTCATTTTTACCGAAAAATGTACTACGTAGAAACGGAAGCCCCCAAAAGTTACAAAACTGCAGGTTTTTTTCCAATTTTGTCTCACAATAATTTTATTTCCGTTTCACCATAGATTTTTGGGCAAAATGACTGACGTCGTTAAAAAGTAGAATTGGCGGCGCAAAAAATAAGCCATCATATGGATTTTAGGTGCAAAATTGAAAGAGTTATGATTTTTTAAAGGCAAGGAGCAAAAAACGAAAGTGCAAAAACGGAAAAACCCCGGTCCTTAAGGGGTTAAACACTAATAAAACTTATAGTAAAACATAATTTTAGTTTTTTTTTAAACAAAGTAGATTAGAAAGAATTTTTATTTACCATAAGGAGTGCAATAGCAAAAATTAGTTTTAATGAGAGTTTCCATTTAATAAACGTGAATTAACCCCTTCCATAATAAAAGTTTGAATCACCCCTCTTCCCATTTTTAAATAAGAAAATGTAAACAAAAATAAAGGTAAATGTGTGGTATTGCCGTGTGCGTAAATGTCCGAACTATTGACGTATAACATTAATTAAACCACATGGTCAAAGGCGTAAACCTAAAAAATACCAAAGTCTGCCATTGCATATTTTTGGTCACGATTTACCAGAAAGGAATTAATAAAAAATTATCCAAAAGTCTAATCAAAACCAAAATAATATCAGTAAAAACTACAGATCATGGCGCTAAAGAAGTTGCAAAATGGCATTTTATTTTCAATTTTAAATGTTTTACTGTAGATTTGGTCATAAACTAAATGATGTCATTACAAAATACAATGGGACAAAAAAACAAGCCTCATATGGGTCTCTAAGTGGAAAAATGAAAAGAGAAAATAAAGTGCAAAATTTAAAATTCCGTTATCCTTAAAGGGGTATTCCAGGAAAAAACTTTTTTATATATACCAACTGGCTCCAGAAAGTCAAACAGATTTGTAAATTACTTCTATTAAAAAATCTTAATCCTTTCAGTACTTATGAGATTCTGAAGTTAAGGTTGTTCTTTTCTGTCTAAATCCTCTCTGATGACACCTGTCTCGGGAACCGCCCAGTTTAGAAGCAAATCCCCATAGCAAACCTCTTCTAAACTGGGTGTTTCCCGAGACAGGTGTCATCAGAGAGGATTTAGACAGAAAAGAACAACCTTAACTTCAGAAGCTCATAAGTACTGAAAGGATTAAGATTTTTTAATAGAAGTAATTTTCAAATCTGTTTAACTTTCTGGAGGCAGTTGATATGTATAAAAAAGTTTTTTTTCCTGGAATACCCCTTTAAGGGGTTAATATGGGAGTTAATTAGCAGTGGTGTATCTACGGGGTAGTAGTCACACCAGGGAACATTCTATCCCATAAGAAGTCACCAGTATTATAAATGGCACAAATTTTGTACAGGGGTCCAGTAGCTACAAGTGGCATCTCTGTGTCAGAGCACGGTGGGGGTTGTAATTTTGCACATCACTGGGGAACACAGGTGTAGTGCAGGCTGTCAGGACATGATGGTGGCTGTAGTATTGCACTGCATTGGGGAACATTGCTTTGTTGCTGTCAGAGCATATTGGGAGTCGTAGTTTTGCAGCGGCTGGAGAGATGCAGGTTGGGGGACACTGCTGTACAATATTAAAAAATCAATTTCCAGCTGAAGTAGAAGAGACTGCGTTCTGCAAAATGGAACTTTTTAGCATAATTTTTTTTTTTTATGTTCATACCGCTTAATATGGATTTATGGTCTTTTGAGAGAATAATTAGCCGCAGTTATGAGGTTAAATCTCACATTACATTCATTGTCCCCTATATTACCATAATTCAGAGACGTCTCTAACTTTACTACTCTGCATTTCATTATTTCTAAGTCTTGTTACATTTTACACTAAACTT
Organism: Hyla sarda; assembly: GCF_029499605.1. Classification (NCBI taxonomy): domain Eukaryota; kingdom Metazoa; phylum Chordata; class Amphibia; order Anura; family Hylidae; genus Hyla; species Hyla sarda. The sequence continues at coordinate 231,287,930 of NC_079195.1, forward strand.
CTCCTATAAAATCATTCTGATTCCTCATCCCTGTATGGACCGAAGTCTAGTCTAGATAGTGCTAAGACGTGGTGCCATATATATCCCCTATCCTTTGTATATGGACTTATATATATATATACACACAGTGACCCCCCTGACCTACTATGGCCCCGACATACGATCATTTCCCCATACGTTCACTCGCACTATCGCATGGTGAAGGCATCATCAACATACGATGTTTTTGTATATCGGGGCCATCGCATAAATGGCTATCCGGCAGCGCAGACTGCTTCAGCTGCCACCAGATAGCCGTTTACGGTGCAGCGTGTGGTCCGCTGACGATCACTTACCTGTCCTCGGGGCTCCGACGCGTCCTCTTCGGGATCCCCTGCATCGTCGGCGCTCTCCATCGACGTCATCACGTTGCTGCGCACGCCGTCCCTTCATCCAATAGGAGCGGCGTGCGTAGCGACGTGATGGCAGCGAGGATGCCGGGGAAGCAGAGGCCTTGCCGGAGCGTCGGGGACTCCCCGGGGACACGCCGACAGCAATGGACGGCAGCGGTGACGGTCCGGAGCGGCGGGGACAGGTGAGTACAACTTCCTCTAACAGTGGTCTACAACCTGCAGACCTCCAGATGTTGCAAAACGACAACACCCAGCATGCCCAGACAGCCGTTGGCTGTCCCCCTTGTCTTACACGTCTCCATTTATCAGACGTATTGCCCTATGACGAACCTATGTCTATAGGTATATACGGTTACCATATGTAGCTGGTTCATATATTATAACCATAAATGGTTAATGACATCATCAGAACTTCCCTTGGGCTTCTTTTTGGGAGCGGGTGACTTATGCCTTTATTGTGGAATACATATATATCTCCAACTGAAGACCAAAACGCGATGCACGCAGTAGCTTATCGCCATTAAACCCGGATTAACCCGATAACGAGCATGGACGTCTATGCTCGTCCAATGACCATTAACGGCCAGCCCTCAGCTGATTCCTGTAGCTGGGGGCCGGCGTTAATAGCTGACATGCGGCAATCACCGTGGGCGGCTATTAACCCTTTAGATCGCCGTTGTCAAAGCGGTAGCCGTTTACAGTGCCCCGTGAGCTCCAGTGATCATCTCTTACCTGTCCTCGGGGCTCCGGTGCGTCCTCTTCGGGATCCCCTGCATCGTCGGCGCTCTCCATCGTCGTCATCACGTCACCGCGCAGGCTGCTTTGTCATCCAAAAGGAGCGGCGTGCGTAGCGACGTGATGGCGGCGATGGAGAGAGCGGATGCCGGGGAAGCAGAGGCCTTGCTGGAGCGTCAGGGACACCCCGGGGACAAGGCGACAGCGATGGACGGCGACATCCAGGGCAGCGGTGACGGTCCGGAGCGGCGGGGACAGGTGAGTACAACTTCCTCTAACAGTGGTCTACAACCTGCGGACCTCCGGGCATGCTGGGTTTTGTAGTTTTGCAACATCTGGAGGTCCGCAGGTTGTAGACCACTGTCTGATACTTTACATTGCACGGATCCCTCAACATGCGATGGTTTCAACAAACGATGGTCCATTTGGAATGGATTACCATCGTATGTTTAGGGACCACTGTATATATAGGTGGACTCACTTATGGGAGATACTGTGTATATAATCTAAGGGGTGGACTCACTTATGGGTGATACTGTATGTTCCTGACTTTTGGAATCCATTAAAGGAGTACTATGGTGTAGGGCAGTTTTTCCCCTACAGATAGGGGATAAGTGTCCGATCACGGGAGGTCTTACCGTTGGGATCTCCTGCGAGCTAGAGAGATACGAATTCTGTATCTCCGACTCTCCCATAGAGATACATGGAGGAAACCTGTCAGTCACCACTTCCAATTGTGGTCGACACAGCTCTTTTCGTGTGCAGGGTGGGGTGCCGGGCAGGAGCTCATGGGGGGCCCCAGTGGATGGTGATAAATTGTCCTACACCCCATAACCCCTTTTACGGGACGTTATGGGAATTCTGGTCTTTGAGTAGAATAATAAGCCACAGCTGGAGGGTAAATCTATCTTTCCATCGATCGTCCCTATATTACACTTCATCAGAGATGTGTCTAAGTTCATTGCTTTGCATTTTATTGTTATGAAGTCTCCTAAGTTCTAATTTTACACCAAACTTCCCCTATGAAATCATTCTGAAATTATAGACTAATATTATTTCTGCTCATAAATTATACCAAGAGAACTAAAATTGTTTAGTGTTTCCGAGTGCAGCTTTTTGGCATGTAATCCTAGGGAACGGAATCTCATGCATATTCTGAACTGGGTTTTTAATAGTCTGGATTCCCACAATTCACATTGTAATAAAACGTTTGTGTGATTTGTAAGTGACAGCTGCTCGGCTTGAACGTTATCGGCTCTGCTACAACACTCACGTCTTCACTACAGTTTTCCGTGTTCCTGGATCACCCCCTTTTATGTTGCTCTTTTGTTTGGGTGACATCTTTGGGTTTTCCTTCTACTGAATGAAATATTATTTTGAAAAGTTGGGATAGGATTCCTCTCTTCTGAGCAGCTTTTCCTTGGTGGAAATTTCCCGCCATTTATTCACAGAAATGTGTGTGAATTCAGTAGTAACTAGGCCGGGCTGTGAGAACATGTCCCATTCATTGATTGATCACTCCCTTTTTCTGTCAGACCATGCCCCCCTTCTCGGGTTTGTAGGTTTTTTTTGACGTGTTGCATAACAATTTGTGGCACAGGCAGAATTTGTACTGTGCTACATTTTGGCACACAACCCAACAAAACAGATCGAGTTTACAATTTTAAGGGGGTAGTCCCCCCACAGACATCTTATCCCCCTATCCAAAGGATAGGGGATAAGATGTCTGATCCTGCTGGGACCCACTGCAATCTCCATGCAGCACCTGTGCCTCAACCAGCATTCTAAACAGTATGTTTAGAACACTGGGTTTTGGCAACCAGAGACTGAATGGAGGAGGTGTGACATCACGCCATGCCCCCTCCATTCATGTCTATGGGAGGGGGCGCGACCTGCTCCGAGCTCTCGTTTTTTTTCAGAGATCAAGTCTACATTTTATGCGGGAATATTAGTAAATTTTAAGTTTAAGTTTTGTAAGTTTTTTTTATTTTTGTAAATGTAAATTTTTTTGAGACAAAACCCTTTTCCCCGATGAGCGCCCCTTTTCAGGTTTTCTGAGTAAAGTAGGGTTTTTTGGAGTTTTTGTTGGAAATGCTGGCGCAAGGCACATATGACAATCCTACAAAAATCTTCTTGGAAAATGTTACCACACTTTCCTTTACCGTTGTATACTTAAAGGGGTACTGCACCCCTAGACATCTTTTCCCCTATCCAAAGAATAGGGGATAAGATGTCTGATTGCATCAGGTCATGTCACGCCCCCTCGTGACATCATACCACGCCACGCCACCCCCCCTCTTTTGGATAGGGGATAAAATGTCTAGGGGCATAGTACCCCTTTAAAAAACAAAAAAAACAAGCAAAAGAAACACAACTGTGAATTCATATTAGCCAATGAGTATAGAAGCCATCACAGTTATGATGCATGCCAGTACACCTGATGAAGTGGCTCCTATGCCCAGAAAAGCACAGTGTTTAATTCAACACTAATATATTTTTGTGATATTATTTATCACTATCTGACTGGTGGATTGCGCCATATAGCCATTATTTTTTCCTTTTACTGGCCAACTATATCATTCGGCAAACTTGATTTCCGTGCCGACACCAGGAAGGCTGCACCACCTACTCTGCCTGCATAGTCGCTGTGTCTGATACACAACCAATAAAGGTGAGCAGACCCCCAGAGGGTCCTCTTTGTCTTACACGTCTCCATTTATCAGACGTATTGCCCTACGACGAACCTATGTCTATAGGTATCTACGGTTACCATATGTAGCTGGTTCATATATTATAACCATATATGGTCAATTACATCATCAGAACTTCCCTTGGGCTTCTTTTTGGGAGCGGGTGACTTATGACTTTATTGTGGAATACATAAATATCTCCAACTGAAGACCAAAACGCGATGCACGCAGTAGCTTATCGCCATGAAACCCGGATTAACCGATAACGACCATAGACGTCTATGCTCGTCCAATGGCCATTAACGGGGTATGACACGGGCTCCCAACTCGAGCCCGCGTCATACTGGCCGGCCCCCAGCTGATTCCTGTAGCTGGGGGCCGGCGTTAATAGCCGACAGGCGGCGATTGCCTTGGCCGGCTATTAAATTAACCCTTTAGATTGCTGTTACGCCGAGCGCTCCGGGTCCCCGCTCCTCCCCGGAGCGCTCGCTTCTCTCTCGCTACCGCAGCGCTCCGGGCAGCTCCACTGACCCGGTGCGCTGCGATACCGTCTCCAGCCGGGATGCGATTCGCGATGCGGGTAGCGCCCGCTCGCGATGCGCATCCCGGCTCCCGTACCTGACTCGCTCTCCGTCTGTCCTGTCCCGGCGCGCGCGGCCCCACTCCCTAGGGCGCGCGCGCGCCGGGTCTCTGCGATTTAAAGGGCCACTGCGCCGCTGATTGGCGCAGTGGTTCCAATTAGTGTGTTCACCTGTGCACTCCCTATTTATACCTCACTTCCCCTTCACTCCCTCGCCGGATCTTGTTGCCATTGTGCCAGTGAAAGCGTTTCCTTGTGTGTTCCTAGCCTGTGTTCCAGACCTCCTGCCGTTGCCCCCGACTACGATCCTTGCTGCCTGCCCCGACCTTCTGCTACGTCCGACCTTGCTTCTGTCTACTCCCTTGTACCGCGCCTATCTTCAGCAGTCAGAGAGGTTGAGCCGTTGCTAGTGGATACGACCTGGTCACTACCGCCGCAGCAAGACCATCCCGCTTTGCGGCGGGCTCTGGTGAAAACCAGTAGTGACTTAGAACCGATCCACTAGCACGGTCCACGCCAATCCCTCTCTGGCACAGAGGATCCACTACCTGCCAGCCGGCATCGTGACAGTAGATCCGGCCATGGATCCCGCTGAAGTTCCTCTGCCAGTTGTCGCCGACCTCACCACGGTGGTCGCCCAGCAGTCACAACAGATAGCGCAACAAGGCCAACAGCTGTCTCAACTGACCGTGATGCTACAGCAGCTACTACCACAGCTTCAGCAATCATCTCCTCCGCCAGCTCCTGCACCTCCTCCGCAGCGAGTGGCCGCTTCTGGTCTACGACTATCCTTGCCGGATAAATTTGATGGGGACTCTAAATTCTGCCGTGGCTTTCTTTCCCAATGTTCCCTGCACTTGGAGATGATGTCGGACCAGTTTCCTACTGAAAGGTCTAAGGTGGCTTTCGTAGTCAGCCTTCTGTCTGGAAAAGCTCTGTCATGGGCCACACCGCTCTGGGACCGCAATGACCCCGTCACTGCCTCTATACACTCCTTCTTCTCGGAAATTCGAAGTGTCTTTGAGGAACCTGCCCGAGCCTCTTCTGCTGAGACTGCCCTGTTGAACCTGGTCCAGGGTAATTCTTCCGTTGGCGAGTACGCCGTACAATTCCGTACTCTTGCTTCAGAATTATCCTGGAATAATGAGGCCCTCTGCGCGACCTTTAAAAAAGGCCTATCCAGCAACATTAAAGATGTTCTGGCCGCACGAGAAATCCCTGCTAACCTACATGAACTCATCCATCTTGCCACTCGCATTGACATGCGTTTTTCCGAAAGGCGTCAGGAGCTCCGCCAGGATATGGACTTTGTTCGCACAAGGCGTTTTTTCTCCCCGGCTCCTCTCTCCTCTGGTCCCCTGCAATCCGTTCCTGTGCCTCCCGCCGTGGAGGCTATGCAGGTCGACCGGTCTCGCCTGACACCTCAAGAGAGGACACGACGCCGCATGGAGAATCTCTGCCTGTACTGTGCCAGTACCGAACACTTCCTGAAGGATTGTCCTATCCGTCCTCCCCGCCTGTAAAGACGTAAGCTGACTCCGCACAAAGGTGAGACAGTCCTTGATGTCTACTCTGCTTCTCCACGTCTTACTGTGCCTGTGCGGATATCTGCCTCTGCCTTCTCCTTCTCTACTATGGCCTTCTTGGATTCCGGATCTGCAGGAAATTTTATTTTGGCCTCTCTCGTCAACAAGTTCAACATCCCAGTGACCAGTCTCGCCAGACCCCTCTACATCAATTGTGTAAACAATGAAAGATTGGACTGTACCATACGTTTCCGCACGGAGCCCCTTCTAATGTGCAACGGACCTCATCACGAGAAGATTGAATTTTTGGTCCTCCCCAATTGCACTTCCGAAATCCTCCTTGGACTACCCTGGCTTCAACTCCATTCCCCAACCCTGGATTGGTCCACTGGGGAGATCAAGAGTTGGGGGCCCTCTTGTTTCAAGGACTGCCTAAAACCGGTTCCCAGTACCCCTTGCCGTGACTCTGTGGTTCCCCCTGTAACCGGTCTCCCTAAGGCCTATATGGACTTTGCGGATGTTTTTTGCAAAAAACAAGCTGAGACTCTACCTCCTCACAGGCCTTATGATTGTCCTATTGACCTCCTCCCGGGCACTACTCCACCCCGGGGCAGAATCTATCCTCTGTCCGCCCCAGAGACTCTTGCTATGTCGGAGTACATCCAGGAAAATTTAAAAAAAGGCTTTATCCGTAAATCCTCCTCTCCTGCCGGAGCCGGATTTTTCTTTGTGTCCAAAAAAGATGGCTCTCTACGTCCTTGCATTGACTACCGCGGTCTTAATAAAATCACGGTAAAGAACCGCTACCCCCTACCCCTCATCTCTGAACTCTTTGATCGCCTCCAAGGTGCCCACATCTTTACCAAACTGGACTTAAGAGGTGCTTATAATCTCATCCGCATCAGAGAGGGGGATGAATGGAAAACGGCATTTAACACTAGAGATGGACACTTTGAGTATCTGGTCATGCCCTTTGGCCTGTGCAACGCCCCTGCCGTCTTCCAAGACTTAGTTAATGAAATTTTTCGTGATCTCTTATACTCCTGTGTTGTTATATATCTGGACGATATCCTGATTTTTTCTGCCAATCTAGAAGAACACCGCCAGCATGTCCGTATGGTTCTTCAGAGACTTCGTGACAATCAACTTTATGCCAAGATAGAGAAATGTCTGTTTGAATGCCAATCTCTTCCTTTCCTAGGATACTTGGTCTCTGGCCAGGGACTACAAATGGATCCAGACAAACTCTCTGCCGTCTTAGATTGGCCACGCCCCTCCGGACTCCGTGCTATCCAACGTTTTTTGGGGTTCGCCAATTATTACAGGCAATTTATTCCACATTTTTCTACCGTTGTGGCCCCTATCGTGGCTTTAACCAAAAAAAATGCCAATCCCAAGTCTTGGCCTCCTCAAGCGGAAGACGCCTTTAAACGGCTCAAGTCTGCCTTTTCTTCGGCTCCCGTGCTCTCCAGACCTGACCCATCTAAACCCTTCCTATTGGAGGTTGATGCCTCCTCTGTAGGAGCTGGAGCGGTCCTTCTACAAAAAAATTCTTCTGGGCATGCTGTTACTTGTGTTTTTTTTTCTAGGACCTTCTCTCCGGCGGAGAGGAACTACTCCATCGGGGATCGAGAGCTTCTAGCCATTAAATTAGCACTTGAGGAATGGAGGCATCTGCTGGAGGGATCAAGATTTCCAGTTATTATTTACACCGATCACAAGAACCTCTCCTATCTCCAGTCTGCCCAACGGCTGAATCCTCGCCAGGCCAGGTGGTCTCTGTTCTTTGCCCGATTTAATTTTGAAATTCACTTTCGGCCTGCCGATAAGAACATTAGGGCCGATGCTCTCTCTCGTTCCTCGGATGCCTCGGAAGTTGAACTCTCTCCGCAACACATCATTCCTCCTGACTGCCTGATTTCCACTTCTCCAGCCTCCATCAGGCAAACTCCTCCAGGAAAGACCTTCGTCTCTCCACGCCAACGCCTCGGAATCCTCAAATGGGGTCACTCCTCCCATCTCGCAGGTCATGCAGGCATCAAGAAATCTGTGCAACTCATCTCTCGCTTCTATTGGTGGCCGACTCTGGAGACGGATGTCGTGGACTTTGTGCGAGCCTGCACTGTCTGTGCCCAGGATAAGACTCCTCGCCAGAAGCCCGCTGGTTTTCTTCATCCTCTGCCTGTCCCCGAACAGCCTTGGTCTCTGATTGGTATGGATTTTATTACAGACCTACCCCCATCCCGTGGCAACACTGTTGTTTGGGTGGTCGTTGATCGATTCTCCAAGATGGCACATTTCATCCCTCTTCCTGGTCTTCCTTCAGCGCCTCAGTTGGCTAAACAATTTTTTGTACACATTTTTCGTCTTCACGGGTTGCCCACACAGATAGTCTCGGATAGAGGCGTCCAATTCGTGTCAAAATTCTGGAGGGCTCTCTGTAAACAACTCAAGATTAAATTAAACTTTTCTTCTGCATATCATCCTCAATCCAATGGACAAGTAGAAAGAATTAACCAGGTCTTGGGTGATTATTTACGACATTTTGTTTCCTCCCGCCAGGATGATTGGGCAGATCTTCTACCATGGGCCGAATTCTCGTATAACTTTAGAGTCTCTGAATCTTCCTCCAAATCCCCATTTTTCGTGGTGTACGGCCGTCACCCTCTTCCCCCCCTCCCTACTCCCTTGCCCTCTGGTTTGCCCGCTGTAGATGAAGTGACTCGTGATCTTTCCACCATATGGAAAGAGACCCAAGATTCTCTTTTACAGGCTTCATCTCGCATGAAAAAGTTTGCCGATAAGAAAAGAAGAGCTCCCCCCATTTTTGCTCCCGGAGACAAGGTATGGCTCTCCGCTAAATATGTCCGCTTTCGTGTCCCCAGTTACAAACTGGGTCCACGCTATCTTGGTCCTTTCAAAGTCTTGTGCCAAATTAATCCTGTCTCTTACAAACTTCTTCTTCCTCCTTCTCTCCGTATTCCTAATGCCTTTCATGTCTCTCTTCTTAAACCACTCATCATCAACCGTTTCTCTCCCAAATTAGTTTCTCCCACTCCTGTCTCCGGTTCTTCTGACGTCTTCTCAGTGAAAGAGATACTGGCCTCCAAGACGGTCAGAGGAAAAAGGTTCTTTTTGGTGGATTGGGAGGGCTGTGGACCTGAAGAGAGATCCTGGGAACCTGAGGACAACATCCTAGACAAAAGTCTGCTCCTCAGGTTCTCAGGCTCTAAGAAGAGGGGGAGACCCAAGGGGGGGGGGTACTGTTACGCCGAGCGCTCCGGGTCCCCGCTCCTCCCCGGAGCGCTCGCTTCTCTCTCGCTACCGCAGCGCTCCGGGCAGCTCCACTGACCCGGTGCGCTGCGATACCGTCTCCAGCCGGGATGCGATTCGCGATGCGGGTAGCGCCCGCTCGCGATGCGCATCCCGGCTCCCGTACCTGACTCGCTCTCCGTCTGTCCTGTCCCAGGGTCCGGGTCTCTGCGATTTAAAGGGCCACTGCGCCGCTGATTGGCGCAGTGGTTCCAATTAGTGTGTTCACCTGTGCACTCCCTATTTATACCTCACTTCCCCTTCACTCCCTCGCCGGATCTTGTTGCCATTGTGCCAGTGAAAGCGTTTCCTTGTGTGTTCCTAGCCTGTGTTCCAGACCTCCTGCCGTTGCCCCCGACTACGATCCTTGCTGCCTGCCCCGACCTTCTGCTACGTCCGACCTTGCTTCTGTCTACTCCCTTGTACCGCGCCTATCTTCAGCAGTCAGAGAGGTTGAGCCGTTGCTAGTGGATACGACCTGGTCACTACCGCCGCAGCAAGACCATCCCGCTTTGCGGCGGGCTCTGGTGAAAACCAGTAGTGACTTAGAACCGATCCACTAGCACGGTCCACGCCAATCCCTCTCTGGCACAGAGGATCCACTACCTGCCAGCCGGCATCGTGACAATTGCCACTGTCAAAGTTGAGAGCGGCGTCTAATGGTCCCTGGTGGTTCGCCCCCCCCGCAGTGCGATGTCAGGGGGCGATCCACTGCTGATGTAGCCTGAGGGCTTACCTCTTCTGCTGTGGCGGCTCCGGTGCTCATAATGATAAAGCCTGGCAGGACCAGGCTTTATCAATCGAGCGCAGAGCACACAGATCAGTGGGATTATATGTAACCCCATTGATCTGTTAGGAATCAAATGATTCCTCCTAAAAGTCCCCTAAGGGGACTAAAAGTGTAAAAAAGGTTTAAAAAAAAGTTTAAAAACACACACATTAACGTCTTCCTTATTAAAGGTTTTAATCACCCCCCTTTTCCCAAATTCTATATAAAAAATATATATACATAATAAAAATAAACATATATGGTATCGCCACGTCCGTAAATGTCCGAAATATAAAAATATATTGTAAATTAAACTGCACGGTCAATGGCGTACGGGCAAAAAATTTCAAAATCCAAAATAGCGTATTTGTGGTCACTTTTCATACCATAAAAAAAAGGAATAAAAAGCGATCAAAAAGTCCCATGAAAACAAAAATGGTACAGATTAAAACTTCAGATCATGGCGCAAAAAATAAGCCTTCATACTACCCCGTACGTGGAAAAATAAAAAAGTTACAGGGGTCAGAAGAGGACAATTTTAAATGTATTAATTTTCCTGCATGCAGTTATGGTTTTTTCCAAAAGTACGAAAAAATCAAACCTATATAAGTAGGGGATCATTTTAAACGTATGGACCTACAGAATAATGATGAAGTGTCATCTTTACCGAAAAATGTACGTCGTAGAAATGGAAGCCCCCAAAATTTACAAAATGGTGTTTTTTGTTCAATTTTGTCGCACAATGATTTTTTTTCCCCCTTTCACTGTAGATGTTTGGGTAAAATGACTGACGTCACTACAAAGTAGAATTGGTGGCGCAAAAAATAAGCCATAATATGGATTTTTAGGTGCAAAATTGAAAGGGTTATGATTTTTAAAAGGTAAGGAGGAAAAAACGAAAGAGCAAAAACAGAAAAACACTTGGTCCTTAAGGGGTTAAATAGAACTTCTCATCCTCCACGTGGGCTGTTACCTGCATTAATAATCGTATTTCATCCATGAACTGGAATCAAAGTAATACTTGCACTTTATTTTTTCTAAAGTTAGAATCTTCCATTTTTGTGCCCAGTGTTTGCGATGTTGGCAATCTAATGGCTCCAGGCTGGGGAGATATAGATAGTATCCAATGCACGACTCACTAATCTCCATAATTGCTCATCCAGCGAGGTGAAGACGCTGACCCCTGCAATGGTTGGACAGTTTGTGCAATTCGCTCTTAGACAAATCTTGGTTAAATATAGCTTGCAGCTCCGTCTCTAACTAGGTTAGGCACTTAACTCCGGCGTTCCTTTCAATTTATGTAAAATAGGAAATAATTGCAATGAAGTTTTTTGTTGGACCGTTCTCCTTTATAAAAGCGATTGATGTCTATTCTGAAAGCCTCATAAAGCTGCGGTAGACATGAGCTGTCCATCATACATGCTGCGTCTGAGGAGATGTATCCTGGCTGTGGTCCTGTTCACATTCAGGTGTGTGTCGTAAGTCAGCGGCTCCTGCTGCACGCGCTCAACGCCTCCGCGATCACCTGTTCCCGATGATGTGAAACGGCGCGCCTTGTTTAAGGAAGATGTTGTGTGTGTCCCCAGCACTGTAGAATATATTTATTCCAATGTTATTATATCAGTATACAGTGGTCTCTCAACATACGATGGTAATCCGATCCAAATGGACCATCATTTGTTGAAACCATCGTATGTTGAGGGATCCGTGCAATGTAAAGTATAGGACAGTGGTCTACAACCTGCGGACCTCCAGATGTTGCAAAACTACAACACCCAGCCTGCCCGGACAGCCAACGGCTGTCCGGGCATGCTGGGTGTTGTAGTTTTGCAACATCTGGAGGTCCGCAGGTTGAAGACTACTGTTAGAGGAAGTTGTACTCACCTGTCCCCGCCACTCCGGACCGTCACCGCTCGTCACCGCAGCCCTGGATGTCGCCCTCCATCGCTGTCACCGCGTCCCCGGGGGGGTCCCCAACGCTCCGGCAAGGCCTCTGCTTCCCCGGCATCCGCGCTCTCTGTCGCCGCCATCACATCGCTATGCACGCTGCTCCTATTGGATGATGGGATGACGTGCGCAGCGACGTGATGACGACGATGGAGAGCGCCGACAATGCAGGGGATCCTGAAGAGGACGCGCCGGAGCCCCGAGGACAGGTAAGAGACATCACCGGAGCTCACGGGGCACCGTAAACGGCTATCCGGTGGCAGCTGAAGCAGTCTGCGCTGCCGGATAGCCGTTTATGCGATGTAAAAAAGCATCGTATATTGGTGCTGCCTCTGAGAGGCCATCGCATGTTGAAATGATCGTATATCGGGGCTATCGTAGGTCGAGGGGTCACTGTATAATGTGCACTTTGTTGTAGCATCGACAGAGAAACCAGCTTTGAGCCCACGAGTAACAGATCAGTAGAACAGGTCCTGAGCCACCATTTCCACGTCTCTGCATGGCGGCACACGGCGCTCCTGGCTGGGCACTTAGTCGATTATTAGTCTATGGAGCCCATATTCTGCATTGAAGGCCAAGCTGGTGGAGTGAAGTTCCCTTTACCCAGCTATATCTAATGATCGGAGGGGTTCTCAGCACCGACACCCTAACCAATCTAAACTTTTGACAAACAGAATTTAATGAAATGACAATAACGCTTTAATAAATCTGTCCCATTGTCTCCTCCCATCCCTCTATTTTTCTTTTACCCATTTACACTATTGTAGATTCATATTAATGAATTAATTATGGATGGTTTTGAAGTTGTTGCAGTTGTGGTGTCCCAGTACCGCATCCTATACGGTACCTGTGTATAGGTCCCCATAGCCAGAGTCCCTAGGACGTCGGGGTCCTCTTTGTCTAGTCTGCCCCTTGTCACCTCTCATCTAGATAGTCATTAAGCTAATAGTTTATTCAAGATTTATGTAAATATAACAGTATTAATGTATATAACTAGTTAATTACCTGTCTGGAGCGTAGCAGGACCTGCGGGTCACGTGATCAGGTAAACTCTATGGTTTTTGCTTAAGGACCGTTGGAGGTCCCTGTGACGTATTGTGCCCACTATGCTTCATGACGGTGAGTGACAGATATTCGGACCAATCAAAACAACCCCACCCCTGCCCATATAAGATTCTCTCTCTTGTTCCCGGGCTGTCAAACGAGCAGGATCTGCGCAGCTATCTTCCGCAGTGAGTTAGGCCCGAGCCTTGCGGCAACGGCTGATCTATTCAGAATCGTGAGTGTATCAATCCCTAAGCACTCTGCAAGATCACCGGACCTTATCTATCCCCTAAATTCAGAGACTTGTATTACTATTCAAGGTCCGCAACAACTGTCAGTCAACTATATAGAGACTGTTTGCATGAGACTGTTATTGTGCATTGGATGTACCGTAAGCCTTTCAGTAAAGTTATCCAGAATCCATTTATTTGCATCCCACAAGACCTCTCTTATTTTTCTTTCAAGACACAACCAATAATGTCTTTCTTTCTTTCTTTCTTTGCTGAGATTGACATTTAAAGACGCATCTATTACATCGTTTACACTTATAATCTTGTCGGCACAGTCAAATAGATGATACTGTTAGCATAGGGTCACATGTAGCACATCTAAGATACGGGAAATCCACAGCAGATTCTACTATGAGCAAACACACAGGACTACTCCACCTCAGCTCTGTGTGTGCAGTAAGATTTGGAGGTTGACCCAGCACGCCAAAGTGACTGCGACACCCTGAGACCACCTCCAACCTTACTGCACACACAGGACTGCAGCAGGGTAGCACTATGTATGACCCTACCCTAAGGATCCATTCTGTACATTGATCTTAAGCTCTTGGTGCATTTTATTTCACAAAAAAATAAAAAACTATTTTATGAGGGACCATAGTATCAAAGGGGCATGGTTGGAGCTGCAGATGCTCCCCTAGGACATCGGGCCCGCTCTTTCTTTGACACACATCACTTGATGCTCTGAGAATGGAGATTGTGAGTCCAATTTCTTTCCGTACCTCGAGGCAGAACGATCTCTCCCTGCCCAGCTCTGTGTATGTGTCGGAGGGCTCACCGCACATGTGCAGCAATCCCCATTCATGCCGCATGTGAGAAATCACAACATGGTCAGGGTGTGGATTTACCGCAGACCTCCAGCCATGCCTCTATCACAGTCCGGACCCTCATAAAAGTGTTGTTTTGTTGTTGTTGTTATAAAGGCTCCAGTGGCTTAGAACAAAGGAATGGAATGGAATGCATCCTTTATATCTGTTTGACTGTGCTAGGAGGTTCATAATTAGAAAGCATTTAAAGGGGTATTCCTGTCTGGTATATCACTTTGGTGCACCCACTGATATTGAGAATGAAGGCGCTGCTGTGCTTATTCAGTGGTTTCACAGATGTTCCTTGCATAGCCATTCCCTGGCCACTCATTGCGTAGGGCACAATGGAGAGCATGATGGAATTTAGGGCATGATGGAGGGCATGATTTTAGTGGAGGGCACAATGGAGGGCATGATGGAGTGTTGGGCACAATGGAGGGCATGATGGAGTGTTGGGCACAATGGAGGGTATGATTGAGTGTAGGGCACAATGGAGTTTAGGGCACAATGGAGGGCATGATGGAGTGTTGGGCACAATGGAGGGCATGATGGACTTTAGGGCACGATGGAGTGTAGGGCACAGTGGAGGGCATGATGGAGTGGAGGGCACGATGGAGTGTAGGACACAGTGGAGGGCATAATGGAGTGTAGGGCACAATGGAGGGCATGATGGAGTGTAGGGCACAATGGATGGCATGATGGAGTGTAGGGCACAATGGAAGGCATGATGGAGTGTAGGACACAATGGAGGGCATGATGGAGTGTAGGGCACAATGGAAGGCATGATGGAGTGTAGGACACAATGGAGGGCATGATGGAGTGTAGGACACAATGGAGGGCATGATGGAGTGTAGGGCAAAATGGATGGCATGATGGAGTGTAGGACACAATGGAGGGCATGATGGAGTGTAGGACACAATGGAGGGCATGATGGAGTGTAGGGCACAATGGAGGGCATGATGGAGTGTAGGGCACAATGGATTGTAGTTCCCAAGAGGGTCGGAGGTTTGATGTGCAATAAAAACAGTAAAGTAGAGGAGCACAGAATCAGGTGGCAGCCCCTTCACTTTCAGGATTGAAGGGGTCGCTGAAATGGTACCACAGTGTTTGCCTATCCTTGTCCCATGTCATTAATGTAAGAGATTGAAATGCTGTATTATCTTTGATTGCTGTAAGGGTATGTGCGCCCCCAGCTTGTATTTCTGTGTAACAGGCACCCTGTGTGAAGCCATCCTATTAGGCCTCATACAGTTTATACTATAAAACCTTTGCAGTAATTGGTGCATGACCTTTAATACGGCGCTGTGCCCTCTGACCGGTCCAGATTATAATCCATCTTCTTGAAGTATTTAGCTGAAAATACTTATTTAGTGGACTCCTCTGCATTTCATCCATTACTCTCTCTCGTACGTCTTAAAAAGCTTTAAACTTTTCGCTCAGATCAAAGGCAGAAGGAATTGTGTTTGGAAGTAAAAAATCCTTCAAAGAACTTATTTATCTTCGTCTTATTGCTTCATTTTTGTTAATTAGTTGACGACAGATAAAACACTCCTTTAGGTTCCGCTCAATGCTGCCTGCAAAACCTCTTCACTATCTCTGAGATCTGCATCTCCTTTATGTTCAGTGAAGTGACTGCCATGTATATTTAATTAAAGGTAGGAAAACAGTTTTGTTATGTGCGCAAAGTCTGCACGAATCGCCTGCCTGCAGTACATAGCTTGGAAAAGGGCCGCATATTTTCTCAACAGTGTCTTAAAGGAAGAGTAAACTTGTGTGTATATATATATATATATATATATATATATATATATATATATATATATACACAGTCATGGCTATAAATGTTGGCACCCCTGAAATGTTTAATGAAAATGAAGTATTTCTCACAGAAAAGGATTGCAGTAACATGTTTTGCTATACACATGTTTATTCCGTTTGTGTATATTGGAACTAAACCAAAAAAGGGAGGAAAAAAGCAAATTGGACATAATGTCACCAAACTCCAAAAACGGTCTGGACAAAATTATTAGCACCCTTAACTTAATATCTGGTTGCAGACCCTTTTGGAAAAAATAAGTGAAATCAGTGTCTTCCTATAACCATCAATAAGCTTCTTACACCTCTCAGCCGGAATGTTGGACTCTTCCTTTACAAACTGCTCCAGGTCTCTTATTGGAAGACGCCTTTTCCCAACAGTAATTTTACGATCTCTCCACAGGTGATCAATGGGATTTAGATCTGGACTCATTGCTGACACTTCAGAACTCTCCAGCGCTTTGTTGTCATCCATTTCTGGGGATTTTTGACGTATGTTTGGGGTCATTATCCTGCTGGACGACCCAAGATCTCGGACACAAACCCAGCTTTCTGACACTGGGCTGTACAGTGCGACCCAAAATCCATTGGTAATCCTCAGATTTCATGATGTCTTGTACACATTCAAGGCCCCCAGTGCCAGAGGCAGCAAAACAATCCAAAACATCACTGATCTCCGCCATATGTCACTGTAGGTTCTGTGTTCTTTTCTTTGTAGGCCTCATTCTGTTTTTGGTAAACAGTAGAATGATGAGCTTTATTAAAAAGCTCTATCTTGCTTTCATCTGTCCACAAGACATTTTTCCCAAAAGGATTTTTGCTTACTCAAGTTCATTTTGGCAAAATGTAGTCTTGCTTTTTTATGTCTCTGTGTCAGCAGGGGGGTCCTCCTGGGTCTCCTCCATAGTGGGGTCCTCCTGGGTCTCCTCCATAGTGGGGTCCTCCTGGGTCTCCTCCATAGTGGGGTCATCCTGGGTCTCCTCCATAGTGGGGTCATCCTGGGTCTCCTCCATAGCATTTAATTTAATTTAAATGTTGACCGATAGTTCGCGCTGACACTGATGCTCCCTGAGCCTGCAGGACAGCTTGAATATCTTTGGAACTTGTTTGGGGCTGCTTATCCACCATCCGGACTATCCTGACACCTTTCATCAATTCTTCTCTTCCGTCCACACCCAGGGAGATTAGCTACAGTGCCATGGGGTTGCAAACTTCTTGATAATGTTGCGCACTGGGGACAAAGGCAAATCTAGATCTCTGGAGAGGGACTTGTAACCTTGAGATTGTTGATATTCTTCCACAATTTTGGTTCTCAAGTCCTCAGACAGTTCTCTTCTCCTCTTTCTGTTGTCCATGCTTAGTGTGGCACACACAGACACACAATGCAAAGACTAAGTGATTTGATTTTTATATTACCCACACCTGTTACTTGCCCCAGGAGAGTATAAAGGAGCATCACATGTGTTACGCCGAGCGCTCCGGGTCCCCGCTCCTCCCCGGAGCGCTCGCTACACTCCTCTCACTGCAGCGCTCCGGTCGGTTCCACGGACCCGGGGCGCTGCGATACCGCCTCTGGCCGGGATGCGATTCGCGATGCGGGTAGCGCCCGCTCGCGATGCGCACCCCGGCTCCCGTACCTGACTCGCTCTCCGTCAGTCCTGTCCCGGCGCGCGCGGCCCCGCTCCCTAGGGCGCGCGCGCGCCGGGTCTTTGCGATTTAAAGGGCCACTGCGCCGCTGATTGGCGCAGTGGTTCCAATTAGTGTTTACACCTGTGCACTTCCCTATATCACCTCACTTCCCCTTCACTCCCTTGCCGGATCTTGTTGCCTTAGTGCCAGTGAAAGCGTTCCTTGTGTGTTCCTTGCCTGTGTTTCCAGACCTTCTGCCGTTGCCCCTGACTACGATCCTTGCTGCCTGCCCCGACCTTCTGCTACGTCCGACCTTGCTTCTGCCTACTCCCTTGTACCGCGCCTATCTTCAGCAGCCAGAGAGGTGAGCCGTTGCTAGTGGATACGACCTGGTCACTACCGCCGCAGCAAGACCATCCCGCTTTGCGGCGGGCTCTGGTGAATACCAGTAGTGGCTTAGAACCGGTCCACTAGCACGGTCCACGCCAATCCCTCTCTGGCACAGAGGATCCACTACCTGCCAGCCGGCATCGTGACAGTAGATCCGGCCATGGATCCCGCTGAAGTTCCTCTGCCAGTTGTCGCTGACCTCACCACGGTGGTCGCCCAGCAGTCACAACAGATTGCGCAACAAGGCCAACAGCTGTCTCAACTGACTGTTATGCTACAACAGTTACTACCACAGCTCCAGCAACCATCTCCTCCGCCAGCTCCTGTACCTCCTCCGCAGCGAGTGGCCGCTTCTGGACTACGACTATCCTTGCCGGATAAATTTGATGGGGACTCTAAGCTTTGCCGTGGCTTCCTTTCCCAATGTTCATTACACTTGGAGATGATGTCTGACCAGTTCCCCACTGAAAGGTCTAAGGTGGCTTTCGTAGTCAGCCTGCTGTCTGGAAAAGCCCTGGCTTGGGCCACACCGCTCTGGGACCGCAATGACCCCGTCACTGCCTCTGTACACTCCTTCTTCTCGGAAATTCGAAGTGTCTTTGAGGAACCTGCCCGAGCCTCTTCTGCTGAGACTGCCCTGTTGAACCTGGTCCAGGGTAATTCTTCCGTTGGCGAGTATGCCGTACAATTCCGCACTCTTGCTTCTGAATTATCCTGGAACAATGAGGCCCTCTGCGCGACCTTTAAAAAAGGCCTATCCAGCAACATTAAAGATGTTCTGGCCGCACGAGAAATGCCTGCTAATCTTCATGAACTTATTCACCTAGCCACTCGCATTGACATGCGTTTTTCCGAAAGGCGTCAGGAGCTCCGCCAAGATATGGACTCTGTTCGCACGAGGCGTTTCTTCTCCTCGGCTCCTCTCTCCTCTGGTTCCCTGCAATCTGTTCCTGTGCCTCCCGCCGTGGAGGCTATGCAGGTCGACCGGTCTCGCCTGACATCTCAAGAGAGGACACGACGCCGCATGGAGAACCTCTGCCTGTACTGTGCTAGTACCGAACACTTCCTGAGGAATTGTCCTATCCGCCCTCCCCGCCTGGAAAGACGTACCCTGACTCCGCACAAAGGTGAGACAATCCTTGATGTCCACTCTGCTTCTCCACGTCTTACTGTGCCTGTGCGGATGTCTGCCTCTGCCTTCTCCTTCTCTTCTGTGGCCTTCTTGGACTCTGGATCTGCAGGAAATTTTATTTTAGCCTCTCTCGTCAACAGGTTCAACATCCCAGTGACCAGTCTCACCAGACCCCTTTACATCAATTGTATAAACAATGAAAGATTGGACTGTTCCATACGTTTCCGCACGGAGCCCCTTCTAATGAGCATCGGATCTCATCACGAGAGGATTGAACTTTTGGTCCTCCCCAATTGCACCTCGGAAATTCTCCTTGGACTTCCCTGGCTTCAACTTCATGCCCCAACCCTGGATTGGTCCACTGGGGAGATCAAGAGTTGGGGGCCCTCTTGTTCCAAGAACTGTCTAAAACCGGTTCCCAGTAACCCTTGCCGTAACTCTGTGCTTCCTCCAGTAACCGGTCTCCCTAAGGCCTATATGGACTTCGCGGATGTTTTCTGCAAAAAACAAGCGGAGACTCTACCTCCTCACAGGCCTTATGATTGTCCTATCGACCTCCTCCCGGGCACTACTCCTCCCCGGGGCAGAATTTATCCTCTCTCTGCCCCAGAGACTCTTGCCATGTCTGAATACGTCCAGGAGAATCTAAAAAAGGGCTTTATCCGTAAATCCTCCTCTCCTGCCGGAGCCGGATTTTTCTTTGTATCCAAAAAAGATGGCTCTCTACGTCCTTGCATTGACTACCGCGGACTTAATAAAATCACGGTTAAGAACCGCTACCCCTTACCCCTCATCTCTGAACTCTTTGATCGCCTCCAAGGTGCCCACATCTTTACTAAATTGGACTTAAGAGGCGCCTATAACCTCATCCGCATCAGAGAGGGGGATGAGTGGAAAACAGCATTTAACACCAGAGATGGACACTTTGAGTATTTGGTCATGCCCTTTGGCCTGTGCAACGCCCCTGCTGTCTTCCAAGACTTTGTTAATGAAATTTTTCGTGATCTGTTATACTCCTGTGTTGTTGTATATCTTGATGATATCCTAATTTTTTCGGCCAATCTAGAAGAACACCGCCAGCATGTCCGTATGGTTCTTCAGAGACTTCGTGACAATCAACTCTATGCTAAAATTGAGAAATGTCTGTTTGAATGCCAATCTCTTCCTTTTCTAGGATACTTGGTCTCTGGCCAGGGACTACAAATGGATCCAGATAAACTCTCTGCCGTCTTAGATTGGCCACGCCCCTCCGGACTCCGTGCCATCCAACGTTTTTTGGGGTTCGCCAATTATTACAGGCAATTTATTCCACATTTTTCTACCATTGTGGCTCCTATTGTGGCTTTAACCAAAAAAAATGCCGATCCCAAGTCTTGGCCTCCTCAAGCGGAAGACGCCTTTAAACGACTCAAGTCTGCCTTCTCTTCGGCTCCCGTGCTCTCCAGACCTGACCCATCTAAACCCTTCCTATTGGAGGTTGATGCCTCCTCAGTGGGAGCTGGAGCTGTCCTTCTACAAAAAAACTCTTCCGGGCATGCTGTTACTTGTGGTTTTTTTTCTAGGACCTTCTCTCCGGCGGAGAGGAACTACTCCATCGGGGATCGAGAGCTTCTAGCCATTAAATTAGCACTTGAGGAATGGAGGCATCTGCTGGAGGGATCGAGATTTCCAGTTATTATTTACACCGATCACAAGAACCTCTCATACCTCGAGTCTGCCCAACGGCTGAATCCTCGTCAGGCCAGGTGGTCTCTGTTCTTTGCCCGATTTAATTTTGAAATTCACTTTCGACCTGCTGATAAGAACATTAGGGCCGATGCTCTCTCTCGTTCCTCAGATGCTTCTGAAATTGAACTCTCTCCTCAACACATCATTCCTCCTGACTGCCTGATTTCCACTTCTCCAGCCTCCATCAGGCAAACTCCTCCAGGAAAGACCTTTGTTTCTCCACGCCAACGCCTCGGAATCCTCAAATGGGGTCACTCCTCCCATCTCGCAGGTCATGCGGGCATCAAGAAATCTGTGCAACTCATCTCTCGCTTCTATTGGTGGCCGACTCTAGAGACTGATGTGGTGGATTTTGTGCGAGCCTGCACTGTCTGTGCCCGGGATAAGACTCCTCGCCAGAAGCCCGCTGGTTTTCTTCTTCCTTTGCCTGTTCCCGAACAACCTTGGTCTCTGATTGGTATGGATTTTATTACTGACTTACCCCCATCCCATGGCAACACTGTTATTTGGGTGGTCGTTGATCGATTCTCCAAAATGGCACATTTCATCCCTCTTCCTGGTCTTCCTTCAGCGCCTCAGTTGGCTAAACAATTTTTTGTACACATTTTCCGTCTTCACGGGTTGCCTACGCAGATCGTCTCGGATAGAGGCGTCCAATTTGTGTCTAAATTCTGGAGGGCTCTCTGTAAACAACTCAAGATTAAATTAAATTTTTCTTCTGCATACCATCCTCAATCCAATGGACAAGTAGAAAGAATTAACCAGATCTTGGGTGACTATTTACGACATTTTGTTTCCTCCCGCCAGGATGACTGGGCAGATCTTCTACCTTGGGCCGAATTCTCGTATAATTTCAGAATCTCTGAATCTTCCTCCAAATCCCCGTTTTTCGTGGTGTACGGCCGTCACCCTCTTCCCCCCCTCCCTACCCCCTTGCCCTCTGGTCTGCCCGCTGTGGATGAAATTTCTCGTGATCTCTCCATCATATGGAGAGAGACCCAAGATTCTCTCTTACAGGCTTCTTCACGCATGAAGAGATTCGCGGATAAGAAAAGAAGAGCTCCTCCCATTTTTTCCCCTGGAGACAAGGTATGGCTCTCCGCCAAATATGTCCGCTTCCGTGTCCCTAGCTATAAGTTGGGACCACGCTATCTTGGTCCTTTTAAGGTTTTGCGCCAGATTAATCCTGTCTCTTACAAACTTCTTCTTCCTCCTTCTCTTCGTATTCCTAATGCCTTTCATGTTTCTCTTCTTAAACCACTTATCATTAACCGTTTCTCTCCCAAATCTGTTTCCCCCACTCCTGTCTCCGGCTCCTCGGACATCTTCTCCGTTAAAGAAATTTTAGCATCAAAAAAGGTCAGAGGGAAAACCTTCTTTTTAGTGGATTGGGAGGGTTGTGGTCCAGAAGAGAGGTCCTGGGAACCTGAGGACAATATCCTGGACAAAAGTCTGGTCCTCAGGTTCTCAGGCTCCAAGAAGAGGGGGAGACCCAAGGGGGGGGGTACTGTTACGCCGAGCGCTCCGGGTCCCCGCTCCTCCCCGGAGCGCTCGCTACACTCCTCTCACTGCAGCGCTCCGGTCGGTTCCACGGACCCGGGGCGCTGCGATACCGCCTCTGGCCGGGATGCGATTCGCGATGCGGGTAGCGCCCGCTCGCGATGCGCACCCCGGCTCCCGTACCTGACTCGCTCTCCGTCAGTCCTGTCCCGGCGCGCGCGGCCCCGCTCCCTAGGGCGCGCGCGCGCCGGGTCTTTGCGATTTAAAGGGCCACTGCGCCGCTGATTGGCGCAGTGGTTCCAATTAGTGTTTACACCTGTGCACTTCCCTATATCACCTCACTTCCCCTTCACTCCCTTGCCGGATCTTGTTGCCTTAGTGCCAGTGAAAGCGTTCCTTGTGTGTTCCTTGCCTGTGTTTCCAGACCTTCTGCCGTTGCCCCTGACTACGATCCTTGCTGCCTGCCCCGACCTTCTGCTACGTCCGACCTTGCTTCTGCCTACTCCCTTGTACCGCGCCTATCTTCAGCAGCCAGAGAGGTGAGCCGTTGCTAGTGGATACGACCTGGTCACTACCGCCGCAGCAAGACCATCCCGCTTTGCGGCGGGCTCTGGTGAATACCAGTAGTGGCTTAGAACCGGTCCACTAGCACGGTCCACGCCAATCCCTCTCTGGCACAGAGGATCCACTACCTGCCAGCCGGCATCGTGACAACATGCTTGAAACAATCTTATTTATCCACAATTTTGAAACCCTGCCAATAATTTTGTCCAGCCCATTTTTGGAGTTTGTTGACATTATGTCCAATTTGCTTTTTTTTCCTCCCTTTTTTTGGTTTAGTTCCAATACACACAAAGGGAATAAACATGTGTATAGCAAAACATGTGTTACTGCAATCTTTTTCTGGGAGAAATACTTCATTTTCTTAAAAAGTTTCTGGGGTGCCAACACAATTTATATACACACACATAAACACTCTTAAAGCTATGTTCACACGGTGGAAATTCTGTGTTTCCGCTCATTCTGCAAAGCGTGCTGCGCAATTTTTGCAATTTATCAGAATTTGAGGCAAATTTTGTCAGAAGTTGTGTGTGTTCAAAACTCAGAATTCTGCCGAAAGCCCCATTGACTTCATTGAGATTCTACCTGGAATTCTGCAAAATTTTTATGCAAATTCATTGTTTTTCAGAATCTGGAAAACAGAATTTTCGTTGTGGAAATGTGAATGGAACAGCGAAATCCCCATTCAGCACAATGGGCCTCATTTACTAAGCTGAAACCGACTAGTTTTTGTCTGGTTATTCTGGCACAGAGTGTCTGAGACATGTCTGCGCCAGTGTGCGCCTGGAAAATCCGACAAACCCAACATTGCACTGTGAAAAGCGAAAAGGGGCGTGGTCGGTTCGAAAGGGGGAGTGGTCTCACAACCCGACCAATTTACTATTGAATTCACAGAAAATCCTGTGGATAAATGTCTGGAAATGTCCACCTAGAAAAAGCTGGTCAGAAAATGTTCCTGACTTTTCCCAATAGTAAATAGAAAGGAATCCTGCAAGTCTGAAACAACTTTTCCAACTAGTAAAAACCTGATGAGGCACAATGTGCAGTACATTTTGCAGAATTTCCTAGCAGAATTTTAACAGCAGATTCCGCTAGAAAATTCTGCCATGTGAACATAGCCTAAGGCTTATAAGTACACACTATGGAATGTCTTCCCGGAAAAAAATTGTGCAGATATTCTGTCATTGTCCAAGGGCACTAGGACCGCACGGACATGTGTCAACACCATTGACGGCAATGCATATCCCAGCCGATTCGGGCAAAACAATAAACATGTTCGTTTCTTCGGGGCCCAGAATTTGAATTTAGATTCCAGACAGAATTTTTCTGCTTCGAAATTCCATAGTGTGAATGTAGCTTTAGTCTTATGTTCTTAAAGGGGTATGCCAGGATTTTTTTTCTTCAGCAGTTGAGCCCAGGATGGCAAGTGATATACTGTGTAATTTGCTTCTATTACCTCTGGGTGTCGGTGATCCACTGCTGAGGTAGTCGGAGGGCTTACCTCTCGTCCTATGCCGGCGGCTGCGCTGAGAATGATAAAGCCTGGCAGGCCCAAGCTTTATCAATCGAGCGCAGAGCACACAGATCAATGTGGTTCTATGAAACCACATTGATCTGTATGAGGAATCTAATGATTCTTCCTAAAAGTCCCCTAAGGGGACTAAAAAAAGTTGAATAAAAAGTAAAAAAAAAAACACCCAATAACCCTTCCTTATTAAAAGTTTAAATCACCCTCCTTTTCACAAATTCCATATAAAAAATATGCAACCATAATAAAAATAAACATATGTGTTATCGCTGCATGCGTAAATGTCCGAACTATAAAAATATATCGTTATGGCGTACGTGCAAAAAAATTCCAAAGTCCAAAATTGCGTATTTTTGGTCACTTTTTGTAACATGAAAAAATGAATAAAAAGTGATCAAAAAGTCAGATCAATAAAAAAATGGCACCGCTAAAAACTTCAGATCACGGAGCAAAAAAATTAGCCCTCATACCGCCCCGTACACCTAAAAATAAAAGTTATAGAGGTCAGCAGATGACAATTTTAAACATATAAATTTTCGTATATGTAGTTATGATTTTTGCCAGAAGTGCGACAAAATCAAACCTATATATAAGTAGGGTATCATTTTAATCGTATGGACCTACAGAAGGTGTAATTTTTACCGAAAAATTTACTGTGTAGAAACGGAAGCCCCCAAAGTTACAAAATGTTGTTTTTTCTTCAATTTTGTCGCATAATGATTTTTTTTCTGGTATCACTGTAGATTTTTGGGTAAAAGGACTGATGTCATTACAAAGTAGAATTGGTGGCGCAAAAAATAAGCCATCATATGGATTTTTAGGTGCAAAATTGAAAGGGTTATGATTTTTAAAATGTAAGGAGGAAAAAACGAAAGTGCAAAAACAGAAAAACACTGCGATCATTGTTTGTTGAAACCATTGTATGTTGAGGGATCCGTGCAATGTAAAGTATAGGACAGTGGTCTACAACCTGCAGACCTCCAGATGTTACAAAACTACAACACCCAGCATGCCCGGAGAGCCGTTGGCTGTCCGGGCATGCTGGGTGTTGTAGTTTTGCAACATCTGGAGGTCCGCAGGTTGAAGACTACTGTTAGAGGAAGTTGTACTCACCTGTCCCCGCCGCTCCGGACCGTCACCGCTCGTCAGTGCTGCCCGGGATGTCGCCGTCCATCGCTGTCGCCGCGTCCCCGAGGTGTCCCCGACGCTCCGGCAAGGCCTCTTCTTCCCCAGCATCTGCGCGCTCCGTCGCCGCCATCACGTCGCTATGCACGCCGCTCCTATTGGATGACGTGGATGGAGAGCCCCGACGATGCAGGGGATCCCGAAGAGGACGCGCCGGAGCCCCGAGGACAGGTAAGAGACATCACCGGAGCTCACGGGGCACCGTAAACGGCTATCCGGTGGCAGCTGAAGCAGTGTGCGCTGCCGGATAACCGTTTATGCCATGACCCCGACATAAAAAAGCATCGTATGTTGATGCTGCCTTCACCATGTGATGGCCTCTGAGAGTGATCGTATGCTGAAATGATGGTATGTCGGGGCCATCGTAGGTCGGGAGGTCACTGTATAAGGGCATAGGATAGGGCATAAGTGTCTGATCACAGGGGGTTCTGACTCCCCACAAACTCCTATATGATCTCTGCTCCATGCACGTGTCTGTCTATCCCTGCACGAAGTGGTGGTCAACATGCCCCCTCCATGTATCTCTATGGGAGAGGTGGTGATACACGAACGCTGTATCACTGGCTCTCCAATAGAGAGCCACTGGGAAAACCAGGGCGCCCTGCAGGAGATCACAGAGGGTCCCAGTGGTCGGACACCCCTGCAATCATACACCTATCTCCTATCCTTTGAATAGGGGGTAAGTTACCTTACACTGCAATACCCCTTTAAAGTTTTTGAGGGTAACCCATGACCTGGCAAAGAACAAGAGGGGAAGGAAAAAAGATGAATAATGGTTGCAGTGGAAATTGGTCTCTGCGCGAATCTGGTGATGAATGTAAATGACTATGCGGCCTGCCCGCCGCACCGCGGCTTTAATATTATGTAAGAACATGCCACGCTTTCCCTCAGCGACTTGTTGGGAAAAGGTCAGTCTGTATCGAAAGAATGCTTTGACTTCAATGTAATTTATTTAGGATGAAAGGTTATGGAAGGGATGTGTTTCACTGATTAGATCATTGGAGGGTTGCAGTCTTTCCCCGGTGGTCCTTTGTGTAACCTTGGGACTGCATTGTGTCTCTATACACAGAGCCAAAATAACAACATTAAAAACTCTGTTTACTGGGAGAATGTGAACAGATTTGTTGTAACGGAGAAGAAAGGACATTCTGTGTTTTGTAAAGACAGCGTTTCCACTTATAATAGGATGAATAAAAATATAATTTACTCTTAGCAAGCGAGCAGAACAACTTGCGCTTCTGAGATATCTGGAAAAAAGAAGCTGTAGGGCAGAGGGAGGTTTAGGGTTGGAGATACTTAGTGTCACTTCTCATGGTTTCAAAGGCCTCCAGAATCCAGCTGTGCTTGTGGTCCGCAGGCCGAATGATATAGTAACCGTGCAGATCATCTGCCTCCAACATGAAGAGGTGACGGACTACCAGGAATACCGATCATTTATTTGTTTCCTTACAATGGTCTTTAATTACAAGTTGACCTTAAAGGTTTCTAATAGAAATGCTCAACCCATGATCCCTGAAATGGACGTACACAATGATTATTGGATTTGTCGTAACCTCATATTGTTGTGTACAGTGTTCAGTGGTTTCATAAATGGATAGGGAAAGGACACCTTAATATAGATCAAAAAGTTTTTATGAAAAGACTTGTGCTACCATTAATCACTGCATAGAAAATGAACACAATGTGCGCCATTTACTTTCTGTTTAGAAATGATTTAGATAGATATGACAGAGATATGACATTTACTTACATAGTATGATGCCACCTCTTATTCAGTGTTTAGCAATGTGCATGTACACCTATTGAGCTGAGTGCTGGAGGACACACATGCTTAGTCGCTATCCATATCATTCTAATGAGGTGAGTGCTGGAGGACACACACGCTCAGTCACTGTCCCCATCCATCTAATGAGGTGAGTGCTGGAGGACACACATGCTCAGTCACTGCCCCCATCATTCTAGTGAGCTGAGTGCTGGAGGACACACACATGCTTAGTCGCTATCCCTATCATTCTAATGAGCTGAGTGCTGGAGGACACACACGCTCAGTCACTGTCCCCATCCATCTAATAAGCTGAGTGCTGGAGGACACACATGCTCAGTCACTGCCCCCATCATTCTAATGAGCTGAGTGCTGGAGGACACACATGCTCAGTCACTGCCCCCATCATTCTAATGAGCTCAGTGCTGGAGGACACACATGCTCAATTACTGTCCCATCTACCTGATGAGGTGAGTGCTGGAGGACACACATGCTCAATTACTGTCCCATCTACCTGATGAGGTGAGTGCTGGAGGACACATGCTCAGTCACTGTTCCCATCCATCTAATGAGGTGAGTGCTGGAGGACACACATGCTCAGTCACTGCCCCCATCATTCTAATGAGCTGAGTGCTGGAGGACACACATGCTCAGTCACTGCCCCCATCATTCTAATGAGCTGAGTGCTGGAGGACACACGCTCAGTCACTGTCCCCATCCATCTAATGAGGTGAGTGCTGGAGGACACACATGCTCAATCACTGCCCCCATCATTCTAATGAGGTGAGTGCTGGAGGACACACATGCTCAATTACTGTCCCATCTTCCTGATGAGGTGAGTGCTGGAGGACACACATGCTCAGTTACTGTCCCCTTCCACCTAATGAGGTGAGTGCTGGAGGACACACATGCTCAGTTACTGTCCCCATCCACCTAATGAGGTGAGTGCTGGAGGACACACATGCTCAGTCACTATCCCCAACCATTAAATGAGCTGAGTGCTGGAGAACGCACATGCTCAGACCCTCTCACAACACCAGGTCTGCACATAGTGACCCTCTATAACTACAGACCTTCCTATAGAAATTGCTTTCTGACGTGCTTCCCTGTCTGGTTTGGAAGTCATAGAATATAGCTATAATACCCTGGCTCTAACAATACTTATCTACATGGGGGTGGGGGTGGGGGGGGGGGGGGGAATAAAAAAAATAACTAAATGGTTAGCTTCCAGAGGGGGAAGAAGACTGATCCAGCCTAGAATATGCTTCAAGCAGTACAGTTTAGCAGCATCTTTATAGGGGAGACGTGGGGGAAGTAATAAAAAGGGCAAGTTTATGCTAGAAACTTTGTGAATAATTTAAAAACAAACTTTCTGGACTTTATGTCAAAGAAGGGAATAACATTTGTTGGAACTACAATACTAAAGATAAAATCAAAAATTGAAAAAGCGCACACTTCATGTTTATGTTACAAATTTTCTTATGGAACAGGGAGTTTATGTTTTTTTTTTTTTGTCTTAAAACATATTGTAATAGAAACATCGGAGCCCCCCAGGCTAGGAGCCGCTGAACTATGTAATGAAGACATGAGAGGTAGCCGATAAAATCGCTGGTACATTTCTAGCGTCCTTTACAGTATAGATTGTCAAAAACAATAGAAGTGAAATTTTGGAGGGGATCATAATTTTACTTCTAGTGAATCAAAGCGCTTTACTGCAGAGGAGACCTATTGGGCGCCAAAATGTCACATCATATTGTAGCCTTGTAGGGTCACATAGACTTTTTTGCTTTGCTGGCATTCTGATCTCACTGCTAACTAACATCACAAACATATTTTGACACATAGTATAGAAAAATTATGTGTTTCTGCTGGCTAAAAATCTTTAGTTTTTTTTATCATCGATGTAGATAAACACAGACAAAAACAAGCCAGGGAAGCTGATAGGAAATTCCCTGTAATAGTTCTGGGAACCCTTATACTCAGTGTAAATAGGCTTTGCCTATTTCTAAACTGTCCTTCGCTATAAAATCAGCTCAGTTTTGTCCTATGTTTGTCCTGACGTTCACTCAGGGATCAAGTTACAAACAATGCAAGTCTAAGGAGGAGGGGAATGGAGGGGGAGTTCCTAAGAACACAAGCTACAGGGAAACTACAGGGCAGCTCTGTAAATCTTATCCCAGGGCATTTCACACAGTCTAGATCACTCGCTACTGCTTTATCATGCCTTCCATGCTGCTGATGAACTTTAGACTGTGTATAGAGACACCAAAATGTAAGACCTCTTTCTCTGTTTGTGTGTGCAGTGTAGAGGTGTAGAATCTCCTCTGCTATGTGTATATTGTAAAGAGACATAGAACTGCAGGATCTCCTCCTCTGTGTACAGTGTATAGAGACATAGAAGTGCAGGATCTCTTCCTCTGTGTACAGTATATAGAGATATAGACGTGCAGGATCTCTTCCTCTGTGTACAGTGTATAGAGATATAGAAGTGCAGGATCTCTTCCTCTGTGTACAGTGTATAGAGATATAGAAGTGCAGGATCTCTTCCTCTGTGTTCAGTGTATAGAGATATAGAAGTACAGGATCTCCTCTGTGTACAGTGTATAGAAATATAGAAGTGCAGGATCTCCTCCTCTGTGTGTACAGTGAATAGAGATATAGAAGTGCAGGATCTCCTCCTCTCTGTACAGTGTATATAGACATACAAGTGCAGGATCTCCCCCTCTGTGTATACAGTGTATAGAGATATAAAAGTACAGGATCTCCTTCTCTGTGTGTACAGTATATGTAGACATAGAAGTGCAGAATCTCCTCCTCTGTGTACAGTGTATAGAGACATAGAAGTACAGGATCTTCTCATCCGTGTACAGTGTATATAGATATAGAAGTACAGGATCTCCTCCTCTGTGTACAGTGTATAGAGACATAGAAATGCAGGATCTCCTCCTCTGTGTATACAGTGTATAGAGACATAGAAGTGCAGGATCTCCTCCTCTGTGTACAGTGTATATAGATATAGAAGTGCAGGATCTCCTCCTCTGTGTATACAGTGTATAGAGATATAGAAGTGCAGGATCTCATCCTCTGTGTACTGTGTATAGAGACATATAAGTGCAGGATTTCCTCCTCTGTGTGTACAGTGTATTGAGATATAGAAGTGCAGGATCTCCTCCTCTGTGTATACAGTGTATAGAGACATAGAAGTGCAGGATCTCCTCCTCTGTGTGTACAGTGAATAGAGACATATAAGTGCAGGATCTCCTCCTCTGTATACAGTGTATAGATTTATAGAAGTGCAGGATCTCCTCCTCTGTGTACAGTTTATAGAGATATAGAAGTACAGGATCTCCTCCTCTGTGTGTACAGTGAATAGAGACATATAAGTGCAGGATCTCCTCCTCTGTATACAGTGTATAGATATATAGAAGTGCAGGATCTCCTCCTCTGTGTACAGTTTATAGAGATATAGAAGTACAGGATCTTTGGGAAGTTTTTCTACATTGCCTATAGGATACAAGCTGCATACTGTTTCCAATAGTCCGCAGCCTGTTGACAGAAGGCAGAGAAGCCATCGGCAATTTGATTTTCCCATAGTTGTCTTGCTTCAAAACACTTGTAATATATTAGCCTGGGAACTGAAGCTCAGCCTTTGATTTACATTAGCTATACTCTCAGCAAGGGAAGACTTTCTTTGTAATCATATTGTAACCAAATACAATAGCAAGTCATAATGTAATCTAACATAATAGCATTTTATTTCTAGTTAATGTTACTTTGTACCTTGTAGAAGATTCTCTAGCGGTTACCTAGAAATGACGAGCAAGTTACTGTTGACTGATCTGTTTCTTACTTTGTGTCTCTATGGGTATGGTCACATGTGCCGTATTTTGCAGTGTATTTGTTGCTGTATATTTTCCTACCTTTTGAAGTCAATGGGTAGCAAAAACGGCTGCGTACTTTGTTACTCATTGGGTAGGAATATACACAGCAGTAAATACATATTTGACCATACCCTTAATAGTGTCACGATGCCGGCTGGCAGGAGGTGGATCCTCTGTGCCAGAGAGGGATGGCGAGGACCGTGCTAGTGGACCGGTTCTAAGACACTACTGGTTTTCACCAGAGCCCGCCGCAAAGCGGGATGGTCTTGCTGCGGCGGTAGTGACCAGGTCGTATCCACTAGCAACGGCACCTCTCTGGCTGCTGAAGATAGGCGAGGTACAAGGGAGTAGGCAGAAGCAAAGTCGGACGTAGCAGAAGGTCGGGGGCAGGCGGCAAGGTTCGTAGTCAGGGGAGATAGCAGTAGTTCTGGTACACAGGGTATAAACATACAAAACGCTTTCACTGGCACTAAGGCAACAAGATCCGGCAAGGGAGTGCAAGGGAGGAGACTAGATATAGCCAGGGAACAGGTGGGAACCAATTAAGCTAATTGGGCCAGGCACCAATCATTGGTGCACTGGCCCTTTAAGTCTCAGGGAGCTGGCGCGCGCGCGCCCTAGAGAGCGGAGCCGCGCGCGCCAGCACATGATCGCAGGAGACGGGAACGGGTAAGTGACCTGGGATGCGACTCGCAAGCGGGCGCGTCCCGCTGTGCGAATCGCATCCCCAACGGCCATGGCAGAGCAGCGCTCCCGGTCAGCGCTGACCGGGGAGCTGCAGGGAGAAGGACGCCGTGAGCGCTCCGGGGAGGAGCGGGGACCCGGAGCGCTAGGCGTAACAGTACCCCCCCCCTTAGGTCTCCCCTTCTCTTTATCGGGTAACTGCCTCCCCTGGGATGAGGACACCGGGAAAGGATGGAGGGATTCCTCAACGGCAGGCAGAACCGCAGGAGTAGGAATGGGGAGAGAGGGCAGAGGGCGAGACCTGGCACGGGGCAGTGTGACACCAGGACGAGGGCCATGAGGGGACACAGAGGTTTGCCTGATGGGACTGGGAGGGGGGGAGAGGCATTTCCTGTGGCAGGCAGAGTCCTTAATGACCTTAGGGGGAGCGGATACAGGAGGAACCACAGAGTCACGGCAAGGGTTACTGGGAACCGGTCTTAGACAGTCCTTGGAACAAGAGGGCCCCCAACTCTTGATCTCCCCAGTGGACCAATCCAGGGTTGGGGAATGAAGTTGAAGCCAGGGAAGTCCAAGGAGAATTTCCGAGGTGCAATTGGGGAGGACCAAAAGTTCAATCCTCTCGTGATGAGATCCGATGCTCATTA